>NC_090826.1:75475234-75798151 GCF_028021215.1 Eschrichtius robustus
GTCTCAAATCACATAGTTTGTTAGAACCTGGCCTTCTTCACATTTCTATGTAGAGTTCTTTCCACTGTGATATATACAATGGGCAGTTCATCACAGGAATTTTTTATCTCCAAAAGCAAAAACTTGAACATTGGAACTCTGTTGTACAGAATATTCCTTGAAATAAGTTAAAATAGGATTTAAAAATCTTTCAGTTAAACATGATGTTATTTTAAAATATTCTAACCAGGGTGATTTTTCAATTTAATTCATCCTGTATTATGATAAGTGTGATTATTTAAAAATTTTAATTTGAAAGTCATTTTTAAAAGCCTAGGCTTTGTTGATTGCTAGATAATTAGTATAATAACTAGCCACTTAAGCTAAGCAAGCTACTTAATTAAGTTACAGAATTAGAAAACATTTAAAGAAATGGAGAGGGAAGCAATTTTACCTTACTAAATTTTGCTGCATATTTTCTACCTTCATTAAAATTCGGACCCCAGTCTGAGAGTGAATGTAGGCTTTCAACCTGAAATAAAAATGTCATATTAAAGGAAGCAAAACTGATTTTTAGTGTACTTTAAAACTGTGCCTATGGAAACTAAGCATCTATGAGTAGTTGATAATAATACTTAAAATTTATCTATCCAAGCACAGAAAAGGTGTTAAAGATATTTTCCAACCAAGGATCTGTTTTAAAAATTACCTTTCTTCTCTCTGTACAGATTAATCTTGCTAATCTACTTATTTTTTAAAAATGTATCCAATTTGGTGGCAGGTATTTTGTCTTATTGTTAAATATATGACCAGCGATAACAATTAGATTATCGGTAATAAGAGGAAAAGAAACTCAACTCTGGTAGCGGTCCCAAAGGCACCGCTTGATATGTGACATGGATTTGTTTGAGTCTGGGCACCACTTTCTATGAAAAGTAGAAGATGAGATTTAACTAGAATTGAATCAGACACTTCAGAATCCACCCAGTTTCAAATTTTAACCAAACAAAGTATTCATAACCTAAGCAGGTATCACCAGGTGAAAAGAAATTCCTGCTCAGAAACACGAATAATTCACATATTAATAGCTTCCTTTTTTGGGTGCTGCTTACTATGTGCTAGACTCTGTACTAGAACTGTATATATGTAGTTTTTTACAAGCTTCGTAACAACTCTATCTAGTAAACATCATCATTCTCATTTCAGTGATGGAAAAAATTAAGGTCCGGAAGTTAAGTAAGTTGGTTCCTGATCACATAGCTAATAAGGGACAGAATTAGCTATTCTAACCCAGATATTCATAACTGAATCTTTCCACTATGCTATGTTAACCATTTTTGTCCATGGTGTGTTTCTGGACAGGAGGCAGAGTGTGTATTACTCAGTTTTATGAAGACTTGGCTGAAATAGGATTTCCTGTCTTTAACTACTTGGAAACTCAATTTTCAGAGTTTTTAGTTCAACTGTGAAAGGCAGTTTAGTTTAAGGGGTAAGAGTACAGACTGTGACTCCAGACCGCCTGGATTTGAATCCTAGCTTCCCTACTTATTAGCTATATGAAGTCACTTAACCACTTTAAGGCTCAGTTTCCCCATCTGTAAAATAGATATAACGGCAATAATCTACCTTAAAGGGTTATTGTGAGGATTAAATGAATTAATACATTTATTATTATAAGCTTCAAAGAGTAGTATCTGGAATGCAGCAAACAGTGCTAAGTACTGCTGTTATTACTATAACCAAAATCCTCACCCAGAGAATCATCTCTGACTGACAAAGCCTTGAGTACACACCAAGGAAATGGGACAGAAAGTAAACAGTACGGAAACATTATACTCTAATAAAGATATGGCTTTATTTAATAAATATGCATATAGTAAATACCTCAACATTTTTAATAATTTCAGAAAGTTACAAGATTTTTGAAACATACCTTTGACGAATTACAGGATCAGACTTTTCAGGATCAATGTAAGGTCTTAGGATTTCATTAATAGTTTTATCATCTGGTACTCTTCCCAACAAAAACAAAAACAAAACTTATTACTTATAATTTTCTATTAAAGGTGTTAATTTAGAATTACTAAATATTGTGGCTTTAAAAAAATAACTGAACACGGACCTTTTATTTTAGTCTTGGCAAAATATAATATCCTTTTAAGCAAAAACTACTTAGGAAAAAAGCTCAAAAACACTTCTTGGACACATTTAACAAGTCTTAAAAATAATATTTTGAGAAGCACCCTATAAATCAATTATAAAAATACAAAGCCTCATTTAACACACTCCTGTGTTCAAAGATGAAAAGAAAGATATCACAGTGAAATAGATTTGAAAGTTGCAGAAATCAAAAATCTGAAAAAAAGGTTTCAGATGATGCTAGTTTCAGCGCATGTTCAAGTTTATTTATTCTAAATCATAAGACCAGGTTAAAAAATTGATACTACTCTCCCTGGAAACAAAGCATTTTAGGTTTACCAAATTTCCTGTACGTATGTATGCACATTGTTTTATACTATAAAGCTGTAGAAACAAAACTAAGACACTGTTTTGAATCAGCAATTTTCCTTAATCATTTATACATATTCATATACACTACTGTGCTACATACCCCACCTGTAAAATATGAGTCCTTTCCCTGTCTTTAGTCTGGCATGCAACCTTAAATAAGAAAGTTCTTCCTTAAAATCCAAATGACAATTACAAAGAGAGGACATTTATGCATAATGTGAATATATGCTAAAGATATTATTTAAAAAGCAACTTAAAATTTTCCTAACCCAAGGAATCAAATAGTATATCACCATTCAAATTTTTAAATGACATTTGAAATGTTCATAATCTGAAAAAAGTAGGATAAAAAACTGTTATGCAAATTACTTCCAATTATGAGTATACATATATACATGTCTAAAATCATGTATTTTCTGAGGACACACTATGATGTTAATAGCAGCAATTTTATCATAGCAGAATTTTGGCTTATTTTTCGTTTCCTATATAACCACCTAGCTTAAGATTCTTCCTCTTGATTCAGCCCTCTTGATTCTTCCTGCATTGCTCTCCTTAACACCTGTCCCCATGCTGAAGTAAACACCATCGTGATTTCTGTGCTAATCATTTCCCTTAGAGTTCTACCACCACTAAAAGTATTCCTAAAAAGTATACTTTCATTTTTTTCATATTTACATACGAAAATCATACTCTGCATTCTTCCTTAACTTGTTTTTCTCACTCAACATTATGTTTGAGATTCATCCACATTGATATGTGTAGATGTAGTTCATTCATTTTCAGTGCTGTGTAGCATTGCATTGTATGAATATACCACACTTACTTATCCAGTCTACTACTGACATCACATTTAAGTTAACAGTTTATTTCAAATATGGAGACAAAATGAAAACAAGTGAGTTCTTAACAGACAGTTGTGATACTATACCTTTTCTCTACATACACAGCTTGACTCTGAGGAAACTGGAGCTTCACATGCCAACAAAACTGTTGTTTTCTAAGACAGAAAATAATCATGTGGGGATCAAGGCAGACAACAAAAGTCTGAACAAAAAACTGATTTCTTGAATTTTTGTTTTCAGATAATAATTCTAAAAGTATTATTAGAATTTAACGTATTTTTTCTACTAAAAAATATTTTCTCTTTTCTAGGATTTTAGAGGCTATGTTTTTTAAACAATATACTTGCAAGAGGTTTTAAGAAGAAAAAAAATTAGGCAGAGCCGTTCGAAATTCCAAGGACTTCGCATTCTTGAATTAGAAGGCAATTTCTCATAGTTTGGGGGCTTCTGAGATCACTGTGCTACTGCTTGAAGTTTACAAATAAATTTCCTTGTGACTAAAAATAATGAGCTGAAGTCTCTGCCTGACCAGTCTGGAAATTAGGTGAATGAAGTATTGTCTGGTTGAGACCAGCTGGCTGCAGATACACTTCTGAGCCATGAGTACTTGCATTCAGTAGCAAAACAGGAGACAAGTTGGTTGCTAAGCAGAATGCACTCTGAGTTAGTCCCTTGGCTTTCAGTCTAAACTTTGGTTTGATAACAGGATCAACAGTAATAATTCACTAAGTGTGTGATTTTAGAAAAATAGCCATATGCTCTATTTAACATAGTGACACTAGACACCATTCCTTTTTAAAAAAATTTAATGCTCAAAATAGTCAATCCATTACAGAAATTTAAATGTCTTCACTACATGACCGTTTTACACGTTTTCCCTACTTAGAAGAAATTTCTAACAACCCATTGGCAAGTTAATTGCCAGCTGTATGTCCAAGCAATGGCTAGCATCTCCTATAAAACTATCCCTTAGCAGCAAGAGCCCAAAATCTAAAATAATTTTCTTTTAATACAATCTAGTAGAGTATCTCCCACCCAACATTTATATGATTTAAGCAAATTTTTGTCTGAGGACAACTAGCATAAAATCAAGTAAAAATCCTTCTATTAGGATAAGTAATCACAGATTTGGTTAATAACAAGACAGTTTTGAGCACTAGTTAGAGAAAAATATGCTTGATTATGCTTATGTTGATAGTGCCACTTACCACACAAGAAACAAGCATGTTAAGTTTAATATTTTTTTGGATAGAACAAAGTTGTAAAGCACCCTTTACTAATTTAAAGGTCAGATGTCTAAAATCTCAGAGGAAGAAACTTAAAAAAAAAAAATCTGAATGCAAACCACAAAGTTACTGGTTTTAAACAAAGAATTCTTCTAAAATGAAACACCTTGCAATATTTGTTATCTGTGAAACAGGCATCGCATAGTATCACTATCAAGAGGCTGAGAGATACCACATTTCTCTCTTACTATGAAATAAACTGATTTTTTAATCTTAATGCACAATATGGTTTCTTTCTAAATATATATGTTAAGTTACATGGGGAAGAAAAAAGTTTACCAACTTGTCATCTTGTGGAACTGTAAATCATACTCAATCACCCCAACCATTGCTTGAATAATTTCAAGAACCATTCACCTTTCTTAACATTCAGTAGACCCTAAATACCTTCAGAAAGTACTTAACATTCCAAAAACAAAGAGAGAAAAACCCTTGAAAATAATTTTATTTGCTGTAGTTAGTTGTGGTTATAAGGAAATCATTCATTACTTTTATTATATATACACTGCTAACTTATGACTATTATAAAAATCTTTCTATATTTGGCCTCAGTTCAAATATGAACACATCTGAAAAGAACATTTAGTTTTAAAAAAATGTGATGTTGCAATATTTCAAAAACAAAAAGAGAATTAAAACATTCAATGTACCCATAGTCAGATTTAACCAACTTGTATATTGCCATATTTATATGCTTGAGATACTCTTCTTCTAAGAAATATAAGATTATTAGTATGGTTGATGAGTCTTTTTACTGTTCCTTCATCCAATTCTCTTCTCATCATCAGAGGTAACTACTATCCTGAGGTTGGGTGTTTATTTTTGCCATCCATGATTTTATATTTTTTATATATATATATATATATATAGCTATAAACAATACAGTATTTTGTGTGATATCAACATTTATTTCAGCGTTATACTCTAAATATCTTATGCCTTGCTTTTCATTTACATTATGCTTTGGAGATTTATGAAGATACATGTAAATTAGTTCATTAATTTTAACTGCTACATTGTATTCCATTGCATGAAGAATGCTAAAATCTATTTACCTACTCTCTACTGATAGACATTTATGATTGCTTCCAATTTTTTACCATTTGTTCTTGTTCTTCCATATTAAATCACAGTAAAGAAAAAAATAAAAGAATATCCTCAGGGATGGGACCATCATTTACCTTTACTGGTGCAAAGAACTAAAAGTTAACTTCATTGAAAAACTGCCTGTACTTTTTTACTCTATGGTAGTATAAGAGGCATTTGAGAACAGTAATGCAGAGTATAAGATTTAAGTGAAAGTGGACAAAGAGGATGAAGAGTGTTGTATAAAGAATTCCTGAAATGAGTGAGTTAATTATCTCTAAAGTAGGTCTTTAGTTTTCCTGAAATTGATGTGGTTCTGACACAGGCAACCAAATCTCTTCCTGAGTCTGAAAGAACTGAGTTTGTTTCTCATTTTTCATAAGTATATATAGTGATATATATCCCACTTAAAAAAATACACATACATCAAAATCCCAACAACATTACTTATGAGGGGAACTCTGAGTCCCCCTCTTTTTTGCTTATAAGTTTTCTGAAAGGACAGACTTTGTAAAGGAAAAAATTAAAGTTAATAATGCTTCGGTGAGTATCTTTAGGCATATACGTAATTGTTTCTGTATTTTGGATTATTTTCTAAAGATAGATTCCAAGAAATAGAATCATTAGGATAAAGCTGGGTTTCTCAACCTCAGCAGTGCTGACATTTTGGACCAGATAATTCTATTATGGTTTGAGGGGTGGAGGTACATTGTCTTGTGCACTGCAAGATGCTTTGCAGCATCCCAGGCCTCTAACCATGAGATGCCACTAGCAACACCCACTCCCTTAGTTGTGACAACCAAAAGTGCTCCCAAATATTACAAATGTCCTCCGGGAGGCAAAATCACTATTTCTGAGAACCACTGGGACAGAGGTTTAAACATTTATTATTGTTCTTAATGCATTAGGACTACTATTGCCTAAATTCAATAAAATGCTTTCAACTATAATAATGTCATTGTGTCCTTGTCATATTTATCAACATTCTCAAGAATGGAAATACGGTACCCAGAATATTCTCGGTCACTTAGGCACCCCAAGGCACTATGTTTAGAGTTTGATAATAGACTGGTGAAGTAATGGTGGCAATCATTAAACCTAATGTTCCCTTCTGGACAACCTGATAAAGTAACAGAAAAACTGACCCCTTCTCTCTGAGTGCCACGAAACTGAAGTAACTATTCACGCACAGCAAAGCCTTTTCTCCTCCTCCCCCAAATATCAACACACACACACACACACACACACACACACATTCTCTCTCTCACACACACACCCCATGCATTCTTAATGGGGGCATCATCACCCAAAAAAGGCTGAAAACTGGTTCTTAGGAGGGTAAAAAAAATCTTATATAGTATAATGGTTTGTGGCCCTTTAGAGGGCCCCTGTACATAAACAGATATATAGAGTATAACTGTGGTATCAAAATATCGGGGGGGGGGGCAATTTGACGGAAAATGTTTAAAAAGCCTCCTTGGGAGGCAATAATGAAAAAAAAGTTGAGAAATACTTACATGTACAAGTATTAAATGATGAAAATAAATATTTTTTATACTTGATTTTAGTGAGTTAATATAGGACACTTATTTAACAACTCTTGCTTACTAGAAACTGTTAAGGATCATTTTCTCCCACAGTTTCAAGAAAGTAATATGTGGATGAAGACACAAATTTGGGGGGGAAGTACTATACCTATATACTCAATTATTCTTCTGACTTCATGACTTCGTATTTACAAGTATGAAGGATATGCCCCAAGCTTTTAACTATGGTTATTTCTTAACATTATGAAAGGACTTAATTCTTACTTTATGTGTCTGTATTAAATAAATTGTTGACATAATGACTGGCTAGTTTTTATAATCAGAAAAATCAAAGATGTTTTCATGGGGAAGTGCAGGATGGTAGTCACAGAAAGGACAGGAATAATTTTAACATTCTTTTTAAACTTAAAAACATTTTATTATTGGAAGTGTTATTTTCAGGTGTTTCCTTTTTATCTCAGAAATTATTATCCAACCAGAACTGTCAAATGATTACTTATCTAATTATTTGACAGCTTCAAAGCTATCTTCCTCAAGAAATACGCTACGACTAAGAGTTACATATGGAGGCTGAATTCTAAGAACTAAGATTTCTAATACAAAGTTTAAATGAGCATGAATATTTTTGTTCCTAAAAAAAAAAAAAAAATCACCAATTCTCATTCCATTCCATCACTGATTAACCAACATTTACTCAAAAAACACTTCTAAGGGCTTGCTAGGCATTAGGGATGCAAAGAGACTGAGGGGATGAGCCCGAAGCAGACCTCTTTCTAGGGCAGTGAGTCAACCACCAACCCACTGCGTTTTTTCTTCCAAATCACTGTGAGAAGCATATAGAGTTTCACATAAAAGAACCCTGTTCTTTATCGACACTGTACACAGAAAGGATATCCAATATACTGCAATGCCCAGAGGTAGGAGAGGGCAGAGATTAAGTGGACTCTGTTTGAAACCTACTCTTAACAAAATTTATTACTTCATGTGATCTTGAGCAAGAGACACATCTCTGTGCCTCAGGGTTCTCACAGTAAAATGGGGAGAACAGTATTTATATCATAGGATTAAATGAGTACATACACGTCAAGAGCTCAGAACACAATAATCAAAAATGCTAGTTACTATTTTTACCATTGTTATAATTTTACATTCAGTTTAATGTCCTGTGAGTTATGAAGCTTAGAACAGAAATACTGACAGGGCCTTTAACTTAAAATATTGCGCCATGAATTTATAACCAAACTCTACTTACATGGAATTCAGTGTTTATGAAACTGGACATGTGGGCTAATGCCAGATTATAAAGGGCTCTGAATGTTCTGCCAAACAATATGGATTTCATTCCATGGTTAGTGCACTACCAACAAAGGTTTTTGAAGAAGAGGGAAATGAGGGGCTTAGAAGGAGATCTCTCATCCTACTATTTAACTCTAATAACTGTTTCTAGAGTATATTCAGGACACTAACTTTTTAGCCCTTGTTTGTAGTTATTAAGGAAAGTATTTCCTACTACTTTTGAGAAGTTCACTGACATAGTGCAGTTTAAATATGCCTGAAATTTTTACTTATGATTTTTAAATACAGGTGACTCCATGAGGTAAGCTAAAGCTAGATTTTCCACAAGTCTGGTCTTCAGAGTACTATACCACTTATTAAGTTAGAAAAGCCTACAGGTTATGAAGACTACCAGTAGATCCTTTTACCAGAGAGCACTAGCAAGTAGCAATAACAATAGTTATCCCCTGGTATCCTGGGGGAATTGGTTCAGTCCTTCCCCACACTCTGCTGCACAGATACTAAAATTGAAGATGCTCAAGTCCTTTATATAAAATGGTGTAGTATTTGCATATAACCTACACACATCCTTACATATACTTTATTTAAAAAATTTTTATTTTTAAAAATATTTGATTAATTAATTAATTAATTTATATAGGCTGTGCCATGTGGGATCTTTTAGCTGTGGCATGCAGACTTCTTAGTTGCGGCATGCATGTGGGATCTAGTTCCCCAACCAGGGATCGAACCTGGGCGCCCTGCACTGGGAGCGCGGAGTCTTACCCACTTGACCACCAGGGAAGTCCCCTCACATACACTTTAAATCATCTCTAGATTGCTTATAATACCTAATACAACATAAATGCTATGTAAACAGTAGCTGGTGTGCAGCAAATTCAAGTTTTGCTTTTTGGAAACTTCTGGAGATTTTTTTCCCCCCGAATATTTTCAATCTGTGGTTGACTGAATCTGTAGATGCAGAACCTGCAGATACAGAGGGCTGACTAGTTTACTAAGTGCCTTTTGAATGTCAGGTATTGTTCTAAATGTTTTATATGTATTAATTTATTTCATTTTTGTAATTCTGTGGGATAAGTGCTACTATTTACAGGTGAGAACATTAAGGTAGAGAGAAGTAAGTCACTCCTCCAACATGATTATTCAGCTGGAAGGTGGCAGAGCTGGGATTTGAACCCAGGCAGCAGATTAACTCTAGAGTCTATGCTCCAATCTAGTATACTATTATGAACTTTCCAGAAATGAAAGTTCAATAACAAGCCATGTATTTTTCTGTACTGATAATTCAAATGGATCTCAATTATATTTTATTTTAAATATTCGCTTCCGTATTTTAAAGTCACTTTTAAGAGTTATAGTGGACATTTTGTCTCCTTGGCAACCGTTATCACCATCCTTATTCCTAATCCATAACCATATTTTGATGAATGGATCCCATCCCTACCTCCAGGACTATACACTTAACTGGCTGGCTTAAGAAAATCACATCGTATATCCTCCTGGACACAACGGTTCAGGATTGGGCAGATGACCTAGGCGGTCCACTCATGGTGAATTTCAGGTTTCCTGTTCAGTTATGCTGGGAAAGAAGCATTCCTAAATATTTACCTAAACTGTTACAAGGATTTAGCTGACACCATAGAAGATACAATGGAGAATCAGCAATAAACTGGGTCCTTGAGGATACGATTGAGTCATTGTACCTATTCACCCTGAAGTCCATCCAACCTCAGAACATTCAGTTATGAGAGCCAATAATACACCCTATTTATAGCTCAAACCGGTTTGAACTGAATATTTTATTTCATGCAAAATAAAGCATCCTAACTGTTTGATACAAGGGATTAAATTTTTCTTTCTAGATGTCATCTTGCATTTCTAAGCAACGGAAAAGATAGACTAATCTGTATATTGTCAACTGTTATAAAATTTGGACACAGCAAATAATACCTGATGGAATTTCAGGAAAAAGGCATTTTGTTCTACTATGGGTTACGAAATCTTATTTTAACTTAAAGCAGAAGGAAAATCTACAAAAACGTGAAACCCTTCAAGAAAAAACAAATGTACAAAATATCTACATAATTCTTCACTCATAGGCATTTTATCTTTTGAAATGTATTTCAAGGTCAAAATTTAAAGTTTCAAACATAAACGTAACTATACTTCATAAAAATAATCCATCTATTTTATTAGGATTGGTACCATAGTAAGTGTTTTTGGAAGAGTGAATACAAAGGATCTGTGTAGTTACTTAGCATGGATTAAAATTGCTGGAACTGGGGAGAATGAAAACCATAATTTTATGTCTCACATCATTATGAAAATACTTTGAAAAGTTCCAGTTATATATTATATTTTGCTCTTTTAAAAATCAGTTTCACTACTACATGATAATAGGAAACAGGTTAAGTACGTGGTATTGGCTTCAGTAGACAGTATATTAAGAAAATGGATATAGTAGGTAAAGATCGAAATGGAAAAGTACATTTTGCTTCAAATAACTGTAAATACTTGAGCACTTAATAAAGCAGTTCTCCACTGGGAGTGGCATCAATCTCATTTGGAAGTGGCTAGGCAGTTTTGATTGTTCCAAGGCTGGGAAGCACTTTAGGCATATAGTGGGCGGGGACCAGAAATGCTAACCTTCCTGTAATGCGTGGGACAGTCCCACACAACAAAAATTGTCCTGTTCAAAATGCCAATTGAGCCCCTACTAAGAAACACCAGAACACAGAAAGGATAGCAGATATGTGCATAACAAAAACTGAATACCAGCACTAAATGCCAGCATCTGTTTCACATTAACTTTGGAGAAAATATGTACTATAGGAACTCTGGCAAAGGCGAAATAATGGAGAAGATGAGCTACCATGTGTACTTTCACAGATGTCTAGGAAATATGAAAGGGGAAGACGCTCTAGGATTAAGAATATAACCAGCCTGGGTACATTTAGTTGAATACATTAGGAAATCAGGTGGGGACAACTATGAAGATCCACTATTTAGTATGGATCCCTTAGAGGAACAGGAACATATTCTGCTTAAAGTATGACTCTATCTCAACTCCCTGGCATGGCATATAAGGTCCTGCAAGGCCCAGCCCCAGTGGGGCTCTCTCCAGTCTTATCCCCTACCACTTCCCAACTCCCACCCTAGTTTCTAGATATACCAGACTACTTACATTGTCTTCAATTTGCTACTCTTTTTGCATCTGATATTCTCACCATAAGACTATCCTTCCCTCTGTTTGGATAAAACCCTAGACTTAAAAACTCCTCCTTGTCCTTCAATAATTTGCTCAAATTCTATCCTCTCTTGGGAGGACTTTCCAGTCCCCAGCTCTTAAGGAGTAACACTTCCCCAAGGCTGGGGCACTGAGCCCTCCTTTGTGCTCCCACAACGCTCCATGTATCTTCCATCAGAGCATTCACCACACTACGTTACGAGAGTTTGCTGTCTTGTCTTCCCACTGAACTACTTGAGAAAAGGACAGTGACTTACTGGCATATAGGTCAGTGGTTTTCAGGTAGAGATAAACATAAGAATCACCTAGTGCCTTTTTTTTTTTTTTTTAATTAAAGACAAATTTTTTTTAGAGCCCTTTAGGTGCACAGCAAAATCAAGAGAAAGGTACAGAGATTTCCCATATATCCTCTGCCCCTACATATGCACAGCCTCATCTGGTTCTTTTATAATGTAAAGATACCTAAGCTCTACCCTAGGCTCAATGACTTAGGAATTCTGTTGGTCAGGCCCAGGTATCTGCATTTTGAAATTGTCCCAGTTAATTCTGATGTATACTCTAGATTGAAAACCATTTACACAAAACTGGCACATTATTGTCCGCATCTTACAAATAAGGAAATGGGCACAGAGAGGTAAATAACTTGCCAAGAAAACTCCCTTACACATAAAAATTAAATTAAATTTTGTCATGTTTAATACAAAATAAACATTTGAAAATTATTAAATATATTATTATTCCTCTTTTAAAAAGTAAAGACATTGAGGAAGACCTTTCATTATTTTGGGTAATGAGAAATACTTGAAAGAGATATTTCCAACTGCCTGAAAAGTAGCCATTTCAAATGGGGGGGGGGGGGATAAAGAAAGGAAGGTAATTTTAGGCCATGGAATAGAGTACAACACTTGAGAGCTTCAGGCAGTCCCTCCAAAGCCACATGAGATGACAGATTTCACCTACTGGCAATTCTGCCTATGACCAGTGAAGGTATCTCTGAGCTAATGACTCCTGTGGGTACAAGAAGCATTAAAAGATTCTGAGCAGGCGACCATCATACTAAAAACATGCTTTAGGAAGATGTATCTGGCATCAGTGTATAAGAGTGACTGAGGTGAGAAGACACTGAAGGTAGGGAGAGCTCTTAGAAGTTCCCCCATAGTCCCAGGTGAGACAAGATGGGCCTGAATGGGAGAAGACAGCTGATAGATGCTGCAGTGAAGGAAGTGGAAAGGGACTCATTCCTGAGGCATATCATGAAGAAGCAGACCTGGTGACAGAGGAAGGACTTCCCTAACTGAACCAGTATGGGGACCCTGATATGATCAAGAATGTTTGGTTTCCATTTGTAGGAATGCTGGCTAATTGTTGCTGTGGAAAGATATACCCTCTGTGATGCTGTGGCATAACAACCTCCTACTTACCACTGTCTACATGGCCCCAGTAAGGAAATACCTGATTGACTGAGGAACCATTAGAAAACCAGTGTGAAAGAATAGAAGTGTAAAGTCCTTGCTGTTGCTTTGAAATTTTTTCATCAGACTGTATCAAAGCAGTTATCGGAGAGAAACCATAGAGCTAATCATTTTTAATTAGTTAACAAGTTTATACTGAGCACCTATTCTGTAACCCCCCCAAATCTACCTCTCACCATGACCACAACTGCTAAATCCATTTCATTTTCCTTTGCTCTTTTCTAAAGTTAGTTTGCAACAAAGTACAAACCTATACTACTTATAAGACACCATACTCCCCAAAAAAAACCAAACCTACAAAAACAAAACCAAAAAACCTGTGCTTTAAGAAATGTATCGCCACATAATTGTTTAAAGAAAAAAGTGCTACTGACATTAATACAGAGGTGGATAGGTATATCATCGCAATAAAATTTGAATGCTGTAATTTTATCCAAAGAGCAAAAAGTAATTAAAAAAATTTTTTTATTGAAGTAGAGTTGATTTACCATGCTGTGTCAATCTCTGCTGTACAGCAAAGTGACTCAGTTACACACATATAGACATTCTTACAAAAAGTAATTTTAAGAATCTATAAAAGGTTATTTCTTTACAAGAGAGACATCTAGTGGCTAGCTTCTAAAATAGGACTGGAGTTCAGATAGCAATTCACACTGTTGTTTAATAATGGGCACACTTCTACTATCTTAATACTCTAGGTTTAAGAGAGACCCCTAGACAGAGAGCCTAAGAACTCTGGGCCAAAAGGAAGATAGCAACTCAGTTCTAAGCTGACAGTTGTAAAGGAATGAAGAAGGACTGGGCTGCTTAGAAATGAGGGTCGAGGTCATGTGGAGACAAACTGCCAGGAGATGAAGGTCAAAAGTTGGGTCCATTCCTAGGGAATGGGAGGTCAGACCACACAAGAGAGTACATGCCTGGCGTTAAGCTAAAGATATTATTGGGGAGGAGTCTCTCAATCCAATTCTTTTTTCCAAATGATAAGTCAAAATATATTCCCCCTCACTGCTGAATCCTCAGACCCAAATAGCCAGGAAAATAAAATGAGGGACTTAAGTAACCAAATGAGATGTGGTATTCAAACACAACCAAGATAATCTCCAGGTTTACTATCCATGGCTTTCTGTAGCAAAACACTAAAACACAACTGAAAAGATGCAGCCATGGATAAAAACATGGAATTTTATATGACAGTATCAGAATACTTTTCAAAGACTACTGAATATATTTACAACTCAAAATGTATAATGGTCCTGCCCACATCCATCAATATCTTTTAAAATTATTTTAAAAATTCATTTATTTATTCTTAAAATAAGTATTACACGCACATGGTCTAAAATTCAAAAAAGGTACAAAAGGGCACGTAATTCCCATCCCTGTCGCCCTCTACCCAATTTCCCTCCCGTAAGATAACTACTATTAATAGTTTATAATATAAGTATATACGGATATAACCTTTACTTTTCACACAATGGTAGCACACAATGAACACAGTTCTGTATCTATCTTTATTCACTTAGTATTTCTGGCAACCATTCCATATTCATACATTTAGAGCTGCTGAATTTTTTCCCCATTTTAAAGGCGTACCATAATTTATTTAAGCAGTCCACTATTGATGGATATTTAGATTCATACTACTCTTTTGCTATTACAAACAATGTTGCACTGAATATCCTTGTACATATTTCATTTTCCATATGTATGGTTATATATATCAGATAAATTCCTAAAAGTAGAATTGTTAGGTGAACAAGTAATTATCATGCCTTCCTGATCCATGTGTCTTCGACAACTGACCTTCCCTTTGTTTGGGGCCACTACTTATTTTAAGCAATTAGGGCAACTTGGCAGAGAAGATCATCTGAAAACTCTCTCAAGGCACACAATAAGAAACCCTGGAGAAATACAGCAAACATACTGAGCTCATCAAAAAGTATGAAAAATTTGCAGGGGCCAAAAGGAAGCAGGAACTAAAAACCATAGTGGAATATGGAAGCTACACCTGCTCTGGAGGCCTTTGCCTCCAAGTAATCAAGAGGCTTGGTAACCAAAAGGCTTATGTTTCAACAGCCACTGCGGCACATGAGACAAGATACTGATCTCACATAAGCTGGAGACCTCAAACTGAGATCACTGCATAAAACTATGCAGTGAAAGAGTGAACCAGAAAAATTCTGGCAACCAGCAAAGGGAGACAATGAGGAAACCTGTCCACCTCAGCTTGAGGTCTAGGGAGAGAGAAAGGTATAGGAGGTAGGGGAAAGGTTTCAATTGAGCATGAATAACTATGGACTCCTCAAATGGGTTTGGGGTTCAAATTATTACCAGTAGTATAGTCTGATAAACTTCAGACTAAGAAATTAAAGAGGGTCCTGGATTGGTGCGATGGGTATCTGGCATAAGCAAATGCATACCACCTCCTACATGAACTTGAGTTCACAATTACATTTTAGAAAACAACAAGGAAACAAGCCATCCAAATGAAGAGTCAGCAGAAACAGCAGACAGCAGTAACAAATTTCCAAGAAATTCAGACAGAATTATGTACACAAATAACAAATGCACTAAATTATTGAATAAAAATGGAGGTTAAAACATGAGAAAGGAATACATTCTACCTAAAAGACCAGATAGATTTGGGAAAGGAACAGAACTTCTAGAAATGAAAAGTGTAACTGAAACAAACAAACAAAAAGCCCATGGGCTAAAGATCAGATTAATTAGACACAGCTAAGGAGGGAAAGTGACTTGGTTGATACACCTGAATGAATTACCCAGAATGTAGATAAGACGGACAAAGAAATAAAAAATTAAGATAATGTATTAGAATTCTCCAGAATTATGCAGAAAGCAGAGCAAATCCAAAGGAAGATAAATCACCCCAAAGACAAAAGTGAAGAACTTAAAAGCAACTGACATAGAAAGATTGTATAAAACATCAGTGTTCTCAAAAATGGCAAAAGAAGTGAGAAAACAGTGGAATAAATAAACTGAAGTACTAAAATAAATGTCAACTTGAGATACTTCATATTCAGCTATACTATCATTCAAAAGTAAGGGTGACCCATATGATTCATATATATGAAATTTTAAAACAGGCAAAATTCATCTTCAGGGTGAAAATTAGAATAGGTTATCTGAGGAGGAGAGGAGATAACTAGGAAAAACCTTTCTTGGGTGATGGTAATATTTTATACATTTACAGGGACTGGGTTATACTGGTATATGCATTTGTCAAAACTCAACAAATATACACTTAAGATTTGTGCATTTCATTGCCTGTAAATGTTACGTCAATAGGAAAAGTGAGCTTCATATCTTTCAGACAACTATTTAAACTCCAACATTATTTTTTCACTGAACATACTCAATATCATGGATGTCATTCCATGACAATACTTCTGTATCTAATTGTTTTTGTTTAATGGTTGCATAGAATTCCACTGTATGAAGGCATCATTATTAACTTAGCTCAGCCCAATATTGAGGGATACTCGAAGCTGTTGCCAGTTTTTACACTATTAAAAACAATGTTGCAATATATATACATGTACATATATCTCTGTGAACTGTACTAATACATTTGAGGCTAAATTCCTTGAGTAGGCAGGTGTAACATTTTTAGAAATATTGTCTTCTAAAATGACTCCTAAGTTTTTACTCTCAAGAACAGTGGAAGAAGAAAATGGTCTGGCTAGCTCATACCATCACTATATTAGATATCGTTAATATATGCTTGTCAGACACATATTTTGTGTGTGTGTGTGTGTGTGTGTGTGTGTGTGTGTGTGTGTGCGTGTATGTATATATATACATCTTCCTATGACCATCTATTCTTATCCTTTGCCCCTTTTCCTAATTAGTTACTAGTTTTTTTAATTAATGCATAAGCACTGTCATATACGTTTAAAGATTTTTTTTTGGAAGTGGGTCTGGTAGTCTTTTGATTTTATTATGGTCTTTTTTGGCCAATTTTTTAAAAAAATTATGTAAATTTAGTTTTTTTCCTTTATGGCTTTGGATGGGATGTTCCTCTCTTCAAAATTATGAAAATATTCCCATATTTTTAATTTCATTTTAAGTTTAAGATTTTACTAACATGATGTTGTAGGTCACTTATTCTTCAAAAATAAACTTATTCATAGAAAAAGAGATCAGATTTCTGGTTACCAGAGAGAGGGGAGGAAGAGGGGGAATTGGACAAAGGTAGTCAAAAGGTACAAACTTCCAGTTATAAGATAAATAAATACTAGGGATGGAATATACAACATGGTAAATATAATCAACACTGTTGTGTGTTATGTATGAAAGTTGTTCAGAGAGTAAATCCAAGCACTCATCACAAGAAAAAAATTTTTTTTCTATTTCTTTAATTTTGTATCTATGACATGACAGATGTTCATGAAATTTATTGTGATAATCACTTCATGATATATGTAAATCAAATCACTATGCTGTACACCTTACACTTATACAGTGCTGTATGTCAATTATATCTCAATAAAACGGGAAGAAAAAGATTTTAATTCCACCTGGAAGTTCTCGTAAAAAAACTGTCAAATGGCAAGCAGTCTCAACCCCATTTATTGAATAAGTCATTCTCTGCATTAATTTGACATACTATCTGATCATATACTAGAGTGCCAAATAGCCTCATGTCTATTTTCTGTTATCTGAACTGTTTATTTCTACGTCAACACCATAAAACTTTACTAAAATTTCATACATTTTAATGAGTCCAGCCTTATTACTCTTTCTTCTCCCAGGTTTCTCCTGGTGCTTCTCCCATGTTTACTCTTCCAAATGAACTTAAGTCATTTTATCATGAATCCTTTCCTTCTCCAAAAAAACAAAATTTAAAAATCCGAAATCAAAACCAAACAAAATCCCATTAATATTTTCGTTGGGATCATATCAGATTTAAAGATCATTCATTTAAGAAATAAATGTTATTTCTATAATATTGAGTCTCTTAATAACATGGTCCTTTCCCCCCATTTGGTTCAACTCTTTTAAGCCATTCAGTAGAATTTAAGTTTTCTTCATAGAGATCTTTCATATTTCTTTCAACAGTTTTTGATTAGCATTGGGTGAAAGTAAACATCAAGTTACACGCCCTACGGAAGAGATGAGGCAGAGAAGTTACCTTTGAAAGAGTCACAATTTAAAAGAAGTAGCTTGGGATCTGCTATAAAATAAGTAGGGGAGCCTTATATTGCACACATTTCCTTACCAAGCTCCTCTATTTTTAACAGAGAATGTCTTTTTCGTATTGGCTCAACTTATTCTTAATATAAGCATCCCTTAACTTTTCTTTGTTCATTAAAGTTATCCATTATGACGTTCCAGCAAATTCATCAGTCCTCTAAAATTTGTTGCTATTGATATTAAATACACTTTTGACATCACAGGCTGGTTAGTGTTATATCCCACTTTAACTATAAAATGAAAATTATGGTTCCTAGTCTTAGAAAAATTCACATATCACATAATTTTGCATATGATTTTAGGAGATATGAAGTCATACTGGTCAAAAACTCCTACCATAAAGGATGCCTGGCTTAAAATGAACCTATGATTCTAAGGTACCTAATGCACTTGCTACCACATAACCTGCTGTTAGTCCTACAGAGGTAATTAAAGCACAATGTGCTTTAGTCACACTTCATATGGGGCTATTTAATTGTTTTTAAAAAATGTTTTATTTTCAAGTAATTTCAAACTTTACAGAAAAGTTACAAAAACACCACAAAGAATTCTTCACTCAGAATGCTCAAAAGTTACCACTGGAACATTTAATTTTTCTTTTCTTTTAACATCTTTATTGGAGTATAACTGCTTTATAATGTGTTAGTTTCTGCTGTATAACAAAGTGAATCAGCTATGTGCATACATATATCCCCATAGACCCTCCCTCTTGCATCTCCCTCCCACCCTCCCTATCCCACACCTCTAGGTGGTCACAAAGCACTGAGCTGATCTCCCCGTGCAATGCAGCTGCTTCCCACTAGCTATCTACTTTACATTTAGTAGTGTATATATGTCAGTGCTACTCTCTCACTTCGTCCCAGCTTCCCCTTCCCCTTCCCCGTGTGCTCAAGTCCATTCTCTACGTCTGCGTCTTTATTCCTGTCCTGCCCCTAGGTTCATCAGAAACATTTTTTCTTTTTTCTTTTTTTTAGATTCCATATATATGTGTTAGCATACGGTATTTGTTTTTCTCTTTCTGACTTACTTCATTCTGTATGACAGACTCTAGATCCATCCACCTCACTACAAATAACTCAATTTCGTTTCTTTTTATGGCTGAGTAATACTACATTGCATGTATGTGCCACATCTTCTTTATCCATTCATCTGTCGATAGACACCTAGGTTGCTTCCATGTCCTGGCTACTGTAAATAGTGCTGCAATGAACATTGTGGAACATTTAATTTTAAAGAACTTCAATTTGAGTTTTTGTGTATACTGTAGCTCAAGCTGCTTAAACAAACAAAGGAACAATTTAATACCTAGGGAGTAATTATAATAATCTTAGTACAGGACCACGATCGCATACAAACAATTCCAAACCCTGAATCTCAAACTGAAAATTTTCATAACTCCTCCAGCAGCAGAAACCTGACTGAGCTCATTTACAGTCATTATTTTCCCATTATAATGTAAACATTTGTAGGTTTCACTGCAGAAATAGTATTGTTTGATTATATAATGCTGCCCCAAACCTACTAGGGATGAATATAATATAGTAAACGTAACATATCCCCAAAGATTTCCAGTAAGAGAATGCAGATCGTTTATTATCATTGCACATTATCTACTAAGTGCCAGGTATTACTTTACTTTAGGTATTATTTCATTTACTCCCCTCAACAACCCAGTAAATTCGCCCTTGCCTGAGGTCACCTAACGTGAACCATATGTAGGGGCAATATTCAAATTCAGGTTTATCTCGGTCAAAACCTTAAGCACTTTTGAAAGTTTAAAAAAGCATTGAAAACAAGTCTCTTAAAAACACAATACTGGGGATGTGGGAGGTAAAAATAATTCTTTGATAAGATGCAGCATCCCCTTCTTCCCTCCTTCCAACAAATAACACTACGATCATCTAAAATTTTTATCGTCTTCATATGAATGTCTGAGAAAACACAGATATCACAAAAAAGGTACTTCTAAATGCCTTTCTTCACTTTTCCCCCCTAAGAGTAAAGTACAGGGCCATATATATTTATCTTGCTACTTATATATCACCTTTTAGCAATCAAAATTTTCTGCAATCCTGATCTTGCCAAACATCAAGTTCAATAAGTATGTCTTCCGTATTCATCTAAATCAGTGGTTCTCAAATTTTGCCTCTCCCCACTGCCCCCATCCCAGGGGATGTGTGTGTGTGTGTGTGTGTGTGTGTGCACGTTACCAAAACCTAGTCAGTAGAAGCCAGGGATGCTGCTAAACATCCTATAATACACACGCCAGCCACTCACGACAAAGAACTCTGTGGCTCAAAACATCACGGTGCCAAGATAAGAAATCATGATCTAAATCACCGATGAAAATGCTGAACAAGAATGAACAAAATATAGGAACACACTAAAGAGATTTCCAAGCTGACTATCAACCAACTAAGCAGAATATTCTAAGTATGGCTATCAACTAACTGGGAATTCACCTTAATGCTTTACTATTCATCAAACATCCAAACACAGACATTTTAAATTCAGTTCGTGGCATTTTCCATTTAGAAATAATAATGGGCAATTTAACAAAGAACAAATAGAAAAATTCTGTTCCATAGATTTCAATTATTTATTTCACCAAATTATTTTGAATTATTTATTTCACCAAAATAGTTATAAGAATGAAAGATCATCTTACTACCACAGATTGGATTAAGTCAAACTTCACACTTGAATTTTAAGATATTATTCTGAAACATGTGGCCAAATATTCCATATCTAAGTAGCAATTAAATAAAATCAAATTAAAACAAAATATCATTTCCACCTTCCAAAATAGCAGCAAAATTTAAAAAAAAAGAGAAAATTCAGTGCTAGTGAGATGTTTAAACAGGTATTCCCATTTACTACAAATGGAAATGAAAACTGGCTTATCCCTAGTTTATTATTACTAGCCCTACTTTATAGATGAGGAAACTGAAGCACAAAGAAGTTAGGTGGCTTAGCTTAATATCACATGGCTAGGAAGCAGCTGGTTAGAAATCTGAACCCAGGCAGCCCTAGCTCCAGTTTGTGCTCTTAACCACTCCATTTTACTATCTCTATGTTTTATAGAATTTTTTTTACAACTCTTTAAAATGCATCAAAAATGACTGGAAGACAAAATTAAGGGTGAAAAGACTGGTGAAAACATTTACAATGCATGCAACAGATCAAGATGATATATAAGCAGGCACATTAAATGAAAACATTCAACTGTTCAACCTCTAATCAGATATGCAAAAAAGTTTAATAGTATCCAATTAAAGTGCAGTATAACTAAAATAGGCACTCATATATTTTTGTGGAAGGAACAAAGTGGTACTTTTTTGGGGAGGACAATTTGGAGTTTCCTTCAAAAGTATAAATGCATGTACTCTCTGATCCAGTAATTCCACTTTCTAGGAACTGATCATACAGAAAAAGTCACATAAGGACACAAAACAATTTATTCAAGGATGTTTATAACAGCATTATTTGTAATAATTAAAATCTAGAAATTAGCTAAAAATGCTCATGAATATGGGAATAATTAAATAAATTAGGGTATAGTAGTCATAGTTGAAATATACTACTTAAACAAAGTGAGGCAGATTTGCATTAACAAGTAAGATGTTCATAATATATTGTTAAATAGAAAAAAGCTAGCTGTAGAAAAAACAGTGTGTGCCTTTATTCACAAAGATGAATAATGTTTAACTTGAGGAGAGTCATTTAACTTTTTATACTTTTATAAGTATTTAATATTATGTTTTACTTTATTAATTGAAAAAAGGACACATGATTAGAAGAAAACATAAATATTATCAATGGTTGTCTCTGCATAGTGGAATTAAAGGTGCTATTTTTCCTTTAAATTTTTTTATGATGAGGATGTATTACTTTTACAATTGCTACTATATGCTGATTCCTTCCTACACTCCAGTTAGTGTCTAGGTAAATTAATACACTAAGGTCACAACTACTTCTTAGGAAGACACTAAAAATATAAGAAAATCAAGCCCAAATCATTGTAAATTCATGAGTAAAAGGCATAATGCAAGAAGAGTCCAATTTGCCATTTCAGAGATCTGAGGTGTTCCAAAATAACACTATAAATTTGTGTTCTAAACCCAGAAAATACTCCGAATGTAGTATTCTTGGAAAAAACTTCCTACATACATTCATGTGTCTAAAGACCCCAAAATTTAAAATTTGAGGCTATATTAGTAGTAGTAAAACCATTCTGAATGGTTTCTTTCATAAAACAGGAAAACATTTTATATTTCAGAAGGCACAAACCAGTTATCTTAAATTTCAAACAAATCATGTCTATTTCTAAATATGTCAGTTTCAAAACACACAAAAGAATCATCTCATATCTGATAAATGCAAAGTATTACTTTACTCCTGGAAACCAACCGAAAAAAGGGAAAACCACCTTTACAAATATTGGTCTTGAAACATATAAAATAAGTGGATAACACCATTCTCTAATAATATAATATCTTCTGAAAAGATGGAAGGTTTATTAGAATAATTCTGATCATTCTGTCTCTTCAATTTATGTAGTAAAATTGTGAGGGAACCTTATAGTTTACCTAGTACAACCCCCACCATTATGCAGATGGAGCCCGGAGAAAAGAAGTAATTTGCTCAAGGCCTCACAGTTATTAACAGGCTGAAGCGGGGAGGACTCACTCAGGTTTTTTGACTCTAAATCCAGAATGTTGACTTTTGAAAGGTATTATCCAATAATTTAGTGGGCTACTTACAGTACTTTGGGATCCTGTTCTTCTCTGTACTAATGGGGCCTTTTTGACCCAGCACTTTCAGAGAGCAGGAAACTCATCTCTAATGTATTATCTGTATTCACAGATTCACTACAGACTAAATGTTTTCCAAGTTCCTTTTCTTCTCCATCACTGGCTCTCAAATGAAATCCTATTTGGAATCCCAAAGCAAAAGGATTATAAAAGCCAAGCTGCTCCTGTTAAAAATATGCAGGAATTCTGCTTTGACTTATTGCTTTGTCCTTGAAGCTTCTGAAATACTTTCAAGGTATCTTAGGCCTCAGAGAGAAGGATAGACACATACACACACTCTCTTCTCTCTCTCTCCATCTCTCACAACACACACACACACACACTGCAAACCCAAAGTGTTATTAAAGTCATATGACATAAAATTAGCATAAGTTCCTAAATGTTTATTTCCAATTTGTGCAGTCATCTTGTCCTGTACCAATAACGAACACCTCACAGACCACACTTTGAGTAGCAATGTTCTATAGTAAACCAAACCTTAAAAGATGTTCCTAATCAAATCAGAACATCTGATGTACTAAGAAAGAAGTCAGACACTTACTTCTTATCAAAAAATGTTGAATTTTCTTTCCTTTTGGTGAATCCATTGGGTAGAAGTTTTAAGTTAATACCTTGCTTTCGAGCACGATTTTTCATAAAGTACATCTAACAACCAAAAACAAATAGGCAAATTAATATTAAAATGCCTTAAATTCCAAAAGCATGTAAAACAATGTTCAAAACATAATAGTTAAGATTTATTGAGTATTTATGTTTCACAAACTGCACTAAACAGCAATGTCTCATTTAATCCTCACAATACTAGGAGGCAGGTACTATTATTACTCCCATTTCTGCTATTTCAGCTATTTCTGAGACGTAAAGCCTACATTCAAATACAGGTCTGTCTAATTCCAGAGCCTGTGATTAACCATATACTCTATAAGCCAAAAGAAGAATTTTATGGGGATTTAAAAAAAAATACAGGTTTTAGCAATCACAGGGATTACCTATACAGTTCTTTCTTTTTTTTACTGATGGTTTCATACCATAGTTAGCTATATATATATATATATATATATATATATATATATATATATATATATGCCTGCTTCTATTACTAGTCAGGTAGCTTCATTCAGGGAGGAACTACGGCACTGCCTAGTACAAGGCTTAACTTAAAGTAGCCACTGATGTAGGATGTACAAAATGGGATATGAGAATTCTAGCTCTGACATGTGTTACTCCATGGATCATGTAGGTTGGTTGAGCCCATGCTAGCCCATGAAATGATTTGCCTTGCTTGTGTGGTTAACACAATCTTAAACCTTCAACTTGGTTTAAGATAGTCCAGATCTGCAATGTTCTTAGGTACCTGGTAGAATAAAGGAAGGCCTGTTTGTTCTAACCTTCAAAAAATTCCCACAAATAATATTTAAAGAAAAAAAAAAGCAGTACTCAACAAAAAATAAAAAAGTATAAACAATATAAGAAAACAAGGCTCAGTGTACTGGAACCAAAAGAGAAAATGATGTAGCTGAGAGAGCTCCCTATATATTCAGACACTAAAAAAATCATACACAGATTACAGAACTGCTCTGCAAAATTTAAAGGAATAAAAGAAAGCTTGAAAATATGCGCAGTGAAGAGAAACTATAAAAAGTGACTCAGCAGATTTTTAAATAAGCCAAACTAAAATTTTGCATTAGAGATAAAAAAGATGACAAAATCAGGAGAGGTTAAGGGGTAGGTATGATATAGGGAGAAGGCCTAAGCCCCATTTAATGGTAGTTTTAGAAGAAGAGAGAATGAATAAAGCACAGGTAATATTTTAATAGAAATGAGCTGGTAATTTCCCAGAATTGATGAAAGACGCTCCACTGATTCAATAAATCTAATAATTCTCAAGTAAGATAAATAAAAAGAAATGTGCATTTTCACAGTATAGTAAAAATGCAGAAGACCAACAATAAAAAGAATGCATCCAGAGAAAAAAGACTTCAAAGGCAGTTAAAAATGACAGATGACTTTACAACAATAAAAATGGAAGCCATAGACAATGGAAGAGTAAGTCTGAACCCAGAATTCTACAGACAAAAATCATTTAAGAGTGATTTAAATGCCGATAGAGTAATCTAAGAGTTGGCAACCAGCAAACTCTCTCTAAAGGACATTCTAAAAGATCTACTTGAGGTAGAAAGTGATCTCTCAGACAGAAAGTCTAAGATGATGGCAGAAAAAATAAAGAGCAAAGAAAGTGGGAAATATGAAGATAAACCAAAACAAACACTGACTGGATAAAACAGTAATTACTGTATGGCGATTGAAACAAAAAAGACCATTTAAATACCTGAAAACAATACGAAAAGTCAGTAGAGTGTTAAATGGAATTTAAGTTTTCTAAAGTAACTGCTGGCAAACTAGGGCCAAATCCTGCCTGCTGCCTACTTTTATAAACAAATTTTGTTGGAATACAGCCCTGCGCATTTGTTTATGTATTATTCATGGCTGCTTTTTTGCTACAGTGGCAGAGTTGAGTAGTTGTGACAGAAACCATAAGGTTTGAAAAAAAGGTTTACTATCTGACTCTTTACAGAAGAAGTTTGCCAACTCCTGTTCTAAGGTCATTGCATTGTTTAAGTACAGGCTTAAGGTACTGATTAACTTTAGATACTGATAAATGAAGTATGCATGCAATGTCTAGCCTAACCAATGAAAGGACAGAAAAAGGATGTATAAGTTCTAAACTGATAGAAGAAAAATTCAAATGATAAGAAATTACTCAATTAGTCCAAAAGACAAGAAGAAAAAGAACAAAACAGAACAAAGCAAGTGGACAAATAGCACAAGTAAGGTGACACATTTAAAGTCAAATATATAGGTAATTTTATTAAAAAGTAAATGAATTTGATGATTCAGTTAAAAGTTCCAGATTGTCAGAATGGAGAAAAACTGGAACCCAATTATACGGTACTTTGAAAAGGTACATCCAGAACATAAAGATACAAAAAGGCCAAAAGTAAAAGTAAGGGACAAAATACACCATGCAAATACCAACCAAAGGACTGAAATAGTTCAATACCAGATAAAGTACACAAAATGCTTGAGACAAAAAGGGTCACAACATAATGCCAAAGGTTAAATACACCAAGAATTTCCTGAAGTATGCATCTAATAATTTAGCCTTAAAGCATATGAAGCAAAGCTAACTGAACCACAAAGAGATACATACAAATCCTTTTGATTTTATCTGTTGGGAAATATTAACACACCTCTCTCAGTAACTGACAGAAAAAACAGACAAAAAACAAAAACCAAAAAAACCTCAGTAGCACTATAAATAATTTGAACAACATAATTAACAAATCTGACCTAAAAGGAATATATTTAGAATACTAGATTAAGCAAATGCAGAACAATTTTTCTTTCCCAAGCAAACAGAGAACATTACAAAATCTGACCACATGCTGGGCCATAAACACAAGTCTTAATGTATTTTAAAAGAATGAACTCAGAAAAAATATGTTCTCTGACCACAATGCAATTAAGCTAAAAATATAAAAGAATATAACAAAAGTCAAGAGGACACGTTAACAAAATAGAAAAGGAATTCACAGTAGCAACTGATCTAGAAAAAAAGAGGACACAAATAAGCATTATCACAAATGATAATACAACTTCTACAGACACGTAAAGGAAAATATGAAGAACTTTATGCCAATGCATTTAGGTAAAATTTAGGTAAAATGGAAAAATTCTTAGAAAAATGTAGTCTACTAACAATGACTCAAGAAGACAGAGAAAACCTAAAGAGTCCAATAAACAGTAAAGAATAAACTTCAGAAGCCCATTAATAAATTTTACCAAACTCCCATGGAGGAAATAATCCCAATGTTAGTTAATGTATCCAGGACCAAAATGGGAGCATTCCCAAATAATTTTATGAAACTAAAATCACAATGATATAGAAACCTAAGAATACCAAAAAGGAAAATCAGAAGTCATTTCACTCACGGACAGAAATGCAAAAATGAATGAATGGATAATGTGTACATATACATAATACAACTGAATTCTGCAAAGTATAAAAAGCAGGGTATGATAATAATATACCATGCAAGTTTAACTTACAATAGAAAATTGATTAAAAGATTATTCATACTAGAATATTATATATTAAAAGAATAAATAATCAAATACAGAAAAAGCATTTGATAAAATATAACCACCATTCATGTTAACATCTGTTAGCAAACTAGGAACAGAACTTCTTTAATCTAAATATCAAACTGTATCTACAAAAAATTTAAAAGCAAACATCATGGTGAAATCTTGAAACTTTTCCCTCTATGATCAGGAGTTATGAAACAAAGATGTACAGAAAAGCTAATATACCAGGCCCGAGACTGTTATCCTTAGAAAGTTCTGTTGGCAAGGTTGGCTCTTGGCTGGTGTCTGGGAATTTGACTGACTGGTAAATGGACCCTACACTGACATAAAACTTTTCCTAAAATGATAAGAGTGGTTCACTGTGCTGAAATTGTACAAAAATGTGGTTTTATCTGCTTCCCTTCTGGGAGTATGGAATTTGGCAAGTGCTAGGGCGAGGGTGCTTCTGCGATCAGCCCCCAATAAAAACCTTGGGCAGTGAGTTTCCCTGGTAGACAATAACTTCAAACATTAATTATCACAACCCATTGCCCGAGGAATTAACTGCATACGATGTGACTCCAACAGAAGAGGACTTTGGGAAGCTTGTGGCTGGATTCCTACAGACTTTGCCCCATATACTTTTTCCTTTTGCTAATTTTGCTCTGTATCCTTTCACTGTAATAAATTTTAGCCATGAGTACAACTGTATGTTGCATCCTGTGAATCCTTTCAGCAAATCATCAAACCTAGGGATGGACTTTGACTTACAACATAAATATCTACTATCATCAGTACTATTTGACATTATTGGAAGTCCTAGCTATACCAATAAGGCAAGAAAAAGAGATAAAAGAACAAGGCCAGAAAGATAGAAACAAATTGTGATGAACTGTTTGTAGAGAAAATCTCAAAGAATCTATAGATAAGGTATTGGGACAGATTTTAATATGGTTACTACTATAAAATAGACAACAAAAATATCTCATTCCTAAATACCAGCAAAGAGATAATAAAACATTAAAAAGAAAACACTATTTAAAATAGTATGAAAAAATAAAGTGCCCAAGAATAAATCTAATAAGAAATATGCGAGACCTTCATTGAGAAAATTACAGAGATGTTAAAGAACCAAATAAATGCAGAGATACAACAGTCAAGGATTTAAACATTCAATGCTGTAAAATCCAATCACTCAAGTAACTCTACAAAATAAATGCAACCCCAATCAAAATTCCCAGGTGGGGAAGGTAGGACTGTAGAATCAATAGGCTGATTTTTCATATTTGTATAAAATTACAAAGAGCCACAGCCATATTTTAGAAAATACTCTAGAAAATATTCTAGAAAAATGGCTATATTCTAAAAAATGAATGAAGTGGGAAGACTTACTCTTTCAGCGAGTTTCAGTAAAAGACTATAATAGTTTAGAGTATTGAGCATTCGTGTGGATAGGTAAGAGGACCACCAGAACGAACAGACAGGCCAGAAACTGACCCAAACATATATGGATGCTTGATATATGACAAAGATGGTCCTGCAGAGCAGTAGGGAAAGGATGAATTTTTTCAATAAATGATGCTAGAAAAAAGTAGATTATCCATGTGGAAAATTACATAGGACCTCCACTTGACATGCTAGACAAAAATCAATCCCATGTTTATAGACATAAATGGGAGATGCAACACTGTAAAGCTTTTAGAAAATAGTTACAGGAGAATAGCTTCATAACAAGGTAGGGAAGGATTTCTTTATAAACTCATAAAACTATTAACTATAAAGGAAACATACAACAATTTTTACTACATGAAAATTAGGAACACCTGTTTACCATAAAACACTAAAGACAGTAAAAAGACAAGCCACAGAATGAAAGAAGGAATTTATAACACATACAACCAACTAACAACTAGCATCTAAAAATACAAAGAATTACTACAAACCAGTAAGAAAAAACAACTGATCAATGAAAAGATGAACAAAAGACTTAACAGGCATACCACAAAGAAGAATATCCAATTGGCCAATAAAATATTTGAAAGGTGCTCAATCTCTTTAAGAATCAGACAACTACAAATTAAAAATCATAATAAAATAACACAGCCATCAAATTGACAAAAACTCAGAAACTCTGACCAAGTCAAGTATTGGAGAGGATGTGACAATAGGTACACTTAAACACTACTGTGAGTATAAACTGGTATCACCACTTTGGAAAATGTTTTGGTAACATATAGTCAAATTGAACATATGCATACGCCACAACAAAGCAATTCCGCTTCTAGGTATAAACCCCAGAAAAACATATGTATAAGCAAACCACAATTCCTAAACAGAAGTGTTCACCATAGCACTGTTTCTAAAATTTAGAAAACCCAGAGTCCATTTATTACAGAAAATCCAGAAATAAGAATGGTTCAGGAAAGGGCATAAGCTGGTGGCAGGAACTTTTGAGAAGCTGGTAATGTTCTAATTTTAGACCTAGGTGGTAGTACATGTATGTTTACTGCATAATTATTCATTAAATGGTGTATTTTTGGACCTCCCTGGTGGCGCAGTGGTTAAGAATCCACCCGCCAATGCAGGGGACACAGGTTTGAGCCCTGGTCTGGGAAGATCCCACATGCCGCAGAGCAGCTAAGCCCGTGCGCCACAACTACTGAGCCTGCTCTCTAGAGCCGGTGAGCCACAACTACTGAGCCCGTGCACCACAACTACTGAAGCCCACGCGCCTAGAGCCTGTGCTCAGCAACAAGAGATGCCACCACAATGAGAAGCCTGTGCACTGCAATGAAGATTAGGCCCTGCTCGCCGCAACTAGAGAAAGCCCACGTGCAGCAACGAAGACCCAACGTAACCAAAAAAAAAAAAAAAAAAAAAAAAAGGTGTATTTCTATTTTATGCTTTTTTATATGCATGCCATATTTCACAAAAAAAAATTTAAAAAGTAATTTATCTTTTAAGTAGAATTTAATTATGTCTAATTAAGCTTGAGGGAAAAAAAGACTTGGTGCATGGTAATTTTTCTTTCAGATGTGGGTAGTGTCATGTCTGTACCAATAACACCAATAAAATAAACTGTTTAAAAGGTACTAAAATTCTGCAACTCCAATACCAAAATGGTATTGAAAAACGAAACATAATTCCATGATGTGATTTAATAATATTATTAAAGAAATTTTAGAACAACAGCAGTTGCAAAATACTTCAAATATGTAAGTTTTAAATTTTGCATAGTGCATAAGGAATGAAAAAGGGATGGAAGTATGAAAATTAAGTATATTAAAACAAGTCCTGTTAGCTCTTCCTTCAAAATTCAAATCTAATCACTTCCCAATAATTCTAACAGCATCCTGACTAGAACCACAACAACAGCCTTATAACTGGTCTCCCAGCTTCCAATCTTCCACTCTTGCCTACTCAAGTGCACTTTCCAGAGAGCAGCAAGAGTGATCTTTCAAAAAGCAAACAGGCTCAATATCCACCCATGGCTTCCATTTTACTTCGAATACATTAGGAGCCCTCACTAGTTTCTTTAACCTCACATTCAACATGCCCCTCACTCAACTACGCTTCTGTCACCTTGCCCTTCTTTTAATTCCTCAAACACCCTAACTTCATCCCTGACTCATTCTTTACTTTTGCTTTTGTCTCTACCTGGAAAGTCTTTCTCCAAACCTTCACATGACTGCCTCTTTCTCATCATTCAGACTGCTGCTTAAATGTCATCTCTCAGAGAAGCCTCTCCTGACTTCTGTACGGAAAATAGTACCCTTATAAGCCCCTCCCCCAGCAAACAGACACCATTTTCATTTTCTCTAATCTCCTGTGTACTATCTTCCACATGCACTTAACGTTACCTGAAATTATATTTGTTCCTCTACTCATCTCCTGTCTCTCCTGCTACAATACAAGCTCCATGAGGAAAAGGACCTTGTTTTGGTCACTGCTATATCCCTAGTAACTTAATATATTTGTTGAGTGAAAAAAAAAAAAGAATCTAATTCGTTAGAAGAAATTCTAACTGGAAGGGAGTAGAAGAAATACTTACATGTTTATTGCTCATTGGTCTTTTCAAGAAAGCATCTCTAGAAATATGGTCTGCTGTTCTTGCCACATCTTCCAAAAATCGATAATCTACAAATTTCGAAATAGAAAAATAAACAAATGATATATGCCAACGGCCAGGAAGCATCAATCGGCTATGCAGAAGATGGCTTACCACTTAGGAGATTCATTTCAGTAAATTGTTGCATTGAAACATATGCAGTTTTATCTCGAACTCCATTACATGTCAGTTCTGCTTTGTGTTTCTTTACACAGGGCAAACTGAAGAGACAAAAGAGGAGGTACTTTTACACTCTGAGGTAAAAAGGGTACAGGCAGAGATAACAGGGTAGGAAATGACATATATACCTGCAGGAATAGCGCATACAGCGTGGACATCTGTACTTTGCTTCTTCTGTACCACAAGTTTCACATCTACAAAAGCCCAAATGAAACTTGATAAATTATCAAATATTAACTTTACATGTTTATTTATAAACTTTTAATGCTGAGTCAATTACTCATCACAATCAATTTACAGACATGTAATCATAGTGAATAAAGTAGATGCAAGTAACTCTTATGAAATACTTGGTAGCTGTCAAACATCGTTAGAAAATTCTCCTCTAGGAAATGACAACTACATTTACAATGTTGTTAATGATATGTAATTCAAGAAAACACGTATTAAATTTAAAAAAATCATCTCACTTTGACTTCCTTTTCTACTATAATCTGAGAATGAGATCATTCGATATTTTAACTTGTAACTCTTGACACTGTTAACAGTTGTCTGTGTGCACATACCCAGAAGTCCAATCCATGAGCTATGTTTATTTATCTCAAAGGCAGACACACCAGAAAAAGATATAAGACCCAGGCAAATTTAGAGAGTAGCAGTTGCATTTTTCTTTCTCAACTCCTCACCCAACCTAGAATGGGCGTCAAAATAATCTAGAAATGCTATTATCCATCATCTGTCTTCAACTGTTCTTTTAGGATCTTGGGATACTGACAATCAAACTACAGCTACTTCTGTTTTACTCACTGTGTTCGAGACAGTGATAATCCCAAGAAACTGACTACTCTTATTTCCTATGCTGCCTCATTATCACACTATAAGGAAATTAAATCAAAAGCAATAAATATTCATAGTACCCATAGAGAAACTAGACAGTTGGGTGAGTTCAAGTGTATTTTCTCTAATTTTAACTTACTCCACTTTGTCCTTGTTGGTTTTATTAGACTTTTCCTCACACCGATCCTCTCTCAAAAGAATACTGAGCCAAGAGCATATTAAGTCAAGCCAGATTCTGGTCCAAGGGCTTTCTGGCCCCAAGAATTTTCACTTCCTAACTTGGCCACTGGACACTAGTACCAACCTCACATATTTTCACTGAATTTATTGTCATCTGACAAAACCCTCCCTTTCCAATCGCCCCCCCCCCATCATTCAGGCTCCAGGGACCCAAACTGGCACTTATTTATCATTATTCCACACCCTTCTGGTAGTGTAATTTCTTTCAATCTAGACAACAGAGGATTCCATAGCTTTATTCCCCCAATGGAATTCTCCTTGCCCTACCTTGACATGGCCAGTTTCCGCTTGGAGACCACTGGGGGATTTATCTGAGGCTCTTCTTTCACCTGTGTATCATCCATCACTTCTTCTTTAGGGAAATACTTCTCTTCTTTTACACACACTTCATCCATTATTTCCTCCTTTTTTACGTTCTGATCAAGAAACATCTCCTCCCGTTTAATCTCCAAGCTATCTTTCTTCTCTTCCTTCACTTCTAGCCAGTTCATCACTTCTTCCTTCACCTTCACGTTCTCTTCCTTTAGCTCTGGTTCTTCCACCTTCTCTTCTTTTACCATCAAACTACTATCCATCTCCTGCTTCACCTCCAACGTGCCTGGTTTTTCCTCTTTCACCTCAGGCCCATCCTCCACCTCCTGCTTTACCCACTGGTCATTCCGCATACCTTCTTCCATTTCTGACCAGTCCACTACTTCTTGCTTCACAACTGCTAGGTCCACTCGCATCTCCTCTGCCCTTGGTCCATTTCCTTCTTCCCCTTCCCCTGTCTTCCCCATTCCGGTCAGCCCATTCCCCGCCTCTCCACCGCCGGCCTCCTCGGTCCCTACTGTGCCCCTGACTCTCTCTCCACCTGACTCTAGACTTAGCCGCGCCCCTTCAGCTCCACTCTGGAGACCTTCTCCCGACGTCTCTTCATTTTCAGCAGCAAAATCCATCAGCTCAAGATCCTTGACCTCCGTTTCCACTCTGTCCTTCAATATGGCTGGTCCACGCCAACAGGAATGAATTTCTGGCCAGAACACCGACAGCGGCCCACGTGTGGATCAGAGAAGTAGCAAGCGGAAAACGCCGGCCCGGCGCGTCTCTCCAAACAGTCGTAAAGCAACGCTTCCGCGCACTGCCGCTTCACGACTCGTGGAGCTCTTTACGGCTCTGCTGCAGTCCGGCACAGACCCTCCGGGATCCGCGTGAGGCCACGCCCACTGTCATCCCGCCTTCGGGGCGGGGTTTCGCCAAACCCTTCCCTTGGGGAGGCCGCGCCCTATGCACGTGGCCACACGCTTCCGCTTAAAAAGAGCAGAGGATCTCTGCGCCGGGGTGGGGAGAAGTGGGATTCTCACAGCTTTGTAATGGGAAGACCCACCCTAATCTGTTCTGAACTTGCATGAAAATGGAAGAAACACCTGTTATTACGCCTCTCCACGCTTCAGTTTCTTCAGCAGTACTCCAGAGACGATGGTATTACAAATCTTTTAGTTTATTTTGATGATTAAGTGTAATCATGCATGGAAATAAGCTAGCAGTGATGAAACTCAACATATGGTCGCTATTATTACTGGGAATCCTGATAGGTTTCAGGTAGGAAAGAGGGCATTAACTTTAATTCTTTCACTTCTTTGTCAGTAACAGCCGGCATCAGCCAGTTCCCCATTTACAGCATCTTACAGGATTCTCTCTAGGTGAATATATATATATATATCTCACACACACATATTTAAAGACTGGACCAAAAATCCAACCCCCAGGACTAGAACATCTTAAAAAAAAACAACAACACAGAAAACAAAAACTATCCTGTCATCCGTTTCAGTTACTTTTGAAAATTAATATTACATACTGGGCATTAGGCATTTTCACCTAATCTTTACATGATGTCTGTGAGATTCATATTTTTCTCTCTGCATAAGGAGACTTCAAAGAAATGGATTTTTAGCTGTGGGCTGCTTTGTGCCAATCCCTCAAATCCTGTTATGGTTTGCAGGGCATTTAACTGTTATCACTCATTGACATGTTCATCAGGGAATGGGAATTTTGAATGGGTGAGCAGAATGACGAAATTTTGAAACCTTAGTTGGGGCTCCACTGATACTGTAGCACTGGCAGTTGCATTGAAGTAAGTTGGGAAAGTTTCATAAAATTTTCTTATGGGTTAAGAGGAAGAGGCTTCCAAAGGAGTCATATGGACAGTGTTTTTTCAGTATACTTAGAGGTGCCAGCTACCCATGGAGTCAAAAAGAGCCTGACTGGTAACCCTGTTACCGACCAGGGTTCTTGGACTCCTTAATTAATAGAAATTGATAAGAGGCCAGATAAGAAAATCAGGTAAGACTTTATTGGGACTAGTGCTGCAGCACAAGGGAGCGAAAACAAATAACAGGTGCCTTTGTTGGCTCTTGGGGTGGGGGGGGGCAGGAGGGAGCTGGTTCCTTTACATGCGGTGAGGATAGGGGTGGGTCTAGGGGTCCGCCTGAGGGGTTAGGTGGTCTGCCTATCTCCTTGGTGGTGCTGTGTGCAGGGTACAAGTGCAGTACCCTGCTTTTGCTGCAGACTCCTGAGAAGTGGCAGTTGGGTTTTTGGTCTTTTTGTATCTTGTTGTTTTTAATTTGCCCCACCTGCACATGCACACAGTTATTTTTAGTCCCTTATAGTTTCTTTGTATTCTGTTACTCTTACTCCAGGTGCAGGCACTGCAGCAAAGGGTCCCAGGTCCCAGCCTGTCTCAGATTTGCAGGCCAGATTACATGTTTATACTAGGAATAGGGGCTAAATGACAGAAAGAATCCATGTGGCCTTGCTAAAGACAACATTTGGGGGATGAGAACAAGAGGAAGTGTTTACTCTCAAGAGAATAACGGATGTCCATTTAAGATCACAGAGAAAGTTGTGAAACTACAAATCAGACACCAGAAGCAAAAACTCTTTGGAGTATTTTGGATATTTGTCGTTTTCCTACATTTGTTCTTGTAATCTGTGTGTTTTTTTAACAGTCACTGGAGGGAATATCGTTAAACCAGTAAGGATTCTTGAGAGTATCACAGCTAGTCACTTAACTAAGTTAAACAATCAACACTTTAGGACTGTAGTTTTGATGGCGGTATTAGAGGCTGTGGTGATGTTGTTAAATGGCAGTTTTGAAGGAAAAGGGGAACTTGAGTGGTCCTGCCGGAGGGAACTTTGGGTTGTTGGAGTATAGAGCAAGGGTATTGCCTGCAGGGACAGACATGGCAGGGACGGGGGAATGAAGTTGTTTGTGGGCCTATCATTGAATTCCTATCCAGTTCCTCAAACCCCTTTCCCTCCCTTTTCTACCTCAATGGAGTAGAGGGACAAGCCCAGCTCCTGCAGTATAGGATTGAACCTTCATGCTATCCTCTATCATCTCTGTCTCCCAGCCCTGCACCAGGCATCCATGGTGCAGCTCTCCTACTCACTTTGGGAGCTGGCCCTTTGCCGAAATCATAGTTGAGTTCAATTTAACAGCTAGAAAGCTGGGGATACTTTCTAGGAAAGCATCTAAGCTAAGACTGAAATACCATGAGAGAGTGTATATTATGGATGGTGAAAACCATTTTGGTGGCTCAGCAGGCAGTGTGTAATCAGCTGTCTGGTTGACTATAGGGTAAATATTAGGAGGGCCTTTCCTGACCACTCAGTGGACAAGTAAGAAAGTGAAGACCCAGAGAAATAAAATGATTTGCTCAAGATTACGTGGCTATTAGTGGCAGTACTCTAACAGAAAATTAATGATCTGGTCAAAGCCTTTGTTCGCACCTGAGCCTGGTTAAAATAAAGGCTGGAAAGTGGAAGTGCAGCTGGGTCCACACAAGAGGCAGGAACCAGAAAGCTTGGAAGCCTGAATTTTATCTTGTGGGCATGTGTTGTGATGGGTTGCATGTTGGGTTACTGAGAAACAGACGCTGATAGGAGTTATTAGGGTTCAATGCCTGTGAAAGGAAGGAGGAGGAAGCAGGATTGGTCAGAGAGAGAATTTAAGATGTGATGCAGGTCTGACAAATCCTTGGCCAACTTGCCGGGTCGCTCTGGAGAAAGCATTTTCTTTCGAGTGTCCTGCATCAGGCAGAACTGCTCCATGCTTTATATCTGACCCCACTCAGTCACCAGATGCAGACTGCCCCAGAAAGGACGTGATCTTGGGCAGTAGGCTTCTCTGCAGCTGGAGCTGACAGCTGGAGGCTGATGACTGCACTTCTTGTGGCTGGGTATCAAGTTCTTTGAAGGGGGATCTGGGTGGCATCTCTCCATGGCTACCACAGTGTGAATGTGTATTTGCCTCGGTGGCCACAGGGCCTTTTGTCACTGAATCCACTTTGTTCTTCTTTCTTTGAAGGCTAGGTGTATCTCTTTCCCATGTACCTTGTTAAAAAATACAGCCACTCCACAACCCCCAGGTTTATATATCCTCAGTGCGTGTAGTCGTGGAGACTCACTATTGTCCAATTCCAAATGTCTGGGGAAGAGTCTGATTGGATCAGCAAAGTAAGGGGGGTAGGATCTCTTAGTGTAAACATGATTGTGGAGTTGTCAGGGAAGACCAGTTTGATCTGGGCAGTGTTCTTAGCTGACAATGGGAAAAGTACTGGGTTTAAGTCTCCAAGCTACATGCTACTAGCTACTAGTAGCCACTAGTTGTGTGACCACGCCACGTCTAATTTGGTTTCTTCATCTGTAAAATGGAGATAGTTATAGCTATTTAACAGCTGTTTTGAGAAATGAGAAAATGTATGTGAGCTTTTAAACAGTAAAGCATTTTATAATTATAAGTATTATTTTCCTCATTCTACTAGTAATTTTGAAAGGTTCACTGATGACAGCTTACTTGTTCTCTCTTTCAGACTGTGGAGGACAAAGCTGAGATAATCACATTCCCCAGTTCTCGGCACATTCTCACCATGTGCGACAACCCTTTCTTTAATGTTTTTGTCATTTGTACATCTCCACTCTCATTACCCTCCCCCTCACTCTCATGCATTTGATATGGTTCCTTACGTAAACACGTCTTTGTGAAATACATAGGGTTGTTTTATTGTGTGCTATTTGTAACAGCTTCCTTGAGGTATAATTCACGTAAAAATACACCTATTAAAAAGATACACCTATTATAAACTTACAATTCAGTAACTTTAAATTTATGTAGTTGTGCAACCATCACAACAGTCCAGTTTTAGAACATTTCCATCTTCGCCCCAAATTCCATTGTTTCCATTTGCAGTCAGTCTCTGTTCCCAGGCAACCATTGATCTGTTTTCTATCTCTATAGATTTGCCTTTCTTGGAAGTGTCATATGAAATCATACAATATGTGGTCTTTTGAGTTTGGCTTCTTTCATTTAGCGTAAAGTTTTTGAAGCTTACCCATGTTGTAGCATGCATTGGTAGTTTGTTCCCTTTTTATTTCTGCATAATATTCCATTGTATAGATATATCACATTTTGTTCATTCCTTTACTAGCTGATGGACATTTGGATTGCTTCCAGGTTTGGTATTATGAATAATTCTGCTTCCACATTCACATATAAGTCTTTGTGTATACATATATTTTCATTTCCCTTGAGTAGATAGGTACCTGGGAGTGGTATTTCTGGGCCATGTAGAAAGTTTATGTTTAATTTTTTAAGAAATAGTCAAACTGTTTCCCAAAATAGCTATTCCATTTTACATTCCCACTGGCAAAGTATTAGGGTTCCAGTTTCTCTACATTTCTTGCCCAAATTTGGTATGGTCAGTCTTTTTGATTATGGGTGTATAGTGGTATCTCACTGTGAATTTAATTTGCATTTTCTTAATGACCAGTAATGATGTTGAGTATCTTTTCATGTGCTTACTGGTCATTCGTATGTGAAATGTTTATTAGTGAAATATTTATTCAAATCTTTTGCCTATTTTTTCTTATGTTACCTTTTACTTTTTAAGTTTAAAAAATTTTAAAAATTTAATACAATTTTAAAAGGTTATTTTCCATTTAGTTATTACACAGTGTTGGCTGTATTCCCTGTGTTGGTACGATACATCCTTGAGCCTGCCTTACAACAAATAGTTTGCACCTCGCACTCCCCCACTCTTATATTGCCCCTCCTGCCCCCGCCACAAGTGGTTACCAGTAGCTTGTTCTCTATATCCGTGAGTCTTCTTTTGTGTTATGAGTAGCGGCGGGGTGAACGCACAGCTATTAGCACGCGACCGTTAATGCTTGGCGGTTAGAGGTCCCACTCTGCCAACAGTCTGCATGCAGTGTTCCTCGGGGCAGAGAGTGCCGTGAGAGGTGGATCTCAGCCTCCTCTCCGGGGCCCTCCAGGCGCCCTGGCCTTGGGCCGGCGGGTGAGCTGGGGAGCCGGGGACAGGCTGAGGGCTGAGTCCTGCAGGGCCCCAGAGCCCTCACCACAGCCACCCACTGGCCGGACCCAGGCCTTGAAGCAGCAGCGACCCTCTCCCCCATCCCCACCTCTGCGACCTAACGGTGGCAGCCGTGTCCATGGGTCGCAGTCCGGGAAATCCGGCACCCGTTTGGGTGGCCTGAGGAGCCTGAGGGCCAGTTGAGTCCTGGGCACCTTGCTTCCTCACTGGTGATGGCTGGGCAGGGTCTGGGACTTGGCCCTGAGGGTGCCACCGACTGAGATCTGCCTCCTCAGCTGGGTCTGGGCACTGGTGGGAGGACCCGGACTGGGTACTGGACGAAGGCTCCTGGGCAGGGTAACCAGCCCGCGAAGGGACCCCTTCCTCTTAGACAGGGCTTGGACCTCGGAGGTCAAAAGTTGAACCTTGAGTCCTTGCCCTCTCTTGTCAGAACAGAGAATGACCTTTGTTTCGGTGGAAGTTTACAGGAACATCGTGACCTATGACCTGACCTCAAAAACAAAGGATCTGACACCAAGAAGTTTGCAACAACTAACCACGCCCCTCCCTCACCTTTCCTATAAAAGGCTTTGCTAGAAGCTTTTGGGGAGTTTGGGGTTTTTAGGGCCTGAGCCACCCGTCTCCTTGCATGGCCCTGCAGTAAACCTTTCTCTGCTCCAGGCTCCAACATTTTGATATTGTTTGGCTTCACTGTGTGTTGGGCACATGGACTTGCATTGAGTAACAGTTATATTCACTAGTTTGTTGTATTTTTATAGATTCCACATATAAGTGATATAATACATTATCTGACTTATTTCACTTAGCATAATGCCCTCCAAGTTCATCCATGTTCCTGCAAATGGCAAAATTTCGTTCTTTTTTTATGGCTGAGTAGTATTCCATTGTAAAGACATACCACCTCGTCTTTATCTATTCATCTGTTAATGGACCCTTAGGTTGCTTCCATATCTTGGCAATTGTTAATAATGCTGCTATGAACACTGGGGTGCGTGTGTCCTTTCAAATTAGTGTTTTTGTTTTCTTCAGATATATACCCAGGAGTGGAATTGCTGGGTCATATGGTAGTTCTATTTTTAGTATTTTGAGAAACCTCCATACTGTTTTCCACAGTGACTGCGTGAATTCCTATTCCCACCAACAGTGTACATAGTTTTGTTTGTTTTTTGTTGTTTTTTTGAATTGCTCAGTTTTCATTGAATGAATTCAGAATTGGGAGACTTTTTCCAAGAAATATGTGAAACTTATGCCTAAAATTCAAGGCTTTTTAGAGCCTTAGAGTTATGGTTTTTCTTTTCTCATTCTCAATGAGTCCCTCTCTCTCTCTCTCTCTCTTTTTCTGTCTCTCTGGTTCTGGATTTTTTACATACTCATTTATGCATAAAGTTTTGAGCCAGGAGAAGGTAAAAAACATTGTGGAATTCTTGGAGGTCCTTAGAATGCTATGGGTTGTTAGAGTTCAAAGGAGTTTTCTCTACTGAAATGGACAAAGTGAGACTAATTCTTTTGGCTTATCAGGAGGGTATGCATGGATTAAATGTGATCATAGTATAGTAAAACTGTTTATTTTAAGATTCATCTAAATGAATATTACCCTTCTAAGTAGTCAACTAGGGATTGCATATACTTATTTTTCTTGATGCTGTTGTTTAAAAATAGGTTTTATAACTTTTTTCTTAGATTTATCTTCTGGAATAGTTTGAATCAAGATAAAGCTTGTTTCACATATTGTTTTTGATATTTTAAAAACATTTTTATTTTATATTCGAGTAGAGTTGATTTACAATGTTGTGTCAGTTTTAGGTGTACCGCAAAATGATTCAATTATACATATAATATATGTATAATTCTCTTTTTCAGATTCTTTTCCCATATACATTATTACAGAATATTGAGTAGAGTTCCCTGCGCTATACAGTAGGTCCTTGTTCAGTATCTATTTCATATATAGTAGTGTGTATATGTTAATCCCAAACTCCTAATTTATCCCTCCCCCCACCTTTCCCCTTTGGTAAACATAAGTTTGTTTTCTCTGTCTGAGTTTGCTTCTGTTGTGTAATTAAGTTATTTTGTATCTTTTTTTTTAAGATTCTACATATAAGTGATATTATATGATATTTATCTTTCTCTGTCTGACTTACTTACATCACTTAGTATCATAATCTCTAGGTCCATCCATATTGCTGCAAATGGCATTATTTCATTCTTTTTTATGGCTGAGTAATATTCCATTGTATATATGTACCACATCTTCTTTATGTATTCCTCTGTCAATGGACACTCAGGTTGCTTCCATGTCTTGGCTATTGTAAATAGTGCTGCAATGAATATTGGGGTGCATATGTTTTTTCGAAGCATGATTTTCTCCAGATATATGTCCAGAAGTGGGATTGCTGGATCGTATGGCAACTCTATTTTTAGTTTTTTAAGGAACCTCCGTACTGTTCTCCATAGTGGCTCTACCAATTTACATTTCCACCAACAGTGTAGGAGGGTTTCCTTTTCTCCACACCCTGTCCAGCTTTTATTTCTTGTAGACTTTTTGATGATGGCCATTCTGACTGGTGTGAAGTGATACCTCATTGTAGTTTTGATTTGCATTTCTCTAATAATTAGTGATGTTGAGCATCTTTTCATGTGCTTTTTGGCCATCTGTATGTCTTCTTTGGGCAAATATCAATTTAGATCTTTCACCCATTTTTTGATTGGGTTTTTTTGTTTTTTTGATATTGGGCTGCATGAGCTATTTGTATATTTTGGAGATTAATCTGTTGTCAGTTGCTTCATTTGTAAATATTTTATCCCATTCCATGGGTTGTCTTTTTGTTCTGTTTATGATTTCCATTGCTGTGCAAAAGCTTTTAAGTTTAATTAGGTCCCACTGGTTTATTTTTGTTTTTATTTTCATTACTCTAGGAGGTGAATCCAAAAAGATATTGCTGCGATTTATGTCAAAGAGTGTTCTGCCTATGTTTTCCTCTAAGAGATTAATAGTATCTGGCCTTACATTTAGGTCTTTAATCCATGTTGAGTTTATTTTTGTGTATGGTGTTAAAGAATGTTCTAATTTCTTTCTTTTACATGTAGCTGTCCAGTTTTCCCAGTACGACTTATTGAAGAGACTGTCTTTTCTCCATTGTATAGTCTTGCCTCCTTTGTTGTAGATTAATTGACCATAGGTGCATGGGTTTATTTCTGGGCTTTCTATCCTGTTCCTTTGATCTATAAGTTTGTTTTTGTGCCAGTATCATACTGTCTTGATTACTGTAGCTTTATAGTATAGTCTGAAGTCAGGGAACCTTATTCCTACAGCTCCATTTTTCTTTCTCAAGATTGCTTTGGCTCTTTGGGGTCTTTTGTGTTTCCATACAAATTTTAAGATATTTTCTTTTAGATCTGCAAAAAATGCCATTGGTAATTTGATAGGGATTGCATTGAATCTGTAGATTGCCTTGGGTAGTATAGTCATTTTGACAATATGAATTCTTCCAATCCAGGATCATGGTATATCTTTCTATCTGTTTGTGTAATCTTCGATTTCTTTCATCAGTATCTGAGTACAGGCCTTTTGCTTCCTTAGGTAGGTTTATTCCTAGGTACTTTATTCTTTTTGATGTGATGGTATAAGGGATTGTTTCCTTAATTTCTCTTTCTGATCTTTTGTTCTTAGTTATAGAAATGTAACAGATTTCTGTGTATTAATTTTGTATCCTGCAACTTTACCAAATTCATTGATTAGCTCTAGTGGTTTTCTGGTGACATCTTTAAGATTTTCTATGTGTAGTATCATGTCATCTACAAACAGTGACAGTTTTACTTGTTTTCCAATTTGGATTCCCTTTATTTCTTTTTCTTCTCTGATTGCCATAGTTAGGACTTCCAAAACCACGTTGAATAAAAGTGGCGAGAGTGGACATCCTTGTCTTGCTCCTGATCTGAGAGGAAATGCTTTCATTTTTTCACCATTGAGTATGTTAGCTGTAGGTTTGTCATATATGGCCTTTATTATGTTGTTGGTATGTTCCCTCTGTGCCCACTTTTTGGAGAGTTTTTATCATAAATGGGTGTTGAATTTTGTCAAAAGCTTTTTCTGCATCTATTGAGATGATCATATGGTTTTTATTCTTCAGTTTGTTGATGTGGTGTGTCATACTGTTTGATGTGCAGGTGTTGAAAAATCCTTGAATGCCTGGGATAAATCCCACTTGATCATGGTGTATGATTGTGTTAATGTATTGTTGGATTCAGTTTTCTAGTATTTTGTTGAGGATTTTTGTGTTGTGTTCATCAGTGATATTAGCCTGTAATTTTGTGTGTGTGTTTGGTATCTTTGTCTGGTGTTGGTATCAGGATGATGGTGGTCTCATAGAATGAGTTTGGAGTGTTCCTTCCTCTGCAATTTTTGGGAATATTTTTAGAAGGATATGTTAATTCTTCTCTAAAAGTTTGATAGAATTCGCCTGTGAATCCATCTGGTCCTGGACTTTTGTTTGTTGGAAGTTTTCAAATCATAGTTTCAATTTCAGTATTTGTGATTGGTCTGTTCAAATTTTCTATTTTTTCCTGTTTCAGTCTTGGGAGATTGTACCTTTCTAAGAATTTGTCCTTCTAGGTTGTCCATTTTATTGGCATGTAGTTGCTTGTAGTAGTTTCTTATGATCCTCTGTATTTCTGTGGTGCCTGTTGTAACTTCTCTTTTTTCATTTCTAATTTTATTGATTTGAGACATCTCCCTTTTTTTCCTTGGTAAGTCTGGCTAAAGGTTTAAGAATTTTGTTTATCTTTTCAAAAGAACCAGCTTTTAGTTTCTTTGATCTTTTCTATTGTTTTCTTCATCTCTGTTTCATTTATTTTTGCTCTGATCTTTATGATTTCTTTCCTTCTACTAACTTTGGAATTTTTGTTCTTTTTTTCTCTAGTTCCTTTAGGTGTAAGGTTAGGTTGTTTACTTGAGATTTTTCTTGTTTCCTGAGGTAAGATTGTATTGCTATAAACATCCCTCTTAGAACTGCTTTTGCTGCGTCCCATAGGTTTTGGATCATTGTATTTTCATTTTCATTGGTCTCTAGATACTTTTTGATTTCCTCTTTGATATCTTCAGTGTTCCATTGGTTCTTTAGCAGCATATTGTTTAGCCTCCACGTGTTTGTGGTTTTTATGGTCGTTTCTTTGTAGTTGATTTCTAATCTTACAGCGTTGTGGTCGGAAAAGATGCTTGATAAGATTTCAGTTTTCTTAAATTTACTGAAACTTGTTTTATGACCAAGCATGTGATCTATCCTGGAGAATGTTTCATCTGCACTTGAAAAGAGTGTGTGCTCTGCTGTCTTTGCATGGAATGCTATATAAGTATTAATTTAGTCCATCTCGTCTAATGTGTCACTTAAGGCCTGTGTTTCCTTATTGATTTTCTGTCTGGATCATTTGACCATTGATATAAGTGGGGTGTTGAAGTCCCCAACTATTATTGTGTTACTGTCGATTTCTCCTTTTATGGCTGTTAGCATTTGCCTTATATATTGAGGTGTTCCTATGTTGGGTGCATATATATTTACAATTATTACATTTTCTTCTTGAATCGATCCCTTGATCATTATGTAGTGTTCATCTTTGTTTCTTATAGCAGTCTTTATTTTAGAGTCTATTTTGTCTGATATGAGTATTGCTACCCCAGCTTTCTTTTGATTTCCATTTGCATAGAATACCTTTTTTCATCCCCTCACTTTGAGTTTGTGTGTGTCCCTCGATCTGAAGTGGGTCTCTTGTAGACAGCATATATATGGGTCTTGTTTTTGTATCCATTTAGCCAGTGTGTCTTTTGGTTGGAGTGTTTAATCCATTTATATTTCAGGTAATTACCAATATGTATGTTCTTATTGCCATTTTGTTAATTGTTTTGGATTTGTTTTTGTAGATCTTTTCCTTCCCTTCCTCTTTTGTTCTCTTCTCTTCTTCTTTGGTGACGCTCTTTAGTTTTGTGTTTGGATTCCTATTTCTTTTTTGTGTGTATATCTATTGTAGATTTTTGGTTTTTGGTTACCGTGAGGTTTTGATATAGCAGTCCATATATATACAAGATTGTTGTAAAGTTGCTGGTCTCTTAATTTTCAAATGCATCCCTAGTATCCTGCATTTGTACTTTCCTCTTCTCACGATTGCACGTTTTGATATCATACTTGTTTTTGGATGATTTCTTACCTTTACTGTATATTTGCTTTTATTAGTGAGCTTTCCCATTTGTAAATTTCTTGTTTCTAGTTGTGGCCTTTTCTTTTCTGCCTAGAGAAGTTCCTTTAACATTTGTTGTAAAGATGGTTTGGTGGTGCTGAATTCTCTTAGCTTTTGCTTGTCTGTAAAGGTTTTGATTTCTCTGTCGAATCTGAATGAGAGCCTTGCTGGGTAGAGTATTCTTAGTTGTAAGTTTTTCCCTTTTTTCACTTTAAGTATATCATGCCACTCCCTTCTGGCCTGCAGAGTTTCTGCAGAAAAATCAGCTGATAACATTATGGGGACTCCCTTGTATGTTATTTGTTGCTTTTCTCTTGTTGCTTTTAATATTTTCTCTGTTTTTCTTGTCTATTTGGTTAATATATCTCTCGGTGTCTTCCTCCTTGGGTTTATCCTTTATGGGACTTCCTGTGCTTCCTGGACTTGGGTGACTGTTTCCTTTCCCATGTTAGGGAATTTTTCAGCTATTATCTCTTCAAATATTTTCTCAGGCTCTTTCTCTCTCTCTTCTCTTTCTGAGACCCCTATAATGCGAATGTTGGTGCATTTAATGTTGTCCCAGAGGTCTCTTAAACTGTCCTCATTTGTTTTCATTCTTTTTTCTTTATTCTCTTCTGCAGCAGTGATTTCCACCATTCTGTCTTCCAGGTCATTTATACATTCTTCTGCCTCAGTTATTTTGCTATTGATTCCTTCTAGTGTATTTTTTATTTCAGTTATTGTACTGTTCAACTCTGTTTGTTTATTCTTTAAATCTTCTAGGTCTTTGGTAAACATTTCTTATATCTTGGTCTGTGCCTCCATTCTTTTTCAGAGATTTGGATCATCTTTACTGTCATTACTGTGAATTCTTTTTCTGGTAGGTTGCCTATCTCCCCTTCACTTAGCTGTATTTGTGGGGTTTTGTCTTGTTCCCACATCTGGAGCATATTCCTCTGACGTCTCATTTTGTCTAACTTTCTGTGTTTGTAGTCTCCATTCTGCAGGCTGCAGGATTCTGCTTCCTCTTGTTTCTGGTGTCTGCCCCGTCACGGGTGAGGCTGGTCTAGAGGCTTGAGCAAGCTTACTGGTAGGAGGGACTGGTACCTGCCCACTGGTGGGTGGAGCTGGGTTTTATCCATCTGGTGGGGAGGGCTGTGTCAAGGGTTGTGTTTAGAGGTGGCTGTAGGCTCAGGAAGACTTTAGGCACCCTGTCTGCTGATGGGTGGAACTGTGTTCCCGCCCTGTTGGTGGTTTGGCCTGAGGCATCCCAGCACTGGAGCCTATGGGCTGTTGGGTGGGGCCAGGTCTCAGTGTCAAAATGGCAGCCTCCAGGAGAGCTCACACCTATGAATAATCCCTGGTACCTTCGCCACCAGTGTCCCTGTGCCCACAGTGAACCACAGCTGCCCCCCTGCCTCTCCAGGAGACCCTCCGATACCAGCAGGTAGGTCTGACCCAAGCTCCTATGAAGTTACTGCTTTTTCACTGTGTCCTGGTGCACATGAGACCTTGATGCGTGCCTTCTAAGGGTGGAGTTTCTGTTTCCCCTAGTCCTGTGGAGTTCCTGCAATCAAGCCCCGCTGGCCTTTAAAGCCAAATGCTCTGGGGGCTTCTCCTCCCGATGCCTGACCCCCAGACAGGGGAGCCTGATGTGGAGCTCAGAACTCTCATTCCTGTGGGAGAACCTCTGCGATATAATTATTTTCCAGTGTTGGGGTCGCCTACCTGGCAGGTTTGGGATTTGATTGTATCATGAATGTGCCCCTCCTACCATCTCGTTGTGGCTTCTTCTCTGTCTTTGGATGTAGAATATCTTTTTTGGTAGGTTCCTGTCTTTTTTGTCAGTGGTTGTTCAGCAGTTAGTTGTGATTTTGGTGTTTTCGTGAGAGGAGGTGAACTCAAGTCCTTCTGCTCAGCCATCTTGTCTCACCATTTATCTATTTCTGTTCTTTTTGATGATATCCATTCTGACAGGTATGAGATGATACGTCTCATTGTGGTTTTGATTTGCATTTCCCTGATGATTAGTGATGTTGAGCATCTTTTCATGTGTTTGTTGGCCATCTGCATTTTGTCTTTGGAAAAATGTCTATTCAGTTCTTTTGCCCATTTTTTTGTTGTTTGTTTCTCATTTTAAAAAAAATTTTATTTTATTGAAGTATAGTTAATTTACAACGTTGTGTTAGTTTCAGGTGTACAGCAAAGTGATTCAGTTATACATAAAATTCAAATACTGTTTTTCAGCTTCTTTTTCATTATAGGTTATTACAAGACACTGAGTATCTTGTACTGAGTATAGTACTGAGTATAGTTTCCTGTGCTATACAGTAGTATTTCTTATTTATTTTATGTGTAGTACTGTGTATATGTTAATTCTAAACTCCTAATTTATCTCTTCCCCTACTTGCTACCCCCTTTGGTAACCATAAGTTTGTTTTCTATGGCTGTGAGTCTGTTTTGTAAATAAGTTAATTTGTATCTTTTTTTAGATTCCACACGTTAGTGATATCATATGATATTTGTCTCTCTCTGTGTGACTTACTTCACTTAATATGATAATTTCTAGGTCCATCCATGTTATTGCAAATGGCATTATTTCATTCTTTCTTATGGCTGAGTAATATTCCATTGTATATATGTACCACATCTTCCTTATGCATTCCTCTGTTGATGGACATTCAGGTTGCTTCTATGTCTTGGCTATTGTAAATACAGTAAGTCCCCTACATGTGAACAAGTTCCATTCCAAGAGTACCTACGTAAGTCCTGTTTGTTCGTAAGTCCAACAAAGTTAGCCTAGGTACCCAACTAACACGATCGGCTCTATAGTATTGTACTGTAATAGGTTTATAATAGTTTTCACACAAATAATACATAAAAAGACCCCAAAAATAAAGAAAACATTTTTAACCTTACAGTACAGTACCTTGAAAAGTACAGTAGTACAGTACAACAGCTGGCATACAGGGGCTGGCATCAAGTGAACAGGCAAGAAGAGTTACTGACTAGAGGAGGTAGAGGAGGTGGGAGATGGTAGAGCTGAAGGATCATCAGCAGTAGGAGACGGAGGGAAAGCTGCATTTTCACTCACAGGCACAGGTTCTGGTTCCTTGCTAGATTCAATTCTATCTACCCTCTTGAAAAAACAATCCAGTGATGTCTGGGTAGTAGCTCTTATTTTCTTGTCATAGATGACACAGTAGCACTGGATTGTATTCTGAATGGCTGCTGCAACCTTCGTGTACCGTTCTACGTTTGGGCCCTGTGCCTCAAAAACTAATAGTGCCTCCTCAGATAAAGAAAATCCTGTTGCCATTTCCTGCATTGTGAATGTCTTCAGTTCTTCAGTTACTTCTTCTTCCTCTTGTCTCTCTTCATCATTTTTCTGGACCTCCAGTTCCTGGTGCTTCTTAGCAGTACCAGCTACACCACTGCTGCTTTTATGCTTGCTTCTGGACATCCTGGGCTTGAAATAAAGATATTGTACTACTGTATCCTATACAGTACTGTACAGTAAAGTGCACAAAAGCACAACCACTTGTAGAGGATGCATGCACGTGATGATGTATGCCAGACACTTGAACTAACTTATGTAAGTTAGTTCACGATTGGACATGTGAACACACATTTGCATCTTTGATGGCCATTCTGACTGGTGTGAGGTGATACGTTACTGTAGTTTTGATTTTCATTTCTCTAATAATTAGTGGTGTTGAGCATCTTTTCATGTGCCTATTAGCCATCTGTATGTCTCTTTGGAGAAATGTCTATTTAGGTCTTCTACCCATTGTTTGATTTTTTTTTTTTTTTATATTGAGCTGTATGAGCTGTTTGTATATTTTGGAGATTGATTCTTTGTCAGTCATATCTTGAGAAAGAAGAACAGAGCTTGAGGAATCATGCTTCCTGACTTCAAACTATACTATGAACCTACAGTAATCAAACTACTATGGTACTGGCATAAAAACAGACACATAGATCAATGGAACAGGATAGAGAACCCAAAAATAAACCCATGCACCTATGGTCAATTAATCTACAACGAAGGAGGCAAGACTATACAATGGAGAAAAGACAGTCTCTTCAATAAATGGTACTGGGGAAACTGGACAGCTACATGTAAAAGAAAGAAATCATAACATTCTCTAACACCATACACAAAAATAAACTCAAAATGGATTAAAGACCTAAACGTAAGGCCAGATACTATAAAACTCCTAGAGAAAAACATAGGCAGAACATTCTTGACATAAATTGCAGCAATATTTTTTTGGATCTGTCTCCTAAAGTAAAGGAAATAAAAGCTAAAATAAACAAATGGGACCTAGTTAAAATTAAAAGCTTTTGCACAGAAAAGGAAACCACTGACAAAATGAAAAGACAATCTTTTGCCTATTTTTGTTATTTGTCTTTTTTATTATCAAATTATAGTAGTTCTTCATATATTATGGATAAAAGTCTTTGTTATATAGTTACCAAGGTGTTCCCCAATGATCTCCAGCTTCTGTCATTCATACCAATGTGTAGAACCTTTCCAAATTGTCCCAGGATGGGTCTGTGTTACCAGTAGTGTGCAGCAGAAGTAATATGTTGCTCCTGAGGTTAGGTTTGAAAAAAGGCTGTGGTTTCTGTCTCAGGCAATTGCTCTCTTACTCTCTTTCCTAGATCACTCACTCTGGGAGAGATAAGCTGCCATGTTGTGAGTAGCCCTACAGGGAGGCCCATGTGTCAGGGAACTGAAGTCTCTGACCGTCATGGGCTGAATTACGTTCTTCCCAAATTCAAATGTTGAAGCCCTAACCCCTAGTACCTCAAAATGCGGCTGTTTGGAGATAGGGCCTTTAAAGAGGTGATTAAATTAAAATGAGGCCATTCAGGTGGGCCCTAATCCAATTCTTTTAAGAAGAGGAAATTTAGACACAAAAGGAGACATCAAGGATGTGTGCACCCAGAGAAAAGCCATGCGAAGACACAGCAAGAAGGTCATCTACAACCCAAAGAGGCCTCAGAAGGAACAAAACCTGCTGACACCGTGATCTTGGACTTCTAGCCTCCAGAACTTTTGGAAAATAAGTTTGTGTTATTTAAGCCACTCAATTTGTGCTATTTTGTTATAGCAGCCCTATCAAACTAATACACTGGGTAACAAACAGCAAGGAACTGAAGCTTGATAACAGCCATGTGAGTGAGTTTGGAAGCACGTTCTCTAGTCCTAATTGAGTCTTGACATGACTGCAGCTCTGACTGACAGCTGCACTCAGATTCCTCAGATTCAAAAATTGTGTGAGATAATAGATATTTGTTGTTTTAAACTACTAACTTTTGGGCCAATTGCTACACAGCAGTAGATAATTAATGACAAGTCCTTGTATGGTTTGCAAATATTTTCCCCTAGACTTATTTTTAATTTTCCTAACTGTGTCTTTTAAAGAGCAAAAGTTTTATATTTCAGTGAAGTTCAATTTATTTTTAAAATGAATTGTGCTTTTTGTGTCACACTAGTAAATTTTTGCCTAGACCAAAGTCCCAAAGATTTTTTTCCTATATTTTCTAGAAGCTTTATAGTTGTGGTTCATACATTTAGGTCTATGATCCATTTTGAGTTGTTCTTTAACATATACTACAAAGTAATGGTTTGAGTTCTTTTTTGCATATGGATATCTTATTGTTCTAGCATCATTTGTTAAAATTATTATTCTTCCCTTTTGAATTGCCTTGACATTTTGTAAAAAAATCAAGTAACCATAAATGTAAGAATTTATTTCTGGAATTTCTATCCTATTTCATTGAGCTATAGGTCTATCTTTGTACCAATACCACACTCTCTTGATTATCATTACTTTATATTAAGTTCTAAAATCAGATAATTAAGTCCTTCTAATTTTGCAAAAATATGTTAGCTATTCTAGGTCGTTTGCATATCCATATAAATTTTAGGATCAGTTTACCAATTTCTACAAAAGATCTTGCTAGGATTTTGACAAGGATTGTATAGAATTGATAGATTTATTGGTAGGAAACAGGCACCTTAACGGTAGTGTGTTTTACAGTCCATGAAAATGTAAAGTCACTCATTTACTTAGATTGTCTTCAATTTCACTTAACAATGCTTTGTAGTTTTCATTGTAAAAGTTTTTTTGCATGTCGTGCTATATATATTCCTAAGTATTTTATTCTTTTTGAAGTGATTTTGAAAGGGATTATTTAATTTTTGAATTTTTCATTGCTAACTTATAGAAATACAATTGATTTTTCTATATGTTGATTTTGTATCCTGCAACCTTTCTAAATTCATTTATTTTATGACACATTATATATTATATATATATATATATATATATATATATATATATATATATGTCTGATTCAATTAGCTAGTATTTTGTTCCTACGTTTTTATGAGTGTTAATGAAGGATATTAGCTCTCTTTTCTTATAATGTTGTCAGGTTTTATTAGGGTTCTCTCCATATCCTTTAACTTTTATGTTTCCCATCTCTTCATTGCTTCTAGATACATTCTGGGAGAGATCCCTAACTAATTTCTACCTTACTAATTTGTTATCTGATGGTGTCCAGTCTGTCAGCCAACCCATCCACTGAGTTCATTTCAATCACCGTATTTTTCATAACCAGTATCTCCAGCTTATTATTGCTTCATATTGCTAATATTCTCCCTTATCTCTTTGGTGGCATTTCTTTTACTCACTTAAAATTTCTCAATTTTTTTGGGTCCATTAATTCTGCTCCTCTAGCAGAAATTGTCTAGTTTTCTAAAAAAATTTCTTTTGTGAGTTATACTCCTCAGATGCTGTAATATTTTCCTCTGTGATCTCTTAGTCCCTTGGGAGTGTCAGCAACTTCAGCTGTAATTCATACTTGAAAGGGAGGATCAAAAGCCTGAGACTAGGATTGTGATTCTTTTTCTGGTGATTTTTTTTTTTCTTGAGAGGGTTCGCTAAAGGGGAGCATGGATGAACCTCAGGGTGAAAAGCCTCTTGTGTTACAATCTGAGTTCTGCTAGTTCCATTTTGCCCTTCCAGGAAGAGAACATGCCTGTAGGTTATCTCCCAGTCCCCCTGCATTTGCCATCCCTTTTCCAAGAGCTACTGTGTCCTCTGCTACTTCCTAGACCCCAGGGTGGAAGGAAGTAAAGGAGAGAACTGTTCCAAGCCAACCTGTACACATAGTTATCAGCTCCCCCATGTTACTCTGCCTCCTTGGACAGGTGCTGGGCTGGACCTGCTGTTTTCATGTCCACATCGAGTTGGCGTGGGCTGTGATCCACCCAGGGTAATGTGGTTAGAAGAAGGCACAATCAGGGAGCCCATCTCTCCATTTTACTCCTTATCTCCATCAGCGTTCATCTATGACCCCAGGCTTTCCTTTTCCCACCACAATGGTACCCAACTCCCTTTCATCTCCCAGGGGTTTGTCAGTGTTTCTGAGTTAGTCTCTAAGATCCATCATCATCCTCTCACTTACACGACATCTTCAGGATTAGACTTGGGAACTCCAGGAGGCAGTGGTATTGTTAGTTTGCTATCTTTTCAGGAACTGAATTCTACAGATTGAACTTTTAAGAAGCAGTGATGGCAATGAATTTCTGAAATTACTTCAAGTGTATCTCAAATTCTCAAACATCTTTCCTACTGGGCTTCCCATGACATTGCTCAAATTTTCCGAGGGTGCAAGATGTTTCATTATGTTCACAAAGGTTTTGTTATATTCCCAACTTTGAGGCAATGCAGTAATTCCCATATGCTGGTCCATGGACTGTTACATCACCATCACTTGGTGTACTTGATCAGAACCAGATTTCTGGGTCTCTTCCTAGAGACCAATCAAAATGGAGAGAGCTTAATAAAAATGGAGAGAGCTATTGGGAAATCTTTTTAACAAATGTCTTTGTGTATACTTCTGATGTATAATCAGGTTTGGAAACCACTTGGGGAAGGCATTACAACTGCACTGTCCAGTATGGTACCACTGGCCACAGTGGCTGTTAAGCACTTGATATGTGGTGATCCAAATAGAGATGTACTGTAAATGTAAAATACTTACACTGGATTACAAAGATTAGTACAAAATTTAATAACATTTTTATATTGAGTACGTGTTGAAATAGTATTCTAGATACAGTGGGTTATGTAGAATACATTATTAAAATTTTCACCTGTTTCATTTTAGTTTTTAAAATGTAGGTACTGTAAAATTTTAAATTATGTATGTGACTCATGTTAAATTTCCATTGGACAATGCTACACTAGAAGATATTATTAAAATTTAAATTCTAATTAAATGGGCCTAACATAATGTGAATAATCAAGAATTAGCTAAGCATGTTAGTTAACTTATTAATTTGTTAATGCAGTCAATAAATATTTGTTTCTTCAATTCACTTTCCAAACTGCTGCCTGAGCATCTTTGCAAATCACACGTCTGATAATGTCAGTCAACTCCTTAAAATCCTTCAATGCCTAATGTTGCTCTAAGGACAAAAGAACTAAATCCTTGTTATGGTCTTGCAAAGATCCCTCATATTCTGGCCCATTTCTTCTCCTCAGCCTCATCTCTAATTACTCATCCTCTAGATGGCCAGTAAGCACTGCTTTCCTAGGGGAGCCTTCCTTAGCCACTCCTCCTCCCTCCTCCTCCAGCCTAGGTAGGAATTTTTTTTGTGTGTGTGTGTCTTTCAGAGCACTTATTTCAAATTGTAATGATATATTCATAAATATTATCATTTGATTAACATCAGTTTCTCTCCCAGATAGTGAGCTCATTGAGCACAGGGACCTTGCCTTTTTGCTCGTTTTGAATTGCCAACTTGGGTCACAGTGTCTGGTTCACAACACACAAGAAGACATGAAGGACTTGAGCACCTATTTGTGTCATGCACTGTGCTATTCTGTGTGATTATAAACATTAAAATCTATACTCTGCCTTCAGGGAAGTCATAGTTAAGGGAGACAAACATGTGAAGAGCAGTAACAACATAGTGAAGCAAGTGTAGAAGATAGAATGTGATCTAAAGAGGAAGCAGCATGCATTCCTTTGTGGGGAAATTAGGAAAGCCTTCCCGAGGAGCTAACTTGAAGAATGAGTAGGAGTTGGCCAGGAGGTCAAGGTGGGAAAGCTTTCCAGACAGAGGAATGAAAGTGTAGTATGTTCAGGAGACAGCGGATTAGTTAGGTATGACTGGAGTGTAATGACTCTGATGAGAAAGGAGGGAGAGAAGGTTGACAGGTAGTCAGAGGCCAGGTCATCAAGGCCTAATAGGCTTTGCAGAGCAGCTTGCATGTCTTCATCCCATGGGTAATCAGGAACCAGATTCATTTCCAGAGCTTGCATTCAGAGGTTGGGACACAGAAGTGAGTGGTCAGGGAAGAAACCACTGGTTGATTCTGGGTATGATTATTCTTCAGCAGGGGAGCATGACATACTGTGATTTGGATGGACTTATTATTACAACACAAGTAACTGTTCCCAAAGAATTGGCTGGATCTGTTATTGGCAAAAGCATGATTAGGATCAAATAAATAAATCATGATTCAGGAGGTCCAATCATAATTGATGAGCCTTTAGAAGGATCCAACAATTAGGTCATTGCTATTAGATGAATCCAGGACCTAATACAGAAGGCATACTGTTTGCTGCAAAGAAGTACGTGGAATAGATTCCTAAAACGATTTTAGAAAAAAATTTTCTGAAAAAAAATTACAAAAATTTTTATTTTTATCTTTTGAATACCTGAAGTCTGAAAGCAGCAATTTTTACTAGCTAGACTAATAGTTATGAAACCAAGCTAAACAAATTCTGGTTGTTTTAATTTCTCACCTCCAACTATTAAACCAAAACTTGTTTGTGTTTACTAATTAAGTTTTGTACAAAGTTTTTAAGTTTTTCATTGTAGGAAGACTTGAAAGAAAAATACATAGTATTTTTCTGTGGTATATTGAATTATATAGGAAATACTAAGAAACAATTAAAAATTATTTTAACTGTGAATATTTTGTATAGCATCTTGGCATTTGTATTGGTTATTAAATGGCTTAACCTCTTACAAATCAAAAATGTCCATGAGAAAAACTGAATATAATATCAATAAAGTTAAAGTTTTCCTTTTTTAATGAAATACTCCTTTTAATGCAAATATTTATAGTAATATTTTGAAAAAATTCACACCAATTACATGACAGCAAATTGAAATAGAAAAAAATGGAGCTATTTTCTGGGTTTTTTAATTAATGCAAACTATTTACAGAATAATAATGGAACATACATGGAGGAAATAAGTTATCCTGGTTACAGAGGAGGGTCAGTGAAATCATAGGGAGCTAGGTTAGAATCGTGTCTCTGCAACTTTTTTGCCATTTGACCTTGGGCAAAATCTCAATTCTTCATATGTCAGTTTGTCTAGGATTAAATGCATTAAAGCATTTAGTACAGTTCCTCACATAAAGAAAATACCTAACATATGTAAGTAAATCATTAATATAATGATTATTATTAATTGTTTTTCTTAGTTTTCAGTTCCCTTCATTTTTTTAAAAAATTGTATTGAAGTATAGTTGATTTACAATCTGGTGTTAATTTCTGCTGTATAGCAAAGTGACTCAGTCATATTTATGAGTATGAATATGAATATATATACTCATATATATATAGAATATGAAAAAGATACATATACTCAGATATATATATATTTTTTTCCATTATGGTTTGTCACAGGATATTTTTTTTTTAAAGGGATGAGTTTATTATCCACTTTTTAAAATAATTAATTAATTTATTTATTTATTTTTGGCTGTGTTGGGTCTTCGTTTCTATGTGAGGGCTTTCTCTAGTTGTGGCAAGCGGGGGCCACTCTTCATCGCGGTGCGCGGGCCTGTCACTATCGCGGCCTCTCTTGTTGCGGAGCACGGGCTCCAGATGCGCAGGCTCAGTAGTTGTGGTTCACAGGCCTAATTGCTCTGCGGCATGTGGGATCTTCCCAGATCAGGGCTCGAACCCGTGTCCCCTGCATTGGCAGGCAGATTCTCAACCACTGCGCCACAAGGGAAACCCCTGTCACAGGATATTGACTATAGTTACCTGTGCTATACAGTAAGACCTTATTGTTTATCCATTCTATATATAATAGTTTGTATCTGCTAATCCCAAACTCCCAATCCTTCCCTCCTGCACCCCTTGGCAACCACAAGTCTGTTCTCTATATCTGTGAGTCTGTTTTTGTTTCGTAGATATGTTCATTTGTGTTGTATTTTATATTCCACATATAAGTACTATCATATGGTATTTGTCTTTCTCTTTCTGACTTACTTCACTTTGTATGATAATCTCGTTGCATCCATGTTGCTGCAAATGGCATTGTTTTGTTCTTTTTTATGGCTGAGTAATATTCCATTGTGTATACATACTGCATCTTCTTTATCCATTCATCTGTCAATATACATTTAGGTTGTTTCCATGTCTTGGCTATTGTGAATAGTGCTGCTATGAGCATAGGGCTTCATGTATCTCTTTGAATTATGGTTTTTTTCTGGGTATATGCTGAGGAGTGAGATTGCTGGATCATATGGCAACTCTAGTTTTAGTTTTTTGAGGAATCTCCGTACAATTTTCCATAGTGGCTGCACCAATTTACATTCCCACCAGCAGTGTAAGAGGGTTCCCTTTTCTCCACACCCTCTCCAGCATTTGTTATTCGTAGACTTTTTAATGACTGCCATTCTGACTGGTGTGAGGTGGTACCTCACTGTAGTTTTGATTTGCATTTCTCTAATAATTAGCAGTGATGAGCATCTTTTCATATGCTTACAAGCCATCTGTATGTCTCCTTTGGAGAAATGTCTATTTAGGTCTTTTTCCCATTTTTAAATTTTCTTCTTGTTTGTTTTGTTTTGTTATTGAATTGTATGAGCTGTTTGTATATTTTGGAAATTAAGCCCTTGTTGGTAGCATCGTTAGCAAATATTTTCTCCCAATATGTATGTTGTCTTTTTATTTTGTTTATGGCTTCCTTTGCTGTACCAAAGAGTGTGAGTTTGATTAGTCCACATTTGTTTATTTTTGCTTTTATTTCTGTTGCTTTGGGAGACCGACCTAAGAAAACATTGGTACGATTTATGTCAGAGAATGTTTTGCTATGTTCTCTTCTAGGAGTTTAATGGTGTCTTGTATTATATTTAAGTCTTTAAGCCATTTTGAGTTTATTTTTGTGCATGGTGTGAGGGTGTGTTCTAACTTCATTTATTTACATGCAGCTGTTTAACTTTCCCAGCACCACTTGCTGAAGAGACTGTCTTTTTTCCCCATTGTATATTCTTGCCTCCTTTGTCAAAGATTAATTGTCCGTAGGTGTTGGGTTTATTTCTGGGCTCTCAATTTTGTTCCGTTGATGTGTATGTCTGTTTTTGTGCCAGTACCACAGTGTTTTGATTACTGTAGCTTTGTAGTATTGTCTGAAGTCTAGGAGGGTTATGCCTCCTGCTTTGTTCTTTTTTCTCAGGATTGCTGTGGCAATTCTTCTTTTTTTTATGGTTCCATATAAGTTTTAGGATTATTTGGTCTAGTTCTGTGAAAAATATCATGGGTAATTTGATAGGGTTCACATTAAATATGTAGATTGCTTTGGGTAGTATTGCCATTTTAACATTAATTCTTGCAATCCAAGAGCATGAGATATCTTTCCATTTCTTTGAATCATCTTCAATTTCCTTTATTAATGTTTTGTAGTTCTCAACATACAAGTCTTTCACCTCCTTGGTGAGGTTTATTCCTAAGTATTTTTTTTTTGGATGCTATTTTAAAGGGGATTGTTTGTTTACACTCTCTTCCTGCTATTTCATTTAGTGTAAAGAAACGCAACTGATTTCTGTATGTTCATCTTGTATCCTTCTACCTTGCTGAATTCATTTATCAGTTCTAGTAGTTTTTGTGTGGAGTCTCTAGGGTTTTCTATATATAGTATCATGTCATCTGCATATAGTGACAATTTTACCTCTTACCTACCAATTTGGATACATTTTATTTCTTCTTCTTGTCTGATTGCTGTGGCTAGGACTTCCAATACTATGTTGAAGAGAAGTGGTGAGGGTGCATTCCTTGTCTTGTTCCAGATTTTAGTGGGAAGGCTTTCAGCTTTTCACTGCTGAGTTTTATATTGGCTGTGGGTTTGCAAAAGCTTCATAAATAGATTTTATAATGTTGAGATATGTTCCCTCTCTACTCACTTTGTTAAGAGTTTTTATCATGAATGGATGTTGAATTTTATTGAATGCTTATTCTGCATTTATTGTGATGGTCATGTGGTTTTGTCTTTTCTTTTGTTGATGTGGTGTATCACATTGATTGATTTGCATATTTTTAACCATCTTTGTGATCCTGGGATGCATCCAACTTGGTCATGATGTATGATCTTTTTTTTTTGTTTTTTTAACATCTTTATTGGGGTATAATTGCTTTACAATGCTGTGCTAGTTTCTGCTGTATAACAAAGGGAATCAGCTATATGTATACATATATCACCATATCCCCTTCCTCTTGTGTTTGCCTCCCACCATCCTTATCCCACCCCTGTAGGTGGTCACAAAGCACCAAGCTGATCTCCCCATGTGATGCAGCTGCTTCCCACTAGCTATCTATTTTACATTTGAAAGTGTATATATGTCAGTGCTACTCTCTCCCTTCGTCCCAGCTTACCCTTCCCCCTCCCTATGTCCTCAAGTCCATTCTCTGTGTCTGTGTCTTTATTCCTGTCCTGCCCCTAGGTTCATCAGAACCTTTTTTTTTTTTTAGATTCCATATATATGTGTTAGCATACGGTATTTGTTTTTCTCCTTCTGACTTACTTCATTTTGTATGACAGACTCTATGTCCATCCACCTCACTACAAATAACTCAATTTCGTTTCTTTTTATGGCTGAGTAATATTCCATTGTATATATGTGCCACATCTTCTTTATCCATTCATCTGTTGATGGACACTTAGATTGCTTCCATGTCCTGGCTATTGTAAATAGTGCTGCAGTGAACATTGTGGTACATGACTCTTTTTGAATTATGGTTTTTTCAGGGTATATGCCCAGTAGTGGGATTGCTGGGTCATATGCTCGTTCTGTTTTTAGTTTTTTAAGGAACCTCCATACTGCTCTCCATAGTGGCTGTATCAATTTACATTCCCACCAACATTGCAAGAGGGTTCCTTTTTCTCCACACCCTCTCCAGCATTTACTGTTTGTAGATTTTTTGATGATGGCCATTCAGACCAGTGTGAGGAGATACCTTATTGTAGTTTTGATTTGCATTTCTCTAACGATTAGTGATGTTGAGCATCCTTTCATGTGTTTGTTGGCAATCTGTATATCTTCTTTGGAGAAATGTCTATTTAGGCCTTCTGCCCATTTTTGGATTGGGTTGTTTGTTTTTTTGATATTGAGCTGCATGATCTGCTTGTATATCTTGGAGATTAATCCTTTGTCAGTTGCTTCTTTTGCAAATATTTTCTCCCATTCTGAGGATTGTCTTTTCATCTTGTTTATGGTTTCCTTTGCTGTGCAAAAGCTTTTAAGTTTCATTAGGTCCCATTTGTTTATTTTTGTTTTTATTTCTATTCCTCTAGGAGGTGGGTCAAAAAGGATCTTGCTCTTGATTTATGTCAAAGAGTGTTCTTCCTATGTTTTCCTCTAAGAGTTTTATAGTGTCTGGCCTTACATTTAGGTTTTTAATCCATTTTGAGTTTATGTTTGTGTATGGTGTTAGGAAGTATTCTAATTTCATTTACATATAGCTGTCCAGTTTTCCCAGCACCACTTATTGAAGAGACTGTCTTTTCTCCATTGTATATTCTTGCCTCCTTTATCAAAGATAAGGTGACTATATGTGCATGGGTTTATCTCTGGGCTTTCTATCCTGTTGCATTGATCTATATTTCTGTTTTGTGCCAGTACCATACTGTCTTGATTACTGTAGCTTTGTGGTATAGTTGGAAGTCCAGGAGCCTGATTCCTCCAGCTCCGTTTTTCTTTCTCAACATTGCTTTGGCTATTCGGGGTCTTTTGTGTTTCCATACAAATTATGAAATTTTTTATTCTAGTTCTGTGGAAAATGCCATTGGTAGTTTGATATGGATTACACTGAATCTGTAGATTGCTTTCGGTAGTATAGTCATTTTCACAATGTTGATTCTTCCAATCCAAAAACATGGTATGTCTCTCTATCTGTTTGTATCATCTTTAATTTCTTTCATCAGTGTCTTATAGTTTTCTGCATACAGGTCTTTTTTCTTCTTAGGTAGGTTTATTCCTAGGTATTTTATTCTTTTTGTTGCAATGGTAAATAGGAGTGTTTCCTTAATTTCACGTTCAGATTTTTCACCATTAGTGTATAGAAATGCAAGAGATTTCTGTGCATTAATTTTGTATCCTGCTGCTTTACCAAATTCATTGATTAGCTCTACTAGTTTTCTGGTAACTTCTTTAGGATTCTCTATGTATAGTATCACGTCATCTGCAAACAGTGACAGGTTTACTTCTTCTTTTCTGATGTCGATTCCATTTATTTCTTTTTCTTCTCTGATTGCTATGGCTAAAACTTCCAAAACTATGTTGAATAATAGTGGTGAGAGTGGGCAACCTTGTCTTGTTTTATATATCGGAGTAAAATAGGAAATAGGCACTGATTTTAGAGGAAATGATTTCAGTTTTTGACCATTGAGAATGATGTTGTCTGTGGGTTTGTCATATATGGCCTTTATTATGTTGAGGTAAGTTCCCTCTGTGCCTACTTTCTGCAGAGTTTGTATCATAAATGGATGTTTAATTTTGTCAAAAGCTTTTTCTGTATCTATTGAGATTATCATATGGTTTTTATCTTTCAATTTGTTAATATGGTGTATCACATTGATTGATTTGCGTATATTGAAGAATCCTTGCATTCCTGGGACAAACCCCACTTGATCATGGTGTATGATCCCTTTAATGTGCTGTTGGATTCTGTTTGCTAGTATTTTGTTGAGGATTTTTGCATCTATGTTCATCAGTGATATTGGCCTGTAGTTTTCTTTTTTTGTGACATCTTTGCCTGGTTTTGGTGTCAGGGTGAGGGTGGCCTCGTAGAATGGGTTTGGGAGTGTTTCTCGCTCTGCTGTATCTTGGAAGATTTTCAGAAGGATAGGTATTAGCTCTTCTCTAAATGTTTGATAGAATTCGCCTGTGAAGCCATCTGGTCCTGGGCTTTTGTTTGTTGGAAGATTTTTAATCACAGTTTCAATTTCAGTGCTTGTGATTGGTCTATTTATATTTTCTATTTCTTCCTGGTTCAGTCTCGGAAGGTTGTGCTTTTCAAAGAATTTGTCCATTTCTTCCAGGTTGTCCATTTTGTTGGCATATAGTTGCTTGTAGTAATCTCTCGTGATCCTTTGTGTTTCTGCAATGTCAGTTGTTATTTCTCCTTTTTCACTTGTAATTCTGTTGATTTGAGTCTTCTCACTTTTTTTCTTGATGAGTCTGGCTTGTGATTTATCAATTTTGTTTGTCTTCTCCAAGAACCAGGTTTTAGTTTTATTGATCTTTGCTATTGTTTCCTTCATTTCTTTTTCATTTATTTCTGATCTGATATTTATGATTTCTTTCCTTCTGTTAACTTTGGGGTTTTTTTGTTCTTCTTTCTCTAATTGCTTTAGGTGTATGTAATTTTAGGTTGTTTATTTGAGATTTTTCTTGTTTTTTGAGGTAGGATTCTATTGCTATAAACTTCCCTCTTAGAACTGCTTTTGCTTCATCCCATAGGTTTTGGGTCATTGTGTTTTCATTGTCATTTTTTTTCTAGGTATTTTTTGATTTCCTCTTTTATTTCTTCAGTGATCTCTTCGTTATTTAGTAGTGTATTGTTTAGCCTCTGTTTGTTTGTATTTTTTACAGTTTTCTTCCTGTAATTAATATCTAGTTTCAAAGCATTGTGGTCAGAACAGACACTTTATATGATTTCAGTTTTCTTAAATTTACCAAGGCTTGGTTTGTGACCCAAATATGATCTATCCTGGAGAATGTTCCATGAGAACCTGAGAAGAAAGCGTATTCTGTTTTTTTTGGATGGAATGTCCTATAAATATCAATTAAGTCCATCTTGTTTAATGTATCATTTAAAGCTTGTGTTTCATTATTTATTTTCATTTTGGTTGATCTCTCCATTGGTGAAAGTGGGGTGTTAAAGTCCCCTACTCTTATTGTGTTAATGTTGATTTCTCCTTTTATGGCTGTTAGCATCTGCCTTATGTATTGAGGTGCTCCTATGTTGGGTGCATAAATGTTTACCATTGTTATATCTTCTTCTTGGATTGATCTCTTGATCGTTATGTAGCATCCTTCTTTGTCTCTTGTAATAGTCTTTATTTTAAAGTCTATTTTATCTGTTATGAGAATTGCTATTCCAGCTTTCTTTTGATTGCCATTTGCATGGAATATCTTTTTCCATCCCCTCACTTTCAGTATGTATTTGTCCCTAGGTCTGAAGTGGGTCTCTTGTAGACAGCATATATACAGGTCTTGTTTTTGTATTCATTCAGCCAGTCTATGTCTTTTGGTTGGAGCTTTTAATCCATTTATCTTTAAGGTAATTATCGATATGTATGTTCCTATTACCATTTTCTTAATTGTTTTGGGTTTGTTATTGCAGGTCCTTTCCTTCTCTTGTGTTTCCTGCCTGCAGAAGTTCCTTTAGCATTTGTTGTAAAGCTGGTTTGGTGGCGCTGAGTTCTCTTAACATTTGCTTGTCTGTAAAGGTTTTAATTTCTCTGTCAAATCTGAATGAGATCCTTGCCAGGTAGTGTAATCTTGGTTGTAGGTTTTTCCCTTTCATCACTTTAAATATGTCCTGCCACTCCCTTCTGTCTTGCAGAGTTTCTGCTGAAAGATCAGCTCTTAGCCTTATGGGGACTCCCTTGTATGTTATTTGTTGCTTTTCCCTCGCTGCTTTTAATATTTTTTCTTTGTATTTAATTTTTGATAGTTTGATTAATATGTGTCTTGACGTGTTTCTCATTGGATTTATCCTATATGCGACTCTCTGCGCTTCCTGGACTTGATTGACTATTTCCTTTCCTATATTAGGGAAGTTTTCATCTATAATCTCTTCAAATATTTTCTCAGTCCCTTTCTTTTTCTCTTCTTCTTCTGGGACCCCTATAATTCGAATGTTGGTACGTTTAATGTTGTCCCAGAGGTCTCTGAGACTGTCCTCAATTCTTTTCATTCTTTTTTCTTTATTCTGCTCTGTGGTAGTTATTTCCACTATTTTATCTTCCAGGTCACTTATCCGTTCTTCTGCCTCAGTTATTCTGCTATTGATTCCTTCTAGAGAATTTTTAATTTCATTTATTTTGTTGTTCATTGTTGTTTGTTTGCTCTTTAGTTCTTCTGGGTCCTTGTTAAACATTTCTTGTATTTTCTCCATTCTATTTCCAAGATTTTGGATCATCTTTCCTATCATTACTCTGAATTCTTTTTCAGGTAGACTGCCTATTTCCTCTTCATTTGTTTGGTGTGGTGGGTTTTTACTTTACTCCTTCATCTGCTGCGTATTTCTTTGTCTTCTCATTTTGCTTAACTTACTGTTTTGGGGGTCTCCCTTTCACAGTCTGCAGGTTCGTAGTTCCTTTTGTTTTTGGTGTCTGCCCCCTACTTGTGAGGTTGGTTTAGTGGTTTGTGTAGGCTTCCTGGTGGGGGCTACTGGTGCCTGTGTTCTGGTGGGTGGGATGCATCTGTCTTTCTGGTGGGCAGGGTTACATCCAGTGGTGTGTTTTGGGGTGTCTGTGAACTTAGTATGATTTTAGGCAGCCTCTCTGCTAATGGGTGGGGTTGTGTTCCTATCTTGCTAGTTGTTTGGCATGGGGCTTCTAGCACTGGAGCTTGCTGGCCGTTGGGTGGAGCTGGATCTTAGTGTTGATACGGAGATCTCTGGGAGAGCTCTTGCTGATTGTTATTACATGGGGCCAGGAGGTCTCTGGTGGTCCAATGTCCTGAACTTGGCTCTCCCACCTCAGAGGCTCAAGCCTGACACCAGGCCAGAGCACCAAGACCCATCAGTCACATGGCTCAGAAAAAAACGGAGAAAAAAAGAAAGAAAAAAAATTATTAAAATAAAAAATTATTAATATAAAAAAATAGAAAAGTAATAATAAAAAAAAGAGAGCAACCATACCAATAAACAAATGAACCAACGATAACAAGCGCTAAAAGCTATGCTAAGATAAACGTAAAAATCAGAAACAAGTCAGTCACGGACAGCAAACCCCAAGTCTGCATTTGTTAGTTGTTCCCAAAGTTCACTGCCTTAATTTTGGGTTGATTCGTTGTCTATTCAGGTATTCCACAGATGAAGGGTATCTCAAGTTGGAGATTTAATCCACTGCTCCTGAGGTTGCTGGGAGAGATTTCCCTTTCTCTTCTTTGTTCACACAGCTTCTGGGGTTCAGCTTTGGTTTTGGCCCCACCTCTGTGTGTAGGTCACCTGAGGGCATCTTTTGGGAAGTCTGAGGTCTTCTTCCAGCATTCAGTAGGTGTTCTGTAGGAGTTGTTCCACGTGTAGATGTATTTTTAATGTATTTGTGGCTAGGAAGGTGATCTCTACGTCTTACTCCTCTGCTATCTTGAAGCTGTATGATCTTTTTTATGTGTTGTTGGATTCAGTTTGCTAGTAGTTTGTTGAGAATTTTGCATATATATTCATCAAATATATAGGCCTCTAATTTTCTTTTTTGGTGGTATTTTTGTTTGGTTTTGGTATCAGGGTGATGGTGGTGTCATAGAATGTCTTTGGGATTGTTCTTTCCTCTTCAGCCTTTTCGGAAGATTTTGAGAAGCATCAGTGTAGGTTCTTCTTTGTATGTTTGGTAAAATTTGCCTATGAAGACATCTGGTCCTGTACTTGTTTGTAGGGAGATTTATTTTTTTTTATCTTTTATTACAGATTCTGTTTTACTTCTAGTGATCAGTCTGTTTATGTTATCTATTTCTTCTTGATTCATTTTTGGTAGGATATATGTTTCTAGAACGTTGTCTATTCTAGGTTGTCAAATTCTTTGGCATATAATTTTTCATAGTATTCTCTTATTTTTTTTGTATTTCTGTGGTATTAGTTGTGATTTCTCCTCTTTCGTTTCTTATTTTGTTTATTTGGGTTCTCTCTCTTTTGGTGAGCCTGGACTGAGGTTTGTCAATTTTGTTTACCGTTTCAAAGAGCCACCTCTTGGTTTTATTGATTTTTTTTCTATTTTTAATCTCTATTTTATATTATTTTCTCTCTGATCTTTATTATTTCCTTTCTTTTGCTGACTTTAGGTTTTGTTTGTTCTTTTTCTAATTCTTTTGGGTGGCAGTTTAGTTTGTTTATTTGAGATTTTTCTTGTTTTTTGAGCAAGGCCTATATGACTATGAACTTCCCGCCAAGAATTGCTTTTGCTACATCCCATAGATTTTTGTAAGGTTGTGTTTTCATTGTCATTTGTCTCAAGGTATTTTTTAATTTTCTCTTTGATTTCATTGTTGATCCATTGGTATTTTAGTAGCATGTTGTTTAGTCTCCATGTAATTTTTTTTTTCTTGTTTCCTTTTCTGTGGTTGATTTCTAATTTCATGTTTTTGTGGTCAGAGAAGATGCTTGAAGTAAGTTCTATATTCTTAAATTTGTTGGGTTTTGTTTTGTGCCCTAGTTATGTGGTCAGTCCTAGAGAATGTTCCATGTGCACTTGAAAAGAATGTGTATTCTGTTTTATTGGGATATAATGTCCTGAAGATATCAATTAAGTCTAACTGTTCTACTGTATCATTTAGGATCTCTGTTGCCTCATTGATTTTCTGTCTTGAAGATTTGTCCATTGACGTGAGTGGGGTGTTAAAGTCTCCTGCTATTATTATATTCCCATCAGTTTCTTCCTTTATGTCTGTTAGTATTTGTTTTATGTATTAGGTGCTCCTATACTAGGCACGTGTATATTGAGTGTAGAATCCTCTTCTTGTATTGATCCTTTTATCATTATATAGTGTTCTTCTTTATCATTCTTTATAGCCTTTGTTTTAAAGTCTGTTTTGTCTGATATGTGTATGGTGGCCCCCACTTTCTTGTCATTTCTGTTTGCATGAAATATCTTTTTCCCATCCCCTCACTTTCAATCTATGTGTGTCCTTTGCACTAAAGTGGGTCTCTTGTAGGCAGCACATTGTAGGCTCTTGTTATTTTATCCAGTCTGCAACTCTTTGTCTTTTGATTGGAGCATTTAGTCCATTGACATTTAATGTAATTATTGATAGATATTCATTTATTGCCATTTTAAACCTTGTTTTCCAGTTGATTCTATGTTTCTTCTTTGTTCCTTTTCTTTTTTTGGTTTGATAATTTCCTTTTATTTTATGCTTGTGTTTTCTTCTTTTTGATTTTTGTGAATCTATTGTATGTTTTTGGTTTGTGGTTACCCTGTTTTTCAAGTATGTTAACCCCTACCTATATCTACTTGCTTTAGACTGATAGTCATGTAGGCTCAAACACATTCTAAAAAAAAAAGAATCTACATTTTCTTACTCTGCTACCCCACGTTTTATGATTTTGATGTCCTCTTTTACATTTTCATGTTTACTTTGCTGTTCCTTGTGATTATCATTGCTTTCACAGAGTTCTTTTTCTTTTTGATCTGTATAGTGGCTTAATTAAGTGATTTACTTTCCAATTGTGATTTTCTCTTTCCTATATCTTTTTGCTTCTTTTCTATTTAGAGAAGACCTTTCAATATTTCTTTTAGGATAGGTTTAGTATTGCTGTATTCTTTTGAAGTTTTTGCTTGTCTGAGAAATTCTTTCTCTCTCCTGTTCTAAGTGATAATCTTGCTGGATAGAGTATTCTAAGTTGCAGATTTTTCCCTTTCAAGATTTTGAATATATTTTGCCACTCCCTTCTGGGCTACAGCATTTCTGTAGAGAAATCAGCTGATAGCTTTATTGGGGTTCTCTTGTAATTAACTCTTTGTTTTTCTCTTGCTGCCTTTAGAATTCTCTCTTTAACTTTTGCCATTTTTCTTATAATATGTCTTGGTGTAGGTCTGTTTGGGTTTATCTTGTTTGGGACCCTCTATGCTTCTTGTATCTGGATATCTGTTTCATTCTTTAGGTTTGGCAAGTATTCAGACATAATTTATTCAAATACATTTTCAATCCCCTTTTCTCTTCTTCTGGAATCCCTCTTATGTGTATACTGGCACACTTTATATTATCCCATAGGTCTCTTATGTTGCTTTCGTTTTCTTTTCATTTGGCTTTCTGTCTTCTGTTCTGATTCAGTGACTTCCATTATTCTATCTTTCCGATCACTTATTTGTTCCTTTGCATTATTCATTCTGTTATTCACTGTTGTTAGCTCGGCTTTCATCTTGGCAGATGAATTTTATAAGTTTTCTTGGCTCCTCCTTATAGTTTCTAGTTACTTTTTACAGTAATCTGCATTTTTGTCAATAGCCTTTCTTAATTCCTTCAGTATTTTCATTACCGCCTTTTTGAACTCTGTGTCTGTTTGAATGAAGAGGTCTGTTTCATTGTTTGTTCCTTCAGGGGAATTCTCTAAGTCTTTTAACTGGGAATGGTTCCTCTGCTTCTTCATTTTACTTACATTTCTTTTCCTCTGTGAGTTTAGGAGAAACAGTTATCTACTGTAGTCTTGGAAGGCTGTGTATATGCGGAGGTGTCCCTGCATAGCTTGTGTGGGTTTAATATTTTTGGCTGCTTTTATTATGGATGCTTGCTGCCTCTTTCTTCACCGTGTGCTGGCTGTTATCCTCTTGATAATGGCCAGGGACCCGTGCCAGTGGGGGCAGGGACCCATGCCAGTGGGGCCAGCGATTGGCACCTGCTCTTAGGTCTCTCAGTGGCGGCAGTGGCTAGTGCGAGCTCCCAGGGCCCGTGCTGGGCAGGGGCAGCAATTGGTGCCTGTTTGTGTGTCTTTCAGCAGCAGCCCGTGGGTGCTCTCAGGATGGTGGGGGCAGCGAATGGTGCCTGCTCCTGGTTCTCTCAGAAGCGGCAGTGGCCTGCTTCTGTCTCTGGAGCCTGCAATGGCAGTGGCAGCTCATGCCCAACCCCAGAGCTCACGTTGGTGTTGGCAGTGTCCTTTTGCCTGAGAGCACACGCAGGGAAAGAACCTCCTATGGCGGTCCCGCACCTCTCTTCCTGTGCCCCCCAACAATGGCGCCTTGCCTCTCTGTTTGGCTTAGGCTTCTTCCGCATACACCCCCAGTTGCCACACTCTAGCCCCTTCAGGCTGTCTCCACGCAGCCAACCCCAGTCCTCTCCCCTGGTCTGACCTCTGAAGCCCAAGCTTTAGTATCCAGCCCCCGCCCACACCAGTGGACAAGCATCTCAGGCTGGGGAGTGCAGGGCCTTGGTACCAGTCATCTGTGCAGGTCACTCTCTGTTTTGTCTTCTGCAGACCGGTTGCTGCGTTCTCCTCCAAGGCTCTGAAGCTCCCCCGCTGTCCAGGCTCATCTCCCTGCCAGTGAGGGGACCTCCCAGGGTGCAGGAACCTTTCCTCTTTCATAGCTCCCTCCCTAGGGTACAAGTCCTGTCTTGATTCCTTTCTCTTTTTTTTGCTTTGCTTTTGTCCTTCCCAGTTACATGGAGATTTCTTTGCCCTTTTAGAAGTCTGAGGTCTTCTGCCAGTGTTCAGTAGGCGTTCTTTGTGAATTGTTCCACATGTTGATGTATTTTTGATGTATTTGCGGGAGGAGGTGAGCTCCATGCCCTACTCCTTGGCCATCTGGATTGCTGTCCTGTAATGTTTGCCATTTAAATTATGGTATGTCTTGATGTAGGTCTGTTTGGGTTTATCTTGTTTGGGACCCTCTGTGCTTCCTGTACCTGGATATCTGTTTCCTTCTTTAGATTTGGGAAGTTTTAGCCATAATTCCTTCAAATATATCTTCAGTCCCTTTTTCTCTTTCGTCTACTTCTAGGATCCCTATTATGCGTTGACTGGCATGCTTTATATTATCCCATAGGTCTCTCATATTGCTTTCATTTTTTTTTTTTTTTCCATTTGGGTTTCTTTCTGCTGTTCTAATTGGGTGATTTCCATTGTTCTATCTTCCACGTCACTTATTTGTTCTGCATTATTCATTCTGCTATTCGTTGCCTTTAGTTTAGTTTTCGTCTCTGCAAATGAATTTTATAATTTTTCTGGGCTCCACTTTCCAGCTTCTGGTTACTTTTTACAGATCTGCATGTCTGTTGATGGCCTTTTTAAATTCCTTCAGTACTTTCATTATCTCCTTTTTGAACTCTGTCCGTTAGACTGAAGAGGTCTGTTTCATTGTTTGTTCTTTCAGGGGAATTCTCTTGATCTTTTAATTGGGAGTGGTTCGTCTGCTTCTTATAAGTATACAAATACTTATATTTCTCTTGCACTATGAGTTTAGGAGAAACGCTTATCTACTGTAGTCTTGGAGGGCTATTGTATGTGGCAACGTCCCTGCGTAGCCTGTGTGGGTTTACTATTTTTTTCTGTGTGAGGACTGTTTTTCGTATGGATGCTGCTGCCTCTTTCCTCAGTGTGTGCTGGTCGTTATCCCCTGGATAAGAGGTGCGACTGGTGTTGTGATGACTAGAGCCTGCACTGGATATTGAGCGGGACCTCCTCTTTGCTCTTTGGTTGTCACTGCCCTGTCAGGGGCAGGGCCTGCTCCCTAGTTGTTGGAGTAGAAGCCCCCAGATACATTTCTGAGCTGTGTTTCTGATCTGCAGTGTGAGGTAGGTGGGACTAGAGTACTGTCACTAAGAGAGGAGCTGCTGGGTATTCTTCCGCCAGAGCTGTTCACCAGTGAGTTATCCTCTGCTGTGTCACTTTTCACCTGTTGTGTGGGCTCACAGAGGACACTGTTGTTGGACTGCCATTGGCCCTGCCCCAACTGTGGTAATTCTGGCAGTCAGCCCTGGTGTCTTGCAGGCGTTGTTTTCACAAGGCCACCAGCACAGATCCACTGAAGTCAGGCCCCAGGACTGCAGTAGCTGTGCACCTGGACCTGCTTTGGGAGCTGTGGAGGCAGCTGAGACCCTGGCCTGGCCCAGCCCCCGTGTGCACATGCCCACAAAGCCCACAGCTGCTAAGGCCAGACCTGCCCCAGCCGCGGGAGCACCCATTGTCTGTTCAGATGTCCCACAGGTGCTGAATTTACAAAGCTGGCGGCAGAGGTGTAAATCCATGGCGCATGCAGCCACAGGAAGAGATTTCAGCCCTGCATCCTAAGTTGCATGGCTCAGCTCTAGTTTCAGCTTCACGTCTGCATGTGGGCAACCTGCTGGTGTCTGCTGCCAGGGCCTGCTGAGGCAGCGAGGCAGCGCGTGGCGTGGAGCTGGCTGAGGTGGTGGCTGGGGTGCACTCCCTCGGAGCCCACGGAGGCGGGAGCCAGCGCATAGAGAAAGAGGCTGTAGTGGCAGCTCCACCCCTCCCTTTGCAGGCCACTTAACAATGGCACTTCGCTTCTGTGGCAGGCCTGTGCTTCTTACGTGAACACTCCTAGTTGCGGCTGTACCACACTCCTTCAGGCTGTCTCTGCGCAGCCAACATCCACCCTCTCCCCGTGTCTATCCTCTAAATCCCGAGTTCCAGCACCCGCCCCTGCCCATACCAACAGATGCGCGTCTCAGACTGGGGCGTTCAGGGCAGTGGCACGGACTGGTCTGTGTAGGTCTGTAGGTCTCTCTCTCTTCTGCCTGCCACAAACTGGTTGTTGCACTCTCCTCTGAGCCTCTGAAGTTACTTTTCTGTCGCGGCTGATCTCCCCGCTGGTGAGGGGGCTTCCCAGGGTGTGGGAACCTCTTCTCTCCTTTCAGCTCCCTCCCAGGGGCACAGGTCCCATCTCGCTTCCTCTTTTTTTTTTTTTTCCTTTTGCCCTTCCCAGTTACCTGGAGCTCTTTCTTGTCCTTTCAGGTGTTTGAGGTCTTCTGCTAGTGTTTACTAGGTGTTCTTTGAGAATTGTTACCTTTGTAGATGTATTTTTGATGTATTTGTGGGAGGAGGTGAGTTCCCCGTCCTACTACTACGCCATCTTGAGCCCCTAAGGTTTTTTCTTTTCTAATGGATGAGGGAGATCTTTATCCCTTAATGAAGAATGTCTTTTTCATGAAACTCGATTTCCAGTGTTTGCTTCAAGAAGTGAGAAGTTTTCTTGATTCCAACTCTAAATTTGTCCTGAACTAGATACCCAGCAAAATCAAATTATTTTTAGCGGATTGTCAGTGAGATTATTTTTTGTACTTGTGTGCAGTCCTAAAATTTCCCCGCTAGGTACAGCCAAGATGATAGTTCGGACTCCCTGCCAGTTGCTCTTCTCTACCGAGGTGCCATTTTTCTAATTTGGCTTTGAATTATACCAGGACTCTGAATCCAAAGCACACAGATTGCGTAATTGTGTACCTAGGCTTAGGTGACAATGACTTCATCGTACTTACCATAGCCAATTACTGCGTAGGTCATAGTGAAAAGTTATGCTTTAATAGGACAGAGCACTATACATTTAAGGCTTAGCTTACATTTATTTTTGAAACTGCTAGTCTTGTGTGGGAGGGCCAAACTCATACATTTCGGTCAGAAAGTGAGGTTTGCCAGAGTGCCTGCTTCCAAATACGTGTTCCTACTGCGCAAATCATTTCTTTGCCATTAGCGGCATTCGCTCTGTTTGCTTATGGCAAAGTTACCAAATGAGAAAACCACCTTTTTGCTTCCTACGGAAAGAACTACATTTCTGTTTCATTCCAGGTAAGATAGTGTGATGGTTCATTTTATGTGTCAGTTTGACTGGTCACAGGGTGACCAGGTTAAAATTTATTTCTGGGTGTGCCTGACAGGGTGTTTCTGGATGGGAGTAGGATTTCAACCAGTAGACTCGGTAAAGTAAAATGCTGCCTCCATGTGTGTGGGCATCACCCAGTCCGTGGAGGGCCTGAGTAGACATGGCGAAGGAAGGAGGAATTTGCCCCTCTTTGCTTTCTGTCTGCATGCTTGAGTTGGGACATCTCATCTTCTCTGGGTTTTAAACCATTGGTTCTCAGCCCTTCAGACTTAAATGAATTACCCCACTGGCTTTCCTGGGTTTCTAGCTTGCAGGTTGTGGGACATCTCAGCTTCCAGAATCATGTGAGCCAATTCATCATAATAAATCTCCATATAATATATATAATTAATATATTATTAATATATTAACTTTAATATAATTTTAATTACGATTTAAGTATTTAATATTTTAATATTAAATATAGTATATATTTAAAGCATATATTTATATATGTTTTATTATGTAATGTTATATGTATATTATTATATATATTAAATCTATATCTTTATATCTGTCTAGTCATCTCTCATGAATTTATCTGTTATCTTTCATTTGTCTATCTCTCCTACTGTTTCTATTTCTCTGGAAAACCCTAACTAATATAGATTTTTACTTTTATTGCCCCCATTTTACAGTGATTAAACTGGGGCAATGAAGAATATATAATACACGCAAAGTCACATAGCTTACCCTCAGAGTACTCTTAAACACCAGACTATACTGCGTATAAATAAGTTGATTAAAATTTGCCTTTAAATTTAATATTTCAGGAACAAAACAAACACAAAGTAAGGAATTTCTGTTTTATATACATTTCCTAAATGATACCTAGGAAAATCATTTATGTCTCTGATATAAGTTTTTTAGATTTGGGGGGAGGGTAAACAGAAGGTATAGCATATAAACTGAAACTAGAGTATAAGCTATGGGTTCTTTCATTTAGAATCAGTCTTGGCTCCTTTTAAAAAACATTTGTGTTTCTCAAGCAGGAAATCAGACATCTTTGCCATAGCCCCATTTAAAAAATTGTGGTAAAGTATACAACATAAAATTGGTCATTTTAATCATTTTAAGTGTACAATTCAGTTGCATTAAGCATATTCATGTTGATGTGCAACCATCATTACCACCCATCTCCAGAACTTTGTAGTCATTCCAAACAGAAACTCTATATTCATTAAAAAACAGTTCCTCATTCCTACCCCACTCAGCCTTTGGTAACCTCTACTGTATTTTCTGTTTATGAATTTGTCTATTCTTGGTACTTCATATAAGTGGAATCGTACAGTATTTTCCCTTTTGGTCTGGCTTATTTCACATAGCATAATGTTTTCAAGGTACATCAATGTTGGAGCATGTATCAGAATTTCATTCCTTTTTAAGGCTGAATAATAGTCCACTGTATGTACCTACCATATTTTATCAGTTCATCTGTTGATGCACATTGGGGTTGTTTCTACCTTTTGGTTCTTCTGAATAATATCTCTGTGAACACTGGTATACAAATACCTGTTTGAGTCCCTTCTTTCAATTCTTTTGGGTATATATGTGAAGTAGAATTACTGGATCATATATGGTAATTCTATCTTTAACTTTTGAGGAACTGCCAAACTATTTCCCACGGTGGTTATACCGTAATACATTCCCACCAGCAATGTATAACGGTTCCAATTTCTCCATATCTTCACCAGCACTTCTTATTTTCCTCTTTTGGGGGGATGGTAATAGCCATCTTAATGGTACAAAGTGGTATCTAACTATGGTTTTGATTTGTACCTAATGACTAGTGATGTTGAGCATCTTTTCATTTGTTGGCCATTGTATATCTTCTTCAGAGAAATGTCTGTTAAGTCTTTTGCCCATTTTTATTTATTTATTTATTTATTATTTTTGGCTGCACCAGGTCTTAGTTGCGGCACACAGGATCTTCGTTGTGGCATGCGGACTATTAGCTGTGGCATGCATGTGGGATCTAGTTCCCCGACCAGGGATCGAACCCAGGCCCCCTGCATTGGGACCGTGGAGTCTTACCCACAGGACCACCAGGGAAGTCCCTTGCCCATTTTTAAATTGGGTTGCTTGGGGTTTCTTTTTGTTTGTTTTTTGTGTGGGGTTTTTAAGAGTTCTTCATATATTTTGGATATTAATCCCTTATCGAACATAAAATATGCAAATTATTTTCTCCCATTCAGGGGGATGTCTTTTCACTCTCTTGATAGTGTCCTTTGATGCACAGAAGTTTTAAATTTTGCTGTAGTCCAATTTATTGTTTTCATTTGTTGAATGTCCTTTTGGTGTCAGCTCCAAGAAATCATTGCCAAATCTAATGTCATGAAGCCTTTTACCTAAGTAAGTTTTCTTTTAAGAGTTTTATAGCTTTAGCTCTTACATTTAGGACTTTGATCCATTTTAAGTTATTTTTTAAAATTTTGATATTATTCCAAATGTGGGTTACAGTAATAGTTTTCCTCATTTTGAGTCAATTTTTGTATATGATGTAAGATAAGGGTCCAGCTTCATTCTTTTGCATGTGGCTATCCAGTTTTCCCAGAACTATTTGTTGAAAAAACTGTCCTTTTTCCACTGAATGGTCTTGGCACCCTTGTTGGAAATCAGTTGACCATATATGAGAGAGTTTATTTCTGTGCCATGACCTCATTTTGTACAAGTAGGAAATAATAGGCCCTATAATCCTTTTATAGGTATGCAATAGATACTTTCTGGTAATGTAATATATATATATAGTACAGAAGGTCTATGCCAGAAGGGCTATCAATCATATATAATAAAAGGATATGATTAAAAAAAGAAGAAAAACAAATAACACCAAAAAAGATTTTAAAGCACATTTTTATTATAGATAGATAGATAGATAGGCAAGTGTGGTCTGCTGTGGCTAATTAATAGTATGTTTATAATGGATGTACATGCTTTTCTATATACCAAAAGGTATAATATTTTTCTTTTATTACTTAACAACACTTCTCTGACAACAAGGAAAGTCTGAACTTACTGAGCCTATTTTAAATAGCAAAGGACTGTTTTTGTTTTCCTGAATGTTACTTTAAAGACTGGTAAATTGAATTCTTTTAGGTCCCAACACATTAAATTTAAGAACAGTGAAAGAAAATCAATGAATAATTACAAAAACATGTGATTTCTATGAAGCAGAAATATAAAGTTGTTTTTATAATTTAAAACATCAGCAATTTCAAAAGATTTGCTGAATTAGAACTTTATAAAATATATATACACAAAATATCATCCCAGATGATCATGGATTTTTAAAAATAGTATATCACAACCCCTAAACTCTAACCCAAACCTACTACTGGATGTAGCTGGCCTACAATTTTTTACAGCAATTTAAAAAATAAAAGTTAAAAAAACCCTCCCAATTCTCTTGTGCTTAAGCACAGGTTACAATGTGCTGGCTTTGATTCTAATATCCACAAAGAGAATTTTAAAATAAAACAAGGACTTCACATAAATAATGTTTTACTTGTTATTAAGTATGTGACCAAACAAATTAGAATAAGTACTAACAACCAAAACACATCTTGATGTAACCAGTACATACACTCTTAAAGAATGACAAAGACGAATAAAGCAATAGTCTGTGAAAGCCACAAGCACCTTGTTTTTAGAAAGAGCCCCAAGCAACACAAAAAGGCAACATGTAAGAGGTAGTGTATCACCGGCTAAGATGTATATGCCCACTGGGGACCTGAATACAGCTTAGTATTTGGGAAAATAAGACGTATCAGACTGTGGCTTGCAATTTTTAGACAGAAGCGTTGCACGTTTGGGAGCATTAGCCAGTATTGCTCCATAGTGCTTTGCGTCTCCAGCTGTCTAATGGGTACTTTGCTCTCAGACAGTCAAAAAATATAGAATATCCTGAAGAATTCCATGTTTATAAATGTTCAGTTCTAGGGAATTCTCTAAGAAAGCTCAGATCAATATAATTTTTAAAAGAATTAAATACTTATAGTCCTTTAAAAAAATGCCTTGTCTCCTTCTTAGGAGGAAGTCTTTTCTTCCTGAGATTCTTTAAGATTTAGCCAATGCTTTATTCCATGCATTTCGTAATCCAATAGTACCTTCCTGTCTATATTTTTCCCTCTGCAGCAATTACCTGGCCAACAGCATGAATTCTGAACTAATTCAGAGACTTTAGAGAAAGCATACAGAACTGCTTTCAATGTAGTACTTCCGTTCAGTTTTGAGATGAGGAAGCTTCTGTACTTCAATTACTGGAAGTTGATTAGGGTCCTGGGTGTGAAAAAGGAATTTTGCTTTATGCCAGCTGCCATCTTGAATCTGTAAAATAAGAATGAAATGCTTTAATCTGAATTGTTTCATTAGCAGCAGACAGTGTCCTTCATAGACAATGTAGACTTATTTTAAGGATCAGAAATAATGAACAGAAAGTGCCTAGAACAATGCCTGGCACAGAGTAAATGCTCAAAAAACGGTAACAATTACTATGAATAATTGAAAATATGTGCTTACTCCTTTCTCTAAATGGCATTGTGTGTTCTGATTTTTCTTTTGAGGGTTTCTGCTTCTGTTGTCTGTGGATCATTGGACCAGATATGAATTTAAAAACTGCACTATTCCTAATATGAGTAATACCCATCTGCTTTGTGTTCCTTTATTTGGGACTGATGCTTCAGGATGGGCATTTTTCTTGGATGAAAGGGAATGAGCTAGCTCAACCTCTCTGTACTTTAGGCAGGAAATAAGCAGAATCACTTCAGTAGAAGTAAATTATAATTACGTTGAATCATCTTGTAGGTTTCTTTTTTTCCATTCTGTGGTTACCGTTTATATAGTTTCTTTCATTCCTCTCTTCCTTTCCTTCTAAGCCTTTCTGTTTCTCTTTATTACTGTATGCTCTTTTGTTTCTGGTGAATTCTGTTACGGATCAAAAACTATTTATTATATGATTAAGATTCAAGAGGACAAAATAGAGAAACACAGTTGACTAGTTTTGTGAAGCTTTTTATACGGGAGTTTATTCATTTACTCATTCACAGAATTATCATGGTATAAATTTTAAAGTTTGAAGGAGCTTTAGAAATTATCTAAACTATAAATTCCATTTTATGTTAAGGCAATTGAAGCTCACAGAAGATAAATTACCAAAGTCATAAGCTTGGTGTAATAACTAGAATAGAGTTCCCTGTGTAAGACGCTGTCAGATTAACTTCATTAAATCTCAAACAATATGTGTTGAACACTAAGTACATTTGGCACAGTTGAATAAGATGTAATCCTCCATTTCCTTACAGTGCTGGGAAAACATAAAGATGAATAAATTAGTTCTGGCTTCTGAATTCTAGCAACTTATAAATTTAGTTGGGGAGAGGAGAAACAGCCATAATATAAGACTGTATATGATAAATGCAACATAAATAATGTAGACAATGAGTGCTAAGTCCCTCATTTCCAACTGGAAGTGTCAGGGAAAGCTTTGTGAATTCAGAATTTAAGATGATGGGCCTTAAAGTTTGCCTACAATTTCCACTTGGTTAGAGGGGTAGAGAATGGCACTTCAGAGAAAGGGAATGACCTGAATAGAAAAAAACAAAACAGTTGGAAAAGTAGAATCTGGTTGTGAAAATAAGCCTAGCACGGGGTTTAGGTGCACAGATTTTTGACTTGGAACAGATTTTGATAGAAACCCAAGTACAGCTATTCTCTTCACATATAAAATGGGAAGAATAAAAACCTACCTCACAGTATTGTGTGGATTAAATGAGTCTTCAATTAAAAGTCCCTAGCAGTGTAGCATGGCATTGACTTTGGAACTGTACACACCTGGGGTTGATTTCTTGCTCCTCTGCTAATTAGCTGTATGACCTTGAACAAGTTACTTAACCTCTGTGCCTTCACTTTCTTACCTATAAAATGATACTAATAGGAACTTCTTCACAAAGCTGTTATAATTAAATAATGTATGCAGTACATGGTACCTGTCATCTAATAAGTCTCCAATAATTAGTAGTAGGAATTGTTGTTTTTGTTGTTATTATTATTATTATAAATAGATCAGGTGGACCACACTTTAGGGTACACAGTCAGTGAAAGGTAGAAAGGTAGGTTGGGGCCTGACTATTTTAACTGCTGAATAAAGAGCTGATAAGTTTTGATCGTGTCTCATAAATAGTAGTGAGTCACTAAAAGTTTCGGGACAAAATTGTGAAAGTTAAATTAATTTGTTGGTAATATTGATCTCTTCACATATAGAGAGTGAGCTGTATACTCCTGACTGTTTGCTTATGATTTTTCAAATACGCAAGAGCTGTTTATCTGAAAATGAAATGTGAAAAAGCAAAGCACTCTAGAAACGGTAAGAGATCTTAAATCATGGGCTTCATAGTACACCAGAACAGTAAACCAAGCTACTTAAAGAAATTAGGATCTATGTAAAGTGGACAGCCCTGTACTATATAACAGGAGTCAGCAAACTCTTCCGTAAAGGGTTAGATAATAAATGCTTTAGGTTTTGTGGGCCATACAGTCTCTGTCGCACTTGCTCAACTCTGCCATTGTAGTGTGATAACAGCCCTGGATAATAAACAAACGAATGAGTGTGGCTGTGTTCCAGTAGCATATGTGTACACAGACGAGTGCTGGGCTAGATTTGGTCTGTGGGTTATAGTTTGCCGACACCTACTCTACAACGTAATGTTTTAAAATTATAGACTCTTCACTATTATTTAATTTTAATAGGAAAAATGGGCTATGATTCAAATACTCATTTGTAGGGTCAATCTGCCATTATGCCCATTATTTGGTATCAGGTATAGGGACTGACAAAATGAAATAAAGCTGACTTGCCTCTATAACCTGTCTTCCATGAAGTAATGAGATGCAGAATCACAGTGGTAAAAATATAGGAAAGAAATCATTTGTCTATATGCCCTATCTGCCATCTGTCTATCCATCCATCCATCTATCTATGATATAATTATTTCATATGGGGAATAAAAACTAAATTTATGGATTAACACCTGTTTTGCATATAAAACTTCATGGATGACCAGTGGGTGTGACAAAAGTTGATATGATATAAGCAAACAATCGATTCTGAAAAATGTACGGTTATTATACATCAGGCCCATTAAAACTTACTACCCTTCTGTATCTGCAGTTTGCAATTAAAGTCTTACTCATTATATTAATTGTATATAGTTTTATCAATTTTAAGTTCGTTATATTGAACAATTCTAAAAGTGCCATTCCCTTACCTGGCAGTCATCTGAAAGCACTTTAGGTTCAAGTAGAGTGTTTTCTTCGAAAATCTGGCTATTCCATCCCTTGAAACCAATAGTCAATCCTGAGCCACTTGTCTGAGCACTTGTCCACACTGGAGTGTTTAGACAATGAATGGTGATGATCTGGGTGGCTTCTGAGCTCAGTAAATGAAGGAAGTTCATCTGGACTTTTCCGACTCCAAACTCCAACTAATGTCATTGAAACAATATGCAAGTTACAAGATATGGCAATTGAAAGACTTATAGTTTGGAGAAACCTGAAGAAAGTCCTTGACAGGCCAGGGGTGGGGCAGGGGAGAATCCCTGATTTATAGCATTTTCTGATTTCCACCCCTATGGTGGGAGTTGTAAATACTCCCACCATGGCTGGTCTTAGGCTATCAAGGTAGTGTCATTAAACATGGAGTTCGCAAGAGACATTAATAGTAGGCTCTCCTGAGCAGTATGAGCTGGCTTTAGCCTACTACTAGGCTACTAGATATGAACAAAAAAAAAAAGGAGATACTTTGCATAATGTTATTTGAGATGCATTAATAATTTGTTGATTATTGCTTAAAATTTTTTCATAAAAATCTGAAATTCTGTCTATACTTTCATGTGAAGATTTATTTTTGAGTTTCCAAAGATAAGTTAAAAGTTGTAATAAATTCATTAATTTTAACTATGAGAGCCTTTACAGACAAAGACAGAATCTTAACCTTTGTGTTGCCAGCCCCTAATGCAGTTCCAGTCATACAGTGAGTCATCAGTAAATGTTTGCTGCATGAATGAATGAATGCATGAACAAGTATTTACTAATAAAGTGAACGATATAGGGCAACATTGGAGCAAGGAAGTATGACTGCACATTTTCTAGGCTTGAACAAGGAAGCAGATTTTTCTATAGCTTTAGACATCATCATCATCATCATCATCATTACTATTTTAGCATTATTCAAGCATGGGGATGGTCATAACATAAATGAATAGAAGTAGTTCCTACTGAGGAATTTATGTTGATCTCCAAACACAAAATCAGAGAAATATCAGTTATGAGGTAACAGAGAAGGAAAAAAATAAAATGACAACAAAAAAGCAAAACTTCAGGGAAAGAGAGGAAAGGCAAAGGAAGAGTATAAGGATGAAAACATGGAAGGATCATCATGAGGAATATTAGAGCTGAAGTAATTCAAATTCCTTCATTTTGCAGGTGAGAACCACAAACCTGTGAAGTATGTAGCCTTTCTGAGCTTTAGTTTCTTTGTTGGTAAAGCTGGGTATAACCCCGACATGACAGGGGTGTTATGAGGATTTGAGGTGCCCACTGTCATTTCGCTAGCACAGCACCTGGCACAGAGTGGGCTCTCTGGCGGCTCACAGCATCATTCCCCAGGTTTGTAGAGGAAAAGAAATTAGAAACCAGGTTCCAGATTCCAAGTCTACGGTTCTTTCCACTACCTGCGCAGTCTTTCTCAGGTTGAGTTTATGGATAGGAGAGATGGGAGAATTGATTCAGCCAAGGAAAGAATTGGAGTGCAGCTCCTTCACTTGATCCTGCCTTCTTTGCACACCAGTCTCCCCTTTTCTTCCGTGATAATCCAAATAAAAATCCTGGGCTAAACCCAGGGGAGTGAGGATGATTGTGCATAGTTCGGAAGCAGGACGATCATGCTGCTCCTCATTAGTTACACAGATTCCATAGGAACCTAAGAATCCTCCCCTCCTCTGCTCTGGGTAACAGTGGTGAATGGCTATTGAGATGAGCTGGTGAAACACCCTAGTTAATGAAGGGGAGCGTTTTAGGAGGAGAGGGCAGTCTAATGATAAGCAGCTGGAGGGACTGACACACTGCATATTTTAGCTGCTGCCTTTCTGTGGTGGACAAAACACACAATAGGTCCGTGTATCAGTTCTTTGTCAATGAGAAAAGTTCTTGGGAAGGCCAAGGTAGTTTAACCAGAAAAAGAAAGAAATGCAGTTTTAGTTTCTTCAATATATGTTATAGGTAGAACTAAGCTTTAGGGTTTAGAAATGCTTGTTATAATATCCAGTGTTACATACCAAACTAACTTTCATTCATTGGTTTATAGAATTATACTTGTAAGAAGTTTTAAATAATATCCAGTGGATGTTTAGGAGAGGTTATTTTTGTGCCCAGTCACCAAAAATAGCAAGCTTTGTGGTGAAATTCCTCTTTTAATCATGATGATGTCTTTTTCAGTAAAACTTAAGGTAACTGATTACTGAGTACAAACACTGCAGCTGTTTGGGAATTTTCTAATGAATGCATGTGCATAAAAACATATGTTTTACATTTTTAAAAGGAATTTAAAAAGCATAGTCAGTAGAGTAAGCCAAGCTAGGCCAGTCATAAAAATACATAATCAAAATGTCAAGATTTAACAGGATTATTTTTAAAAAACAAAAAATTTCTTCCTCATATATGGTAGAGAATATCTTGCTTCCATTCATAAAATTCATAATTATTTAAAATGAAAGAATTTAAAAAATCACTGTTTCCTGATAGTGCGCAAGTACTAAATTCAAAACATACCTTTGTCACAGAGACAGGAGATAAACATGTCTGACCACCAGCACTGAAATTGCAGAAAACCTCAATGGCATCTGAAGGGCATCCAAGATTTGGATCAATCCAGTATTTTCCTATTATTGTAAAACATAAAGATATTTAAATGCCATGCTAAAATATATTTGAACTATCCTTACGAATTATCATGATACTTTCAATATATTTTTCACGCTTTTTCCTTTTAAAAAACTTAGAAGATTATAAAGATACTTACATTTAGTCAAAGAACGAAAGCTGCAAGCATTATGTAAAACCAATACTGAAAATACTGTATTTTTCACAGACCTATCAATTTAAGGGCATTTTATAATTTTAATAAAAAATAGGGGCTTCCCTGGTGGCGCAGCGGTTGAGAATCTGCCTGCCAATGCAGGGGACACGGGTTCGAGCCCTGGTCTGGGAAGATCCCACATGCCGCGGAGCAACTGGGCCCGTGAGCCACAATTACTGAGGCTGCGCGTCTGGAGCCTGTGCTCCGCAACAAGAGAGGCCGCGATAGTGAGAGGCCCACGCACCGCGATGAAGAGTGGCCCCCCGCTTGCCGCAACTAGAGAAAGCCCTCGCACAGAAACGAAGACCCAACACAGCCATAAATAAATAAATTAAATAAATAAATAAATAAATACATATATAAATAAATAAAAAAAAATATATAAATATATATATATATATATGGAAAAAAAAAATAACCGAATGGCTGAATCTATTGCTTCATTCTATAGATAAGCGCAGCAACTTAAAGTGAATTGTCTAAAGTTACATAGTTAATAGAAAAGTTGAAATTAATATGGGATATGTGTATATTTTTGTTCTATGTCATTACAGAGCTTAAAAATGAATATATATATTTAAAAAACAGAAACAACTTCTTCAGTCTCTACGAGGAAAAACATATCTTTATGTGTAATATTGATAATTAAAATAAAAGGAATAAACATTTTTTGTTTCCAGAAGAAAAATGTGCAATTAAATGGTTATTTTTGTGCTTTCTTTTCAGATTTGTAAGTGGAAAAAACTGAAATCTCTACAGCCAGTGTAAGCCTGCCAACCTTTGCCTCCACTGAGTGCCCAGGAGAATCAAATGGTGTGTAAAAGACTTCAAGACATATTCAGACTGAAAAGTACTGGGCTAGCGTCTTAATTCCGGAATAACAGGCTCAGAATACTGAAATAGCACCTTATTCTAAACGCAAAGGGCAGGAATTTTTGAATGAGATGGCCCTGCCTTCTTGCATTAAAAAGGCAAGACAATCAAACAGTATTTGTAAAACGTCATTTTCTATAATAGGTAGAAATCCTTGTTTGTTCCATTCCTATCCCACAGCAAAGATTCCTCCAGCTCATCCTGGGCTTCACCTGGTGTATCATTTTAGACTTCCACAACATCCTCGACTATTCTCCCCTCTACTATTCTACTAATTCTTCAAAGTGAAGACTTGTTGAATTGGTACTTCCAAGAGTAGGGGACTGTTACAGACAGTCCAGATAGCTGGACCCCACCCCCAGAGTTGCTGAATCATTAAATCTGGGATGGGGCTTGAGAATCTGCATCTAATTCTGGTCCACGGACTATATTTGGAGAATCACTGATCTATTGAAATATGGAAGAAAGGGGTGAAAAAGATCCTAATACCACCTCCATCCTGTTTTTTCCCATTTCCTCAGAATGTTGAACATTTTGTAGTTTGTAGAAATTATAGCTGGGGTCTTTTTTTTTTAAAAAACCAGGATCTGATCCAGGCTTACAGTCATATCTCGATTCATCATCTCTTCTCCTTCAAGAAATAGTTTCCTACTACTGTGTGAGTGAATATATTCTTTATAAAACGTTTTCCTTCAAGCAAGGTCTCATTGTTACATGGGGTGGGATGCTTTGAATTCAGGCATTATGTTGTACAATGGTGAACTGGTAGGGGCTTCATGTTTTTTTCAGGGTATGCTGAGCTACAGATAAAGCACTATACCATAATACATCTTTTATAGGCCTAAATGCTCTAACTCCAAATTGGCTCTCTCCTGAGAACACTGCTTCCCCTGCAGCTCTTTCAAGTTCTGCCACAGCCTCTACAGCATTGTGCCTGGGTGGGGAAGGGGTCTTTCTTGCTCCTCGTTGCCACTTTCAGACCGTTCTCCCCACTTTCTACCTAAAAACACTCCATGGTAAAATTGCTGTCATTGCACTGTATCACCTGTTACCTCTTCCTGTTGCTATCACCAAATTATTTCTTTGATGATTCTAGCTTTTGGCTAGCTATCACTTTCAGAAAATCTATTTATAACCTAATTCTTCGTGATTTTACATCCACATGGTTGATATTTGCAATACCGACTTCTCAGTGCCTCGAACTCTCTCCCACCAACGTTTTTGTACCCTTCTCCTGTCCTGTGTACTTTAATCATTAACTTATAAGGCCATACCCTAGTTTTTGTTATTACCTACAGCTAGTTCTCCTCCATGATTTCACCTCTCTTCTCATTCCAGCTCATTCCCTCTAGTGTTCTGACTCTAATAATTCTTTGATCCCATTAGGACCTACTATCCATTGATACTACCACTTTTTCATTGTCCTTCATAATCATGTGTTCACTTCTCTTCCTGCCTAGCTTAAAACCCACAGTCCTTTGCTATGATCATTTCCTTAGAGACTTCCTTAACATTCTTGCCCTGCCTCACTTCACTGTGCTTGTCTTATAAAATCCCAGTCCTGCGTAAATCCAGTTTTGTGCCTAATCTGTGCCTGTACCTGCACAACTGAATGTGCCTAGAGAAAAACACAACTATGCTGACTGGCCTCACTTTAAATTCAAATGTTTGAAAGGCTGCCAGACAATACTACTATGTTTCCCTAGTTCATTTCCTCTGTCACTTTCCTAGTTAACCATTTGAAACCTTTTCCTGTCCTCTCAAGTTAATTATACCTTTCCTTCATTCTTATTCTTGACTGATAACCTTTCAGTTTCACTGAGACAACTAAAGCAAACTGAAGGAAACTTATATAAGCTCCCATAATGACCTTTACCCATCTATCTGTACTTGCACACATATATTCTGCCTTCTCTCTTATTATTGTGAATAAACCGTGTTCCTAAATAAGGTTCACCTTGTCCGTTAAACCTTCCATTTCAAATTTTTCCTCTCTTATGTTTTCTTTTGAGTCAGCTTCTGTTGTCTGCTGTTTCTGCCTGTTCTCATTCATGGTGTTTTGTCAGCTTGTGTGCTTAGTTATCATTGATTGTGTGCTAGGCACTATATTTGAAAAATTATTTGTGGAAATAATTTGAGCCCTAGGATGATATTATCTTTTATAGAAGAGTTTTGTTTGTTTCTATCAGGTATGAGGGGGTACTAGCAGCCTGGAATCATCTTCCAAGTTCACAGTGTGAGATTTTCTGAGCAATCTTGATGATGTGAAGCTAGGCTGCAATCTGTACGAATATCTTTTCTTTCAGTTTATTTTTACTCTTAAAGTGGAGCCCTTTGAAAGCCTAAGTCCCCACCTTTTGTGGACTTCAGATTCCAACCTTTTTGACCCCTATCCCCGTGAAGCCACCAAAAGCACTACTCAGTTTCTGAACACACCCAGGGCAAAAGTAGCTCTAAGTATGTGTTCATCTCTCTGCTGTCTTTTTCAAAATATTGGCTTGAAAGTCCCTCACTGCTTTGTCAGTATTTGATGCTTTTAACTTAATTTTCAAAAAGTTTCGTTAGGCAGATTGAACTACCTGCTTCATTAATGGGAGTGGAAACTCTCCAGCTCCACCATTTTCTCTTAAAACCTGATACAATTTTAACTGCTACCATTCCTCTAAACCACTCTTGCGAAGATCATCAAAGACCTTCCCATTACTAAATCTAGTAGCCTTTCTCAGTCTTCACCTAACTTGACATCGACCCAGTAGATCCCCTCCTCCTCAGGCAAACATTTTCTTCACTCCACATTCATCTAGTTTTCCTCTTATCTCAGTGATAGCTTCTTCTTAGTCTTCTTCACTAGTTTCCCCTCAACTCCCTGACCTCTCTAAACACTGGGGAGCTCTAAGGCACAGTTTTTAGAATTCTTCTCTTTTCTTTATTTATCTGTTCTTTCGGTAGTCTTAAACAGTCTCAGGACATTGGATACTATTTATATGCAAATGACTTCATAAATTTTACCCCTGGCCAGGACCTCACTCCTGAATAGCCAATGACCTACTTGACATCCTTACTTGAATGCCTAACAGACATCTCAAATTAAATACATCCAAAACTGAACTTCTGATCTTGTCTCCGAACTTGCTTCTCTATCTCTTTTGACAGCAATTCCACTCTTCTAGTCCCTTAGTCAAAAATCTTAGAGTCATCCTTTATCATTCTATTTCTCTCATAACCCACATCCGAATTACCAACAAAAAACTGCTGGCTCTACCTTAAAACATATCCAAAGATCTGACCATTTCTTATCACTTCCCCACCACCAATTCTAGTCCAAGCCATCATCATCTCTTACTGGATTATTTCAGTAGTCTTCTCAATGTCTCCTTCTACCCTGTCCTCATTATATTTGCAATACAACACCCAGAGTAACATTTTAAAAATTTAAGTCAAGTCACGTTATTCCTTTGCTCAAAATCTTCCAGAGGCTTCCCATCTTATTCAGTAAAAGCTGGAGTCTTTTGAGTAATCTATAAGATCCTGTATAATCTGGTTTCCTGACATCTTTCTGACTTCATTTCCTACCTTTCTTCCCCTTATGCACTTTCTTCCAGTCACCTTGGCCTTCTTGCTAATAGTAGAACATGCTAAGTACACGCTCAGGTTCAAGGGCCTCTGCGTTTGTTCTTTCTTCCTGGAAAGCTCTTTCCCCAGATTTCCTGTGGCTTGTTCCCTTACCTCCTTCTGATATTTCTCAAATGTCACTTTCTCAGAGATGCTCTACCTACCTACTCTATTTACCACTTCACCCCCCACCCTACTTTCTGTCATATCCCCTCTTCCATGCTGTTTTGTGTTTCTCTATTGCACTTACAATCTCCTAGTGATGAAAGTATTTTTGGGTGTAAAGACTTTTCTGATACCTTACAAGCCATACCACTTAGCTATTTCTCCTATGAGGAAGGCAGACCTTGAATTAGATTTCAGTAATTTGTATGTCCTGTAGTGTCTTTGTTCCTTTCAGTTCTATCGAATTGCATTTTTATACCCTCAAATATGGGAAAGAATCAAATTTGAATTACTGTAGGCAGCTATAACTGTAAATATTATTTGTTTTTGTGATAATCTAGGGCAGGAAGTACCTATAGAAGTTAAGCATTTTATTAATATAAATAAAATATTTTCACTATACTGTATTCTAGAATGGAAGATGTTTTTGGACAAACATGTATTTATAAATATATATGTATGTGTGTATGTGTGTGTGTATAAAATAACGTATGGACTACTATTCATCCTGCAGAATTAAATAACTTAGTTATTTTCAAATCAGCATATATGTCATTGTGTGTTAAGACTAGAGTTTTTACCAAAAAAATGATAACTACTAATATTGATTGTATAGCTGACCAGGTAGACCCAATAGAAATTAAAATTAAATGACATATTGTAGCAGACAGGGTTTCCCCTACTTATCATCAGGTAGTGATGGCTCTTCCACTTGCTTTAAACCTTTCCTTGATGGTTCTAGTTTTGCACCTCTGGCTAATGGATTTGGGGTATCAATCTGAGGATGAGAAAATTCCAAGAATGACAAGCCACTCCATCTTTATAGTCACTGATAACTGAAATGAGGCATTTAAATTCCATTTTATGTAAAAACTAATTTTAGAGAGTGTGGTAGAGAGGGCTCTATGATCTCTTTCTTCATGTTGCCATAAGTCAGGCTGTGTAGTAGAAGACCTTTGTAAAGTGAACCCTTGAAAAAGGATACTTTGACCTCAGAAATATGTTTACCTCTATGAGTACGTATTTGGTTCTTGATGTTAAAATGCCTCTGCCAGGGTTTTATCAAAAATGATAAGGTTTGGAATAAATACACTGCAAATCTCAAACACACTGAAACGATGAAACAAAATCAGATATCAGAGTTTAAGGAAACCAGTAACTTACCATCTGATACTTTGTGTTCACAGTTAAGCAAATCTTTGCAGATTCGTGCTGGGTTATCTCGTGTGCCAAGAGGATTCTTGATGCTGTGCAGTAAATTGCTAAGGTAGTTCAAGGTTTCGAATATCTCTGCACTGTGGTCAGTTAAGGTCACTTCAGTATTCTGGTAGCTCTGCCAAGTCATTGTGAGAATCATATTAGCAAAGAAGCTTGGAGTAGTCATTACCAGCCTGTAACCCAAGTGATCAACACGGAGCAAGGCAGAAGAAAAATGTACTTCTGTTGTGTGCAAGGAGTTGGGAGTAGGATGTAAAGAACAGTTTATATTTAACTATAGGCATATTTGTATGTTTTATGAATCTTGATCCTAATAAAAGCTTAAATTCACACTCAAAAGTCTAGTTTTCAAGCTGACATAAAACTTAATTACTATGCCTACTGCGTAATTTGATAAAAACCTATATTATGAATAGAGCTTAAATAAGAAAAATGAGTAGTGATGATAGATAGATCCCATTTTAAGAAATGGCTAACTTCATTTAACTATTTTCTTCTATAGTACCAAATTCTTATTTTAAAAAATCCTTTAACAATATTATATTTTTGTTTTAAATGTTTTCCTTAAAAAACATCTTATGCATATATTTCTGTTTATTAAAATTGCTTACTTTGTCCTTAAAATTTTTTTCATTACTTTTAATCTCTTTTAAATACAGGCTTTGAGATAAAGTCACATTTTGGCCTCTGAAAAAAAATTCTGTTTAATTTGCAGATTGAGAGTGCCAGTGTAAATAAAGCCAGATATATTACCTCCATCTGTAGGGCAGTATGTGATTCAATCAAGGCTTGAATAGCAGCATTGATATCCATTTGTTTCTGTGTAAAACAAAACCATTTGAGATCAGCAATAAGATCAACACTGAGTGCTCTAAAGTAAAGCCTATAAATTCTGAAAGCACTGCTGTTAAAGTATACTAGACTTATTATCTAAAAGGGGTTTGTAACTCTTATGGTTAGACAGATCTTGCAAGTATTGCCTGGCTATCTGAAAGGACAATATGCTGCTTTCATCCAAATCTCAAAAGTCTCCTAATTAAAACAGGACCAAAGTCTAGAGCTCTCAAATGAAAAACTATTTGTCTCTGCTGCATGAAAACACACAAAAAAGTTACTCACGTGGAAGAAGAATGAAATATGATCCCCTCAGTTAATAAATTGTAAAGTGAAGAATAAATAACTGTAGTAATTTTTAACAGTTACATTCTTGGAAGGAAAATAGAATAAAATATTACTGTCCTGAGGTAGTCACCACATTAGTTTAATCTGATACTTCTGCGGTCTTAAAAACAATTTCTGAAGTTGGAAAAAGTATCATTAGTCCCAAAAGAAATAATACATCATGAATCCAATCTCCTCCTGCATTTAATAAAAGATATTTTTAGAGAAAGACCCAACCTAACCATTAGTAAAAAGTCTTTTCGTATTTTATTTTTTAAAAAGCTTGGAAACTAAGAAGCATGAGTTGGGAGAAAGTTCTGTGAAATGGCATCTGTGTGAGCAAATCAAGCGATCTAATTTCTTTCAGAAGGATTGTACTGCTGAGATATCTTTTTACTTGGCAGCCCATACAATAGAAACTCTTTTCAACAGATCTCTCATAACTCATGGTTGGTAATTTGAAAAACTATTTAAAATGATGGGACAATCAACAAAATGTACTCATCTTTGCCTCAACATGTGGTTTTCATATTGGAAAATACTTGACTCATTCTGCATATGGACACTGCCAAACACATATTGAGGATAAAGTGGTAAGCAAACAATACAAAACAAAACAACCTTGCCCCTTGTAGAGCTAAAGTTTAGAGGTCGATAAAGGCATTAATCAAATAATCTCAAAAATACACATTTACAAATTGTGATACGTGTTATAAAAGAAAAGTGCATGGACCTATGAGAGAAATTACAGAGTATTAAATCTGGGGGATATAAGAAATTTGGAAGGACTAGATCAGCATAGGCTTCCCTGAGGTGGTGATATTTGAGCTGAGATCTGAAGAATAAATATGAATTGTTAGGAGAAGGGGTGGGAGAGCTTTCCAGGCAGAGGTAACAACTTTGCACAAAGGCAGTGAGATAGAAAAGCATGGCCTATTCAAGAAGAAGAAAGGCTTAGCATAAAATGTTCTGTGCAGATTAAATAATTCTGACCATCATTCTTTTGAGAATTGGCAGACTTTGGACATGGGTCACAAAAATATATTGGGACTAAATATGGGCAACTGAATTAGGTAGTAAACAATAGCCACCTTTATATTTTCCAGTTGTTTGTGGTTAGGGCTTTGATCTTAGAAAAACTAGCAATAAGCAGTTCTCAGGCGCTTACAGACTCAGGACCCTTTTGTACTTTTAAATATTATTAAGGGCTTTAAAGAACTTATATTTATGTGAATTATAGCTTTTGACATTTAACACAGTAGGAATTAAAATATAAATTTTAAAACTGTGGTTAATTGCCTTAAAACAATAAATCCATTATATGTTAATATAAATAAACATTTTTTAAATGTAACTATTTTCCAAACAAAAAATTAGTGAGAAGAGCGGCACTGTTCTACACTTTTGTATATCTCTTTAACGTCTGGATTAATAGGAGATAGCTAGATTCTCATATTTGCTTTTATATTCTCATATTTGCTTCTATATTCAATCTATTAAAATGTTACTTTAGCTGAACTGTATGAAGAAAATCCAGCCTTAAAAGGATATGTAGTTGGAAAAAAGATTATTTTAGTAGCCTTTTCAGATAATTGTGGATATTCTCTTTTGATATTATACCAGAACTTGATAAGTGGTAGTTTCTTGAAGGTTAGTTGAAATGTGAAATCTGAAACCATATCTACAACGTATCTATTTTATATTCTTTTATATTAAAATCTATTGATCTATCTTAAACTTTGAAAGAATCATTTACCAATGCATGATTTTAGTAAAAATCATGATTTTTGTTAAAATCATGCATTGATCATTGGAAAATAATGGTTCATGAAATAATGCAGATCTTCCAAAGACTGACACACTTCGTTATGTCATATCAACAGATTACATTCGTTAACATCATCACCAATCTCATCAGAAAAATGTAAGTACTGGTAAGCTGTCAAACTTGTAATAGATACAAGCATTCCTCAATAGTTATTGTTGCTTGAAAGTTTGAAATTTAACACTGGTATCAAATTGTCAGTTGTTTTCCTTGAAATGGCAGGCTCACTTCATTCATTTTCAAGAAAATATCTGCCAAATACTCATGTCTGAGTAACATTATCATTCTGTCAAGTAAAAATGGTGTTCCATGAAAAAATCAGCTAGTTCAGTTTGCAACTGAAACAATTCCACAAGTGCTTTTATTTGAGGCAACCATTGTACTTCTATATGCAGAAATGCTTTATATGTTCTTCCATTTAATCACACAGAATATTAAAAAGATGTGTACTAAAGATTAGAGACTTAGGAGACAGGAAAAATGGTGGAATAATGACCTCCCAGAATTCTCTCTTCTATAAAAGCAATGAGAAAACTGGAAAAAAATGTTAAGAATGAAGTTTTTCAGAATTACAGAAATTAACAAAATGCTTGCAGCAACCTGGGGAGCATTTATGAAAAATAGCTTAATTTCAGTAAGGGCAGTGAGCTTTGTAAAGCTTTAATCTGTCCTATTCCCATGCCTCTCTTTCCAGCTCTGTGGTAGCCTTGAAAACCAACAGCCTGCAATCGCAGTGAAAACAAGAAGCCTGGAACCCACAGGAGGGAGCAGAATGGGGCTGGAGTTGCTTCAAAGCCTCATTTCCAGTGAAATGTCATTATTTGACCTTTCTGGTGGTTCCCTTAAAGACTTGCAAGACTGTCTGTATTTTACCTGACTCAGAGCTCACTCAATGCAAAAAGTCTTTCCCAAGGAACATTAAAAAAAAAAAATTTAGATGGAATTGTTTAACTTTGTGGCTACTGGAAACATTAGAAAACAGTTGGGGCAAACAATAGGCTAAGAAAAGCTAGGGAATGAGATGTCCATAGAGATTCTAAAAAACTCTGACACATTCCTGGGAATCTAGAAGGCCATGTGCATGTATAGGGCTGTGCACATGATCAGGAAAAACACAAGAAGGCCCTAAGTTCTCTCTTCTGGCTGACCTTTAGGATCTGTGAAAATAGGAAATTAAAACTCGGGTATAGTTGTCAATTGCCTGGCTGAGCATTGAAGGGATGCTCCAACATGCTCACAGAGACCCTTGGCAAAAACTGGGAGACTTACTGGTTCTGGCATTTAAGGAAATCTCTCTCCAATCCTTAGCTGACCACTAAGCTAACTGAGTAGAGACTTTAGTGGTCACATATGTGAAAGAATACAGACTTTATACCTTTAGGAAAAGTCACTAAACAAACAACAAAAACAACAAATGGCAACAATAAACACTGAGGTTGGGGTGAAGAATTTGACTTCCAGAGATGCCATTTTATATTATTTAAAATGTCCAGTTTTCAAGAAAAAATGACAAGACATGCTGAGTAACATTAAAGTATGACCCCTATACATGGGAAAAAGCTAAGCAATCAATAGAAATAGAAATTGTCCCTGAGGAAGCCCAGATGTTGAACTTAGTAGACAAAACTTTAACTATTTTAGGTATGTTCAAAGAACTAAAGTAAACCATGTCTACAGAACTAAAGGAAAGTACAAAAAAGATGTCTTACCAAATAAAAAATATAAAGGGGAAATTATAGAAAAGAACCAAGTAGAAGTTTTGTAGTTGAACAATAACTGAAATCAAAATTTACTAGAGAGGCTCAACTGTAGATTTCAGTAGATAGAAGAAAGAATCAGTGAACCTGAAAACAGTTTATTGAGATTATCCAGTCAGAGGCATATAAAGAAAAATGAAACAAAATGAACAGGCTCAGAGACATACAGGACATCATAAAACATACCAATGCATGAATGATGGGAGTCTCAGAAGAGAAGAAGAGAGAAATAGGGGTAGAAAGAATATTTCAAAAAATAATGGCTGAAAATGTGCCAAATTTGATGAAAAACATTAATCTCCACATCCAAGAAGCTCGATGAATTCCCCTAGACACATCATAATCAAACTGTTGAAAGCTGAAGACAAAGAGAGAATCCTGAATGCAAAGAGAAGAGACTCATCAATCCAAGGGATGAGATTTTTTCATCAAAAACCATAAAGGTGAGAGGCAGTAGGATGACATATTCAGAGTGCTGAAGGAAAAAGACTGTCAACCAAAAATTCTATATCCAATAAAACTATCCCTCAAAAAGGAGGAAATAAGACATTCCCAGATAAACAAAAGCTGAGGCAATTTATCATTAGCAAACTTCCCTAGAAAAATAATAAAGGGAGTCCTTTGGACTGAAATAAAGGATACTAGGCAGAAACTTGAATCCACATGAAGAAATAGCACTGGTAAAGATAACTATACAGGTAACTGTAAAAGAGAGTATAGATCCCAAACAGCCAAACAATCTTGAAAAAGGACAACAAACTTGGAGGTCTCACACTTCACTTTCAAAACTTACTACGAAGCTACAGTAATCAAAACTGTGTGGTACTGGCATACAGACAGACCTACAGACCAATGGAATAGAGTGCAGGAATAAACCCTCACATATATGGTTAAATAATTTTCGAGAAGGGTGCCAAGGCCATTCCCTAAGGAAGGAATAGTGCTGGGAAAATTTGATATCCACATGCAAAAGAATGAAGTTAGACTCTTACCTATATCATAAACAAAAATTAACTCCAAATGGATCAGATAATTAAATGTAAAACCTAAAACTATAAAACTCTTGAAGAAAACGTATGGGAATTGCTTCATGACATTGGATTTGGCAGTGATTTCTTGGAGATGAAACCAAAAGCAAGGTAAAACAACAACAACAACAAAACCCTGATAAATTGGACTACATCAAAATTAAAGACTTCTGTGCAAAAATCAACAGAGTGAAAAGGCAGCCAAAGGAATGGGAGAAAATATTTGCAAATCATATATATGATAAGGGATTAACATTTAGAATGCATAAAGAACTATAACTCAACAACAACACAACAAAAGTAAGCAACCCAATTCAAAAATGGGCAAAAGACATTTTTCCAAAGAAGATATGTAAGCCAGTTTCCCCAAAGAAGATACCTATAAGCCAATGAGCACATGAAAAGATGCTCAACATCTGTAATCATTAAGGAAATGCAAGTCAAAACACAGTTATCTGCCACTTCACACCCATTAGGATGGCTGTTATCAAACAAGCAGAATACAAATGTGAGGGAGGATGTGGAGAAATTGGAACCCTGTGTACTATTGGTGGGAATGTGAAATGGTGTACCTGCTATGGAAAACAGTATAGCAATTCCTCATAAAATTAAACATAAAATTACCATATGATCCAGCAGTTTCACTTCTGGGTATATATGGAAATGAATTAAAGGCAGGGACTCTTTAATCCATTTGGAGTTTTATTTTTGTGTATGGTGTTAGGTAGTGTTCTAATTTCAGTTTTTTACATGTAGCTGTCCAGTTTTCCCAGCACCACTTATTGAAGAGGCTGTCTTTTCTCCATTGTATGTTCTTGCCTCCTTTGTCATAAATTAGGTGGCCATTATGTGCGTGGGTTTATCTCTGGGCTTTCTATCCTGTACCATTGACCTATATTTCTGTTTTTGTGCCAGTACCATACTGTCTTTTTTTTTTTTTTAAATTAATTAATTTATTTTTGGCTGCATTGGGTCTTTGTTGCTGCTTGCAGGCTTTCTCTAGTTGCGGCGAGCGAGAGCTACTTTTTGTTGCGGTGCTTGGGCTTCTCATTGTGGTGGATTCTCTTGTTGCGGAGCATGGCCTCTAGGCACACAGGCTTCAGTAGTTGTGGCATGCGGGCTCAGTAGTTGTGGTTCACGGGCTCTAGAGCGCAGGCTCAGTAGTTGTGGTGCACGGGCTTAGTGGTTCCACGGCATGTGGGATCTTCCCAGACCAGGGCTCAAACCCGTCCCCTGCATTGGCAGGCGGATTCTTAACCACTGTGCCACCAGGAAAGCCCCATACTGTCTTGATTACTGTAGCTTTGTAGTATAGTTTGAAGTCAGGGAGCCTGATTTCTCCAGCTCCGTTTTTCTTTCTCAAGATTGCTTTGGCTATTCAGGGTCTTTTGTGTTTCCATACAAATTGTAAAATTTTTTGTTCTAATTCTGTGAAGAATGCCATTGGTAATTTGATAGGGATTGCACTGAATCTGTAGATTGCTTTGGGTAGTATAGTCATTTTCACAATATTGATTCTTCCAATCCAAGAACATGGTATATTTCCCCATCTGTTTATGTCATCTTTGATTTCTTTGATCAGTGTTTTATAGTTTTCTGAGTACAAGTCTTGCGCCAAATGTAAAATAGTTAGCTGGTGGGAAGCAGCAGCGTAGCACAGGGAGATCAGCTTGGTGCTTTGCGACGACCTAGAGGGGTGGGATAGGGAGGATGGGAGGAGGGCTCAAGAGGGAGGGGATATGTGGATGTATATATGCATATGGCTGATTCATTTTGTTGTGCAACAGGGGCTAGCTCAGTATTGTGAAGCAGTTATACTCCAATAAAGATATATTGAAAAAAAAGGGCAGGGACTCAAACAGATATTTGTACACCTATGTTTATAGCGGCATTATTCACAATAGCAAAAGGTGGAAGCAACCCAAGTGTCCATCTGGATAAACAAAATGTGGTATATACATACAATGGAAATTATTCAGCCTTAAAAAGGAAAGAAATTCTGACACATGCTACAACATGGATTAACCTTGAAGACATTATGCTAAGTGAAGAAAGCCAGACAAAAAAGTTCAAATACTATATGCTTCCACTTATAGGAGGTGTCTAGAGTAGTCAAATTAATAGAGAGATAGAAAGTAGAATGGTAGGTTTTTAGGGACTGGGGAAGGGAGGAATGGGGAATTACTGTTTAATGGATCAGAGTTTCAGCCTTAGACGATGAAAAATGTTCTAGAGATGACTGGTGGTGATAGTTGCACAGCAGTGTGAATGTACTTAATGCTACTGAAGAGTACCCTTAAAGATGGTTAAAATGATAAATTTTATGTATATTTTACCACAGTTAAAAATAATAAGTAAGTAAGTTTGCTCATTATCCCTTACAGCTAACCATCCCACTTCTGGGAACAGGTCCTAGAGATATTCCACAAAATATGTATATGGACAAGACATGCATACTGTTTGTATTAGGAAAAAGATTGGAAACAACTTAAATACCCATGAATAGAGGACTGGATGGAAGAATAAACTGTAGGATAGTCTTAATTGAAATGACCATGGTTCGTTTTCTGTGAGAATGTGGCAATGAAGAATACAGTGACTTTTTTAGTAGATTAGTAGTGTAGCGTTTGGTACTAGACTCAAGCTAAGGTACTAGCAGTTTTAACCACCAACAGTACAAATGTCAACTCAATGAAAAAGGCAGGGCTTTTTTCCCCCACAATAGGCATTAGAAAGAAAAGAATGTCACAAAACTTGGCTACTCATAAATTTTTTTATTCCTATAATTCCAGTGTATTCCCAAATCCTAGCTCAAGCCTGGCACATAGTAGGCATTCAATTTGCTGAATTTATTAATTTTTTCCCAAGGGTAGCCTTTAGGGAGGGCAGGCCCAGAGAGATGGTATTAAGATGATTTGCCTGGGAAGTCATTCAGCAACATCGAAGTGTCCCCACCTAAGTGTGAAACTCTCATTAGGTCCAATAAGGGAATCCAAAAGAAATAGCCTTCTCCATGTACTCTAGCTAGAGAGAACATATTCTCACATGAAAATCACTTAAGGTTTATAAAAACGTGCACCGAGAATAGGGAGTTATCAGGATTAGTGGGACAAATGAAGGAAATTAGGAGGATTCATGATACCTTGAGGGGATGTAATAGTCACAGTTCCTTTCCAATTTATTTGAGTAAAATGCAGATCTAGTCAGGGCACCCCAGTACTTTAAGAAGTGTTATTTTCCAGCCATCTAAAATTTTATGATCACTGGATGGTGAAAACATTTATGGGGTGGGAACTGATTTCAGGTCATGCACCCCTCCACGGTAGAGGCAATTGCTTGTTCTAGGGAACCAGGATGATACCCACAGCTGCTGCAACCTCTCAATTCACCAATCCAGGTTTCACAGCTGACCCATTAACTGGGATCATTAAGTTGAAAATTCCTTATCTCATTTAATGATTTTCAATTTTTATTATTTCCACTCCCCACATCTCTCACACACACACACACACACCCATCCTTTATCCCACCAACCATTTGTGGTTAACTTTGACATCCTGTTGTAATTTTTTTTTGGTCAGTTCCTAAATATCTTACCATGCGCACTGAGATCTGGTCATCACCCTGATAATATCCTCAAATTCAAAAGCACCATCAATATATATTCCTTTTCCTGAAACATTTCTCTTTAGCTATTCTACTTTAGGAACTTGAGCAAGTTACTTATAGGTCTTAGAAAGAGGGGGCTGGACTAGGTTAGAGGTTTTCAAACTTTTCTTATCTTGACCCATAGTAATAAATACATTTTTATATCATGATAAGGTTCACACAAACATATATTTAACTGAAAACTTTTACAAAACATATTTTACCCTACTAGTGGTGATATACTTATTATGTTTTTTTTAAATTGAAGTATAGTTGATTTACAATGTTGTGTTAGTTTCAGATGTACAGCAAAATGATTGTTATACATATTATAATCTATATTTATATCTATATTTATCTATTATTTTTCAGATTCTTTTCCATTGTAGGTTATTACGAGATACTGAATATAGTTCTCTGTGCTGTACAGTAGGTCCTAGGGTGTTCTTTTTTTGTGCTTTTCTTAAAAATTGAGTAAAATTCACATAACATAAAATTTACCATTTTAGTCATTTTAAAGTATCCAGTTTATTGCTCTGGTAGATTCACTGTGTTGTGCAACCATTACCACTGTTTAATTTCACAACATTTTCATCGCCTCTAAAAGAAACCCTGTACCCATTAAACAGTCACTCCCCACATTTTTCTATTTTAATTTCATTTCAAAAGAATGCTGAGACTCACCATGTTGATCTTATGATCCATCAACGAATGAGTGACAATTCACAGTCCAAAATAATTACTAAATAATTACTAAGAAGACTTCTATCTCTAATTCTAATATGATCCTATTCCATTCTAGACATTATTTCCCTCCAAGTGAAGTCTTCTGGCTTGGAGGATTCCCACTGAAATTTTCTAAGAGTTGCAACTTGCCTGTTTGCATTTATTCATTCATTCAATAGACACTTCTTAAGGGCTTGAATGGAAAAGAGATACAGAACACATTGCTTACCTTCAGAGAGTTCACAGTCTAATACATGGAAATGGGCATGAAAATAAATGAGTATGAATGAAGAAGGGGAAGTGATCAGTTCTATCTTGCAGTGCAACGAGGGGATGGAATTAAGAGTTTCACAGAAGATATGATCATAGTTTGAGTCTAGAAGGAATATGTAGGTATTTTCTTATTGGCATGTAAACTTCTACTCTGAAAGTCTTTTTTTTCAAGGCTACACTGCCACTTTTCCTACAATGGTCTCTGCAAGTCCCAGAAAGACAGTATAAAGAAACTGGGTTTCATACTGGCCAGGAACAAGGAAGACAGAAAGGAGAGAAAGGGAAGAAGGAAACAAAGAAACTAATGTTAGTTGAGTACCTATAATGTGTCAAGCACATATACTTTTTCATTTAATCCTCCTAATAATTCCTCAAAGTATATATTCTTATCCACATTTTTCTCAGAGCAAAAACCTCTCACATGTCCTAATTCATTTTGGCTGTAGAGGAACACATACAAACATTTTTCAAGTGAGAGAGGGATGTGGTGCCCCAAAATTTGGCACTTCAATGTGAAAATTTTCACTAAACAACACCTCTAATTTGCCAATGATATATGATCTTTTAGAACTTGTTCTTTATTAGGAAAGCAGCTATGATATATCAAAGTCATTATAAGGTGAGAAGGCAACTGATGAGGGTTTTTCTAACCCATGCATTGTGAGGATCCAGGAGGAAAGGAAGAACAGAGAAGTGTAGAATAATCTAAAGATTTAAAAAAGGACATGCCCACTGATGTTCATGCTAGGGAAGGTTTCAATCCCCATCAGTCAGATGGCCAGAAAGGGGGAGTAATTTTAAAAAATCATAGAGAAACAGATGTCTTGTTTCCAAGGAGACCATCTTCCTGTGGCACGTTGCTTGAAAGTTATTCCTTGCCCTGATGAAAGGCTGAGGGGAATGAAGAGTTCCTGACCTGCTGGGAACGGACCACAGTGATCCACCAGGTAGAACTTTCAAAGATCCAAGTGATACCAGAGAAGCATGTGGAAATAAGTAAGGCTTGGAAGGCATAGGACTGGCCATTTGTTTGGACAGTGTAGCCAACAGCGGATTTCCTTTAGGCAGGAAGTCTGACCAAGGACCACTGCATTTGACCAGGATTCTGATTCTGCAGGAATGGGGCATGGGTGAGGTTGAAGATAGAAGGAGACCTCTTGTAGAAAGCAGGAAAACAAAGATATTACTGAGTAGGAGAGTGGATACAACGCATGAGAGAAACCAATCTTGGAACACTGAGGCCAGGAGATGATAGCTGATAATGAAGTAACGGAAGTATCACCTCAAAGATAGGAGTAGCAAGTTTTGGGTTGTGATCGGTCACGAGCAAATACATGAGAAGTCCCAGGGCTTCTATGGCCAGCAGCAACTGAGAAGAGTTCATGTAAAGCCAAAAAAGTGGATAACTCTGGTTGGCAAAAAAGAACATTTGAAAAAGGAGAGCTAGGACCCAGAGACAGGAAGAAATGGAGGGAGTTAGTATTTTGGAGCATTAATTACGTCAGACATTGTGCTGAGTACTTTACTTCTTATTTAAAACTCAAATCCACCCAAGAAAGTAAGAGATAACCATCCCCATTTTCTAGACAAGAACTCTGAGGCTTGGATTTCAAGTTTTATTATAGTTGGCAAGACTCTATATCAGATTAACAAAAAGAACAGAGGTAGGCAATAGGGATACCTTTTAACAGGGAGTTAATAGAAAAAGGTTTAAAAAATTATCTTATACTAAGATAAAATAAACAAAACCAAGAAAACTTACTCTTGGGCCTGATGCTCCAGGTGGACCCTATAACATAAAAAGATTTTTAAAGTATTTATTAGGTAGATATCTCAAACCAAGCAGGCCATATAAGCATCAATGGTAAACAGATATAAATGTAAATAAACTCACTGGAGGCCCTGGTTGACCTCTCGGTCCTTGGGGACCCTAGAAGAAATGGAGACAAAGCACAATAGGTATATACTATGCTTTTGGTTTGGTATAAACAAGATGACTAAGATTCAACTGCTATCATTGCCTTTTCATATGAGGCAAGTGATAGAATTCAAAGTTATTTTAGTATTTTGAAGTAATATGTTCTTGAACTCAGCTGTCACCCACATTCATCAACAAGCTGAATATATACTCTCATGTTTTGTTGATATTACTAGAAACTAAATTTATTCATTTTAATAAACTTATAAATGTAACATTTAAAAATGTTAATTCTATTTTTCCTGTTATTTCTAGCTACCATCCAACTAATTGTAAAAAATGGAAACTTCAGTGTCCTTAGACATCTCCTTCTCCTTCAACATCCACCTATAATTTGGTTACCCACTACTGTTGATTTGACCTTCAAATCTTCCCAAAATACTACTCCATCCTCACAGCAACTCTCTTAGTTTAGTGCTGATCATGTGCTATGGACTAAATGTTTGTGTCCCCTCCTACATGCATATATTGAATCCCTAATCTCCAGTGTGATGATATTTAGAGGTGGGGTCTTTGGGAGCTAATTAAATCATGTGGAGCCTTTGTGATTGGTAGTGCCCTTATAAGAAGAGACATGAGAGAGATGCTCTCTCTCTACCATGTGAGGTCGTAGCAAGAAGGCAGCTAGCTATCTGCAAACCAGGTAGAGGACCCTCATTAGATATGGAATCTGTGAGCACCTTAATCTTGGATTTCCCAGTCTCCAGAGCTATGAAAAATAAATGTTTGTTGTTTAAGCCATCCAGCCCACAGCAATTTGTTATAGGAGCCCCAGCTGACGAAGATATCATACTGTGCCTGGACTCCTAATTTGACTTACTGACTCTATTCTCTCTACTATGCTAACTGCATTCTACTTATAAAATGGAAATCTAATCATATCATTCTTTAATCAAAATCATTCAATGGCTTTTTACTGTTGAGTGGATAAAGTATAAACTTCTTTTCAGTGATAGATACCATTTACTGAGAGCTCACTATGTGTCAAGCTGTGTGCTCATTTATTAAGAACTCACTGTATGCCAAGTTGTGTGCTATATTTCTACTTCGTAGTTAAGAAAATGGAATGGCTAAGTAACCAGCAAGTAAAGGGCAGAGCTAGGATTAAAATCCAAGTCAGTTAAATACAAAAGTATATGTTCTTAGTCAATATGCACCCCTGCCTCTTCTTCAGGGTCTGGGCCTTATTTCCACTTACTCCCCCCAACCCATTCTACACTCCATCTATAACCAACCACTTGCAGATCTCTGAATCGTCCAAATTCTTTCACACATGCATTCTCCCGCATGTGCTATTTCCTTGACCAGGAATGCTCCTCCTTACCTTTTCTGTCTATTTAATTCCCATTCCTCTTCCAATACTTCTTTAAAACTCTGTACCCACCTTGCCACCTTCTTCTTCAACTAACCACTTCTGCATTCCATAGTACATAACAAATTGGAAAGTCCCTACAGACCTTTAAAAGTGTCTTAGTCATCCTCTCATTTTCTGGAACAGGAATAGTGCCTAATACATAGTAGGTGTTCAAAGACTGGTAACGAATGAATGAATAATGTTTAAATTAACTAGTATTGATTTAGAAATTAGAATAGTTGGAAGGTATATAGTAAAATGTGAAAAGTTATGCTGACATTTTTCAAAATGAAACAACAGTAATCACTGTTAAGAATGCTCAAAATTTAACTTACTGGATGGTCAATTGAATGTTAAGACTACACTGAGTCAAATTCAGATTATGGTTAAAAGATGGCAAAGCAAAATTTATCTTCAACTGAGTTTTGAATAATGTTAATGCTATCTATGCTTGACGTAAGTATCTTTTATTGCCAAAGCTGTTGATTCTAAATGTACTGTGACAATAAGAACAAACAACACATAGTAATTTAAAAAGGATAGAGTACTCCAACACCGTGCCTGCTGGACATTTCTTAGTTTGCATGGTTTATGATTATAGGTTAAAGCAGAAAATGCATCAGACTTTTACCTCAGAAGTGGCATGATAAGTTAGAGAAATTTCATGTTGGAGACAGCCTTTTAAATATACAGAGGCTCAGAGTGAAATCGGCTATGTAAGTTTCTCCATTTTGGATCAGCATTTTAAAAATAAACAGTTGACGTTTTACTCTACTTAGCATATTTCTGACATTTGCAAAATCTCACCGAAGGTTCAGTACAAAATATCTACCTTATCTTTGACTTTGAAAAAGCATTTTGTCATAGAAAGAAGAAACTATTTTTACTGAGTTCACTTCAGCTTGTTACCCAGAATGAGTCAGATCATCACAGATATGATAAAATGAAATACTTCAAACCAAACAAGACAGGACAGGACAACCCCACTGAAGCAAATGCATAGAATAAGGCCAAGTAAAACAAAATATTATTCCAACAATACAGTATTTATTAGTTCTTTTTTATTCTTCTACCTAACCCACCACTAAGGAAAAGTGATTCACTCTCTCTAGATATTATATAAACAAGCATATAAAGAAGGTTATCATACAGTTTGTAATAAAACTACAATTGTCTATGTTAATTTCCTGTAGGGGAACCAAATTAATGTGAATGGTTACAGTGGTTATTTGGCTGTAGTGAAAGCACTACCTTTGAAAGTAGACTGTCTCTCCATTTAATCCCACAATTTCCATATGATCCTTCAAAAGTAACATATTTTTTTTCATGAAATTTGAAAAATACTGGTAAGTGTATGTCCTTAAACCTGACTATGTTAGACTTTGCCTTTACATAAATGCAATCTTTAGTTTCCGGATCTTTACCTTAGGCTGGCTTATGTACAGAGAGCTTCCCTTTCCTCGTTCTTAAACTGAGAACCTTGCACGGTAGATGCTTAGCAGCGTCCCTGGTCTCTGCACACTAGATGCCACTAGCAACCTTTCCCTTTTCTCCAGTTGTGACAACCAAAAATGTCTCCACACATTGCCAAATGTCTCCTGGGAGGGGGAGCAAAATGGCTCCTGGTTGAGAACCACTGGTTTAGAGGGTTTAATTGGGAGTTTAGTAATATTAAATAAGATTTATTATTAGACAGTAATGTGATTAAGATGGAATGAGTGAATTCATGAGTTATCCCCTATAAAGCCTAGGGGATAACTGCATAGCAGGAATCCATTCATGTGGAATCTGTATATGGGCTGCTCTTAAAGTAGGTGAAGGATGTGTACATACCATCTTCCTTACCCAAGTTGCTCCTAACCCTTATTTTCTGAGAGGTACTATGATTAATAGAAAAGCACAATAGCATGGGATTTGGAAGATCTGGGCTCTGGTCTTATCTCTGTACCTAATTAGCTGCATGTCCTTGAGGGAGCTGCTGCACATTTGGATCTCAAATATCTCGAGTGTAACATAATAGGTTTGGTGAAGATAATCTCCAAGATTCACTTTAGAACTGTGATTTTCAAGCCTTTTATCATTTTTCTTCCTAATGTTTTGTATCTGGAGAAAGATGTGTACAAATAGGGAATTTTTTTCACATGAGATGCTTGTGACAGCCATTGTCATAGGCACTCGAGGCTTCCTAATCTTGATGGAGCTTATGTTCTAGCCACAGTACTTGGAGAGGATAGGTCAGGGAGGCAGTTGGAGACAGGTATGGAATATGGGTTAATTCCAAGCCTCCCTATTTTTTCTTTTCCCTTTCCACTCCTCCGGCGGAGGAGGGGGGGCGGATATAGCTTCACTGTGTGCAAACATCCTTGCTTCCTGTTAAGTAAGTCTGCTGAGAAAATATAAGGGACACATTGCTGCAAATTAAACACATCTATTTTAATACCCTTTGAGGATTCTTAGGCTATCTGAAATCACATAAATTTCCTTCCTCAGCAAACTAATATAACTATAATTTACTTATTCTGAGCCCCAAGCATACCCTATGGTGAAAAGCAAAGATCTCAGCTGTCAATATATAATATCATTACCTTTTAAGCAAGACTTTACTGCTATCTTCAAGTTTATTCCTATATGCCTTCTATACTTGGTTTCAGTATCCCTCATTTCACTCCATGCATGCCCTCTGTTTATGACTGCTGCTTTAATAAGTTCTCCTGGGAAAGTGGCCCCTTTACAAAATATCTTCTTTAACTTGGAAGAATTGACATCCAAGAAAAATACGAAATAGTGCCAGTGTAAGCCATTTAGTCCTGAAAATGCTGTGTACCTTTTGCCCATCCTCTCACCATTGTTTCCAGTTGGCTGAAATATACAACTAATGATTTGCTTCTGCTTTGCAGCTCTCTCGGGTGCTGACTGGATCTAGTGGTATATATCTAAAGTGACTTGACAGTCCTCTTGTTCTGGCACTGGTGAAGGAGGCTCACACCTCCTCTCCTGATGCCTGACAAGGCAAATATTCGATTTCACTGATTTGGAAAGAGTGTGACTGGCAGATTCTTAAACATGTTTAGGGCTTATCAGGTTTCACTGCAATATACCATGTAGGTTAGTTCTATATATAGGTTAGTTTTCTTCCTGAAAACTGTAATTTTATTTTCATTCCGTAAGTATCAGGGACATAATAAAGAAAAAAATCAAAAAAGGTCCTTGCTTTCATAGAGCTTATAACCTAGTGACCAGTGATACTATTACCACAAATTTAGTTAAACTTACAGTTTCACCTCTAAAGCCTTTTTCACCTCTGGGTCCCTGAAAGAAAAAAAAAAATGTTAGTTTAGTGTTGTCGATAGTTATTTATCAAATGTAGTTGAGGCTGTATACAGAAACATGATAATTTCTGTTGGTTTTTTTCCTATCTAGCAAGACTTGTTTAGTTAAATTTATATAAATTCTGGTTTTCCTAAGTTAAGCAAAGCAAAACAAATACAATCTACTGACTCACCGTGTCTGTTTTGCTATCCCTAGTTCCACCTTAAAGTGAGATAGGGTTATGCTACTTATTCATTCAATTAAGTCAAAACAGCTGATCTGACAATCAAAGGCAAAATAATTTAGAAAGAAAGTTAACAGGTTAAATTCTTCTAATATTTGTTTCTCTCAGCCTTTGAAAAACCCTGCTTCCAGGATGGTTTCCTGCTTCTCTTTTATCTTCTTTTTTTTCATTCCTCCTTCTGAGCTATATCCCATAAATTTTGATATGTTGTATATACATTTTCAGTCAGTTCAAAATATTTTCTAACTTTCTTTGAGACATTCTGGTCCTTGAATTATTTAGAAGTGCGAGGTTTAATTTTCAAATGTTTGGGGATTTTCCTATTATCTTTCTAGTTTATTGATTCTTAGTTTAATTCTGTTATGGCCAGAGGATATACCTTACATGACTTCTGTTATTTTAAGTTTAGTAAAATTTGTTTTATGATCTAAAATATGGTTTATTTCAGTGAATGTTCCACGTGCACTTGAAGACAATGTGAACTCTGCTGTTGCTGGATGGCACTACTGTTATTCCTGTTAATATTTTCATGTTCCTTGTGGAAATTGTGTATGTATTTTTTAATGAAAAAATGAGATACTACTACTCATCTTTTCTGTAACCTGAATTTGCACCTTCAAAATATTAATGCTTTTCTGTATCAATCTACAATTCCCATATAACTATAATGCTTACCAGTATTTAAAAAACTATGATAATATTTTAAATGAATTGCCTATTAAAATTTTTTCTAATTTTTGTCATGATAAACAACACTGTGATAAATATCCTTGTACTCTTAAAAACTTTTGATAAAAATTGTCCTCCAGAAAGTTTGTTTGAAATTGCATTCACACTTGCAATATATGGGAGTGCGTGTTTCTTCTGATACACGCTGTGATGTACTATCAATTTTTGTTAATCTTGCAGGCTAAAAAAACTGTTTCATTATTATTCACTATTTATATTACTTCTTTTGTGTTTCCTATCTTGTCCTTAATTCATTTCAAACTACAATATCGACTTTAAAAAGCTGATTTTTTAAGATATCTTTACAGAACTTTTTTTTATGCCCTCCGCCACCTCCAATCCAGTATGAACAACATGGTACATATCGCTTCATACTTTTTTTCTAATCAGATATTGACAAATGTATTTACATGTGTATGGGGTGATTGGTCATGTTTTATAACGTTGATATCATATACTCTTCTATGCATCATATCTTTCATGCTTAATAATACATCGTGAAACAATTGCAAGTCAGCCAAACTTGATACAAATAATTATTTTTAATAGTTGCATTAATATTCCACAAAGCGGATAGATCAGAGTTTACTCAACCATTCCTCTACAGATGAGCATTCATGTGATTTCATACTTTTTTTAATTTTTTTTTTTGCCATTACAAACAGTGCTGTGAAAAAAAGCTTTGTAAAATTTCCCTAGTGTATTGGGTACTTTTATTTCTATGGGACAAATTCCTCAAAGTGGAACTGCTTGGTCATAGGGTATATGTACATATATTTTAACAAATACCTTTCCATAAAGGCTGTAATTCACATTTCTATTAGTGATAAACAAAAATACCTTTCTTCCTACGGCCCTTTCTGAGAGGTTAGATGTAATATCTCATTATTACCTTAATTTGCATTTCTCTGACTAAAAGTTAGGGGAATATTTTTTCAAATAATTACTGACCTTTTGGATTTATTCTTCAATTCTCTACTAAATTTTCTTTTTCATACCAATTTGTAAAGCTCTTTATATTACCCATTATATGGTGTATGCTTTGCAATTACTTTTTCTCAATTATATTAGTTTTACTTATGGAATCTTTTGCCATACAAAATTAAAAATTTTCAAGTATTCAAATATGTCTTCTGTTCCTATATAGTTTTCAGATTTCCTATCTTATATAAAAGGTCTCCCCAACCCTTAAGCTATACTTTAGTTTCCTAGATGATTTTTCTAAGATTTTTAATTGCTTCTTTTCTTTCTTTCCTTTTTTTTTTTTTAACAATCAAAGTCTTTAAAAGTTCATCTGAGATTTTTAAAAAATTGGGTGAAATAGGGTTACAATTTCTTATAGCAGTAGTAAGACTAAAAGGAATTTCATCTCCCTTCCCTGTCACTGTTATAGGAATGGGTGTGTGGCTGATTAATAGACATGAGAAAAAAAAAAATGTAATGGGAGACTTCTAGAAAAAGTTTTATTTTTCCCAAGACAAGGGATACAGCTCACTTTTTCACTTTGGATAATTATATCTAGATGTGATTCCTGAGAAATTGTAGTCATTTGCTCTAAGCCTAATTATAAAGATAGCATTCAGGATGGCAGAGCAGAGGTATAGAAATAGTCTTGGATAACATGATTAAGTCACCAAATTAACCAAATCTGAAGCCCTTCCTAACTCTGGGATTCCCATAATGAGATAGAAGTTTCCTTATTGTTAATGCCAGTTTGATTCAGGGTTCCTATTACTTGCAGTCCAAATCATCCTAACTGATATACCATTTTCATTGTAATTAAATTCCTATTTAGTCTGAGATCTAATTCTGGGCTCTAGCCTGTTACAATGATCTATTCTTTGTACTAACACATAGTTTCATTTACAAAGACTCTGAAGTAATGTCTTCCTTTTTGGAAAAGCAAGTCCTCCACCCCCCACCACTATTTTTTTCCACAGTGTGTTTTGGCCATTCTCAAATTCTTATTCTTTCATAGTGAGCTTTCCTTAGAAGTTTCTTCTTAGAATAGAAAAAAATAGATGGAAAAAATTTGATGTGCATGCTGAGCATTATACGGGCCTTTAAGAACTATCTATAAACAAAACACAGTAAGATATTTTAATTGAGCCATTTCTTTATCATATTTTCCTTGACCAATTAATATTTCACATTTTTGACAGAGGAGAACAATCATTCCATAATCAGAACAGTATGTGTTCCTTAGCTTGCTGAAGAACCAACCACCCACTGAAATATGAGATTTCTCCCACTTATAACCTCCCACTTAGACTATATAGCTCTGAGTGGTAAATGCTGCAAATCTAGAGAGATACTGAGTTACACATTTCATTTTTTTAAAATTAAAAAGCCAGAAACTTTGGTGGTGAATTCTTCTCTAAATTTATCAATGAGAACAGTGATACTTACTTAATATTTGAAACATTCTATTTTATATTTTAAAACTCTGTGTCTCTAGATACAGCACTTTCAAATGATTCAAAATACTGATTCCCTGCAGAGAATGAATCTTTCCTTTCCAAGCCTCAATTTTCCTCTTGTATGTTTACACTACTGTTAGTATTGTAAAACCCTCCTGTGACCACCTCACTGTCTTATTTCTGTTTTATTTCATAGCAAGATTCCCTAAGGTCCTGGCATATGTTAACTCTCTCAGTTTCCTCTCCAGACATAGCTTAAATGGAGTGGAAAGAGCACTGCTCTTGAAGTAGGAAATATCATCTATATTATTCACTACCTGTATTATCTTAAATAACTAGGTGAACTTCTATAAATGTCATCTGTTTCCTTATGTCCTGAATGCAAATAATCATACCTACTCCAAAAGTTTAAGAATTTGAGAAAAGTTATTATTAAATATTTTTATTTACTTCCTTCCTCACTGAAAGCTGTACTCTATCTTCCACTGCAATTTATTCTCTTAAAGATCACAGTTAGCTACTCCTTTCTCGAAACTGATCTTACCCTTGTGCTTTTCTGGTTTTCCTGCTATTCCCACCAACTATTTCATCCCTTTATCGTGGGCACTTCCAAAGACTCAAATCTTGGCTGTCTGCGTACCTTTTCTTATGCTCTCTCCTTCAGAAAACAGATTCTTTCTATTGCTTTAGTGATCACCCCTGTGCTTATAATGCTCAACCCCTCCTCCGCCACCCAGTTCTACTTTCCTTTCTCAACTCCAGTGTTAAGTGCCTACCTCACTATGTACACCTTTTCATTACATTAGGTTTCTAAGTTCTCAGGGATAACCTTCCAGATGAAAATACACATCTGTTTTTATCCTTGCTTCTCAAATACCCAGGGTGATCCCTTGTGGATTACTCTAGAATAGGATTAAGTAAGAAAATATATATATAAAAAAGGAAAAAAAAAACAACCTGTATTGTGACAAACTTACAGTTCTACCTGTTGGGCCTATTATACCTTCTCTGCCAAGGGGGCCAGTGTTTCCCTGTTGGGGTTAAAAAAAAAAAAAAAAACAGTCAGTCTCAATGCCAGTATAATTCAGGAAAATTCTAGAAAATGTCTTGCACAATGGCAAAATAGTCCATGTCCACATAATTCCAGTTTTTATTACAAAATCTTATGGTATTAGCAGAAATCATAGTAATTTTGATTTGACGCAATTCTGCATATTATTATGGTTTCCCATTAGGAGAATTAATCTCTGTAATTTCTAACAAACCTATAAATCAGCATTACAATTTTTATGTGGTGATAGCTTCAATGGTGCCATTTTATATATGTGTCATTGCATAACAAATGCAATTACTTTATGTAACAAAGACTACGTAGAGTCATGGACAAAATTTTGAATAAATTTATTTACAGATGTTGAACAAGCAGATGTTTGAGTGACATGCAGCGTGGAATTGAGAGAAATTACGGGAAAGAACCAGAGGGCATCATTTGTGACCAATTAAAATTCTGGTTTCTTCATCAGTAAAATAAGAACGCCTACTGCACAGGGCCATTGTGAGAATTAAATGTGAAAAACAATTTTGCAAGTGTAAGCTGCTATTTGATTGTGAAGATAACCTTGAATAAGCTGGATCTCTGGTCAACTTCTCCCAAACTAAAAATGGAGCCTATCATTTCTTAATGAATACAAAATACATGTTTTAGTAATTTCCCCTCAACCTCCACCCCCGCTACCACTAGCTTCAAATTTCAGTGTTTCTAGCTCCACTTAACGTGGCATATATAAATGTGGCTATCTAACAGTCTTTCTCTTTGTCCAACTCCGGCCAAGATACAGAAAATACTCAGTGGAGATAATTATAATGCCATTCAGTCTATTGACAAATAGCTTTAAGATTAAGTTGGCTTAGAATGAGAGAAGTTACCTGATACTCTAAAAAGTAAACCTAATGAAAGCACTTTTAAATATGAAGACCTACTTTAAGTGATAATTTTTAAATATGGTTCCCAAATCACAAAGGTCCACAATCAAGAGGCTTGACTTCTTAACCTAATCAAATATATCCTCTAAATCGGCTTATTACTGAAAAAAAAAAAGCCAAGAAAGTGTCAATCTAATAAATTTGACCATGATCTCTCTCTCTGAAATAATGATTTGTACATATTATTCAGTCAATCAGATGTGGATTCAAATTCCAGCTCCTCTACATACTAGCCACATATGGCTTTCAGCAAATTACCTTTCAGAGATTTAGTTTCCCTACCAGCAAAATGGGGATAATAGCATCTCTCACAGGATTTTTATGAGGAGTAAATGATATAGGGACATAAACTGAACACCAGTACCTGGTACATAACAGTTTTTTGCTAAATATTAACCTAGCAAGACTTTTCACTTGTCTCTACAATGACTTAATAGGAATATCTGCACTTATAAATTAGTATTTGTGAGCTAGTTACCATAACCTTACTATTGGAGAGCTGATAAAATTTCTGGGGCTGCAAAGCAGTATAGGCTCAGATCCTGGCTTATAGAGACACAGCACCTCATGTGACTCTGCTTAGGACAGAGGCTAGGCAGGCAGCCAACTTCTCTTTGACAATATCAAGAAAGGATTTAATTAATTGAGAACTTAATAAAATCAGAATGAATGAATTTAATTAGTGGGGAACTTAATGTATGTGAGAACTTAAAACCAATATTTATTACAGAGAAGCCTATCCATACATAACCCACCTGTGGATGATAAAGAATTGGACTTTACCTAAAAGCACAAGCTTTCCATGGTTCCTCGGAAATCATAAAAATAACTAATACACTTGCACCTGGAGAAATATTGAGAGGGGCCTTTAAATAAACATTTCCCGTGACAACACTGCTCTTTGTATTACAGAAAATAATTTATTGTAAGAGTTAGGGAAGCGGCGTAGGATTTTTAAAATTTGACTTTTCATTTAATATCTTTGCACAAGATAGTGGTTTTCAGTTGTAAAATTCTTCTTCAAGACTCAGTTCTCCTCTATCTGAATTGCTCTCCTTCCTCTCTCTCAGCTCTCTCCACCCTTGCCTTAGCAGCTGCTGTTAGCCATAGAGGTGCTACTACCACAGTCAAACCGGTGGTTGGCTTTTATTTTTAACCTTTTTTCTCTTTAGTTTTATAGATCATCTCATCAGTTAGGAGAGCGTGGTTAATAAAAACAAAAAAGCAAACAAACAAAAACAATAACCAGTTACTGCTGGTGACTTATCTATCCTACTTACGTTCTCTACAGTTTGCAATTTCAGGCACTAAACAGCTAACTGGAGTTCTTCAGAGCCCTGATCTTTCCAACTCTTTAAGGAGTTCCTCGTTACTCTCTGGGGATACCCACCCCTGAGCAGAGGAAACACAGCTATTGGGAAACATTTTTCAAAGTGTGGTCTGAGGAGCTCTGGTCATAGACAAGCCTCCTCCAGGTGGTACACGGGGGTGGTCTCTAGTCCCTGGTTATGTTAATGCTTATAACATGAAACTGCTTTATGTTTTTTATAATATATTTATTAACTGGTGTGAGTTAATAAACATATTATCCAGTAGTTACATTAATTCCTTTTTTTTTAAAGTAAGAACTGGGCAGTACGGGTGGTCTGTGGGGGTCTTTTGCTCAAACTAACAAACGAACTGAAAAAGGTTGAGAATGTCTGCATGTGCTCTAATGAGTTTCTGTTTTAAGAGTCATTTTTTAAAGTTATTAATTTGGAGTATATTTATTTTAGAGCTCTTAACCCTAATTCCTGTAGTCAACAAAGAATCACAGTATCTGGGAAGGCAGAACGACTTCATACTTACCCTCTGTCCAAGAGGACCTTTAGGACCTGATATTCCAACAGTGCCAGCATCTCCCTCAGGACCCTAGAAACACAATAAAAAACAAAAAGCCAAAATATGAACATTTACTACGTGAAATAATCTTGTACCAACGTATTAAGAATTGGCTCTTAAAAATGGAACTGGATAGTTAATGAAGTACAGGCTTAAGTATTTTGGAGGAATTGTACTGAGGTCTACAATTTACTTCAAAATACATCAAAAATGGATGGAGACAGGAGGAGGTATAAATAGATGGGTAGGTACATAGTCAAGCAAGTAGAGTAAAATGTTTTGGTAGAATTTAGGTAATAGGTATATAGGTGTTTACTCATTCTCTCAACCTTATGTTTGAAATTTTTCAAATAAAATGTTTGGAGAAACAGAATGAGAAGAGACAAAAGCAAATTATTCCATAAAATTGCTAGGAAAATATATAGTTACATAAGTCAAAATTAACATATTCAAAACTCAAATATATTACTCTGTACCAACTGAAATTTTGCAGATTAAAAAAACAAAAGCTCAAGTCAGAGATTAAATATTGGTATTTCAACATCTGTTTTTTGAACAGATGTTGAACATTGGTATTTCAACATTGGTATTTCAACATAGCCAGAGATGAGCAGAAAATATGTAAACATACTTTGGGGCCTGGGAATCCTTGGAAACCTGTCAAACCTTGAATACCATGTTCTCCCTGCAATGTGAATAGATATGATAACGATTATTGTACGATGTTGGCCTGGTGTGTAGAATAAGCGCTTAGTGAATTTCTGAGTTGTCACCTACAGACTGCCCTTTCATGCCAGGCTCTCCACATGGTCCTTGATCACCTTGTGCTCCTCGGTGACCTCTTTTACCTGGAATTCCAGGTTGACCAGGTAGCCCTTGTTCACCCTATGGACAAAAAAAAAAAAAAAAAAAAAAGAAAGGTTATCTTGACTTTAGAACCTATAAACATATTGGCTTTTAAATGAAATCTAAATACCGGCCCATCCTCAGGCATGTGTACAAGGCACTGGGGAAGTCAAAATCTGCATGATCGTTCTCCCCACCAATAGTTTCCACATACATAATATTTGATTACAATGAACGAGAAGTGTGGCAGTAGGGAAATAGAATTCCAGAGATTGTGGTCATGACTGTGGAAAGAGGAGGGAAGAGGGGGCCTGCAAAATTAGGAGGAGGATAGTGGGGCTACAGAGAGAATGGTTAGGGTGTAGGATGTGTGGAGGCGTTTGTATGTGATGGAACTTGTATTTTATTTGAATTGAAATTATTTTGCTGGGTTTTTCTTACATACAGAGACGATTCAGCTATCTGATACCAGAAACAGAGCAGAATCTCTTGAAGTGTGAACCCTGGTTTTTGCCATGAGTATCTTTTCAATTCCATCATTAAGAAATTTCAATTATCTGTTTCCCAAGATTCCTTTGATACCAATCCTCTTTATCCCCTAAAAGGTCACTTTAAAGACATAGTTTATTATCATTATTTTATTTTTAAAAGTCAAGTCCTTTTAAAATTTATTTTTATTTTGTTTTTGAAATGAGAGTTGCAATAGCTTTTACCATTTCTAAAAATAAACTTAAGAATCATGTGGAGTTTATAGATAAGGTAATGAAAAATGATGCTTGGTAGACTTTGACCAAAGCTTTAAGATTAGCAAATTATCCTTCACTGTATTGAGATAAAGATACAGCTTTGGGACTTGACAAACTGGATCTTTTTTCTTGCAGATTCACACATAAAAGGTAGGGATCTTTCTTATTTCTTTTCCTAGCTTTAGCATTTGCTCAGCTATCTTGTATTTCAGTGGAAAGGGATATTCATGGTATAAACATTAACAGAAAGGCTCAAACTATAAACGGTAAGCTGCTGGGTCATCATTTTCAGTTTACCCATATGGGTCAGAATACCTAGAAATTCTTTATAAGTGGAACTCTGAAAATCAAATTAAGAGGTAATAATGATGAGGGCGCCAATGTCTTAATCCTAGTCTTTTATGAAATAGCATTAGATACGGGACTAGTCTCTTGGTTGTCTGGGTCAAATCTGCACTGAGATATTTCTAAGAGAGGTTTTGTATGGAAAGCCTATTGACATGTGGCAATACTCCTGGCAATGAATGTTAAGGCAAGACAATTACTATCACTTTGACTTTAAGAAATAATCTGTACTCCTATCAGATTTATTAATTGGTTGGTTAGGTTCAGAAGTAGGGGAACAGGAAGTATAACTGAGAAAGTATGTAACTGGAAGTAAATAAGATTTTTCTGTTTTGGAGGAGAAGGTGGATGACAGAAAGGGAAGAAGAACCAAAATGAGTCAAAGAACATTTTTTAAAGCATGACCAGTCCTGGGTTTATAAGTAGTTTTGGCAAATGACATGCACTGTGGCTATCACGGGAGATGGCTATGTCAAGGCCACACACTTTCGTTTTTTCCTAATGTGTTTTCATGATTAGCCAAATTTTATTAAAAGCTATCAATCTTACCATCCTGTGATCTAGCCAGTAAACTCAGGGCCAGGAAGGATGGTCAATACTGCTCATCCATCAGAACAAACATGAAAGTACCTTCGGGCCTAGAACTCCTGGGCTTCCTGGAAGGCCCGATGAACCCTTGGCTCCTTGAGGACCTGGAGACCCAGCCAGTCCCATTCTTCCTGGGCTGCCTCTGACGCCCTAAATAACACAGATAAGAAATGAAGACTGGTCCAGCTCCTAGAAAATCCATCCAGATGCTCAATAAATGAAGGAGGGGGTGGTGTTCTGAAAGGCTACTGTTGATACACTGCCCAGGTTTGGGAGTTATCCTGGGCTTCTTTCCCAAATAAGCGAAATGTTTAAATGATGTTTTGGCTCACCAAAAATCTCTAATTATAGTTAATGGAATGGTCTTGGGTTTTTAAAATAAAAATACTGAGGCAGCACAAAGTCCACCTCTGTACTATCCACCAAAGTCAGTATCTTCTGACTAAGTAGCCTAGATGTGAAGTATGTTTGTTACATTCTAACTTTTTGTGTTATACTCCTGTGTGCATGACAACTCTACTTAACATACCCTTAAGAAGAATATTCTTCTTATTGTGGTCATTATTTCTCAATATATACAAATACCAAATCACTACATTGTACACTTGAAACTTATATGATGTTATATTGATTATATCTCAGTAAAAAAGAATATTCTATTTTTCAATCACACATGACTCCAGAAAATTTGCTTCAAATAGTTTAATTGGGAATAAAGTTAAGTAAGCAAACAGTATTTCCTCAAAGCCAAATCCTCTAAAACAAGAATAACAAGAATAGTTATTACATTTTCACATGTTGAAGAAAATCAAAAGAAGAAGAATAGTTCAAGATGTGGCAATTACATGAAATCAGAGTTTCAGAATCTGTAAATAAAGTTTTATTGGAAAACAGTAATGCTCATTCATTTATATATTGTCTGTGACTGCTTTGTGCTATAATGACAGGGTCCAGCCATTGTGGCAGAGACTAAAAGGCACTCATTGCTTCCCACTACTGCCTGTTGCATTGCAAATTGCAGTGATGCAATTATAACTTGACAGGGCTTTGAGAGGAACATGTATTGACTTATTGTGAGATTTTATTATCAGTGCATATCCGTTGTATCAAAACAAGAAAAGAAGAAAAAAGTGGGCTTTGAGTGTTGTACTTTTAAGGCACAGTGGAATGTGGATTATTTTGTGACCAAATGAGATGTCAAAGCTTTGTGTTTATTATGCAGAGTGACACTATAGTTGTGCTAACAAAAAAAAAGTACAATATACATCATTATCCTACCAAGCATCTGACACAATAGTCCCACCTCACGGAAGTGTAACAGAAAAATTAGGAAACCTAAAACTGAGTATCTTACCACAATTAAACATTCTTCACAAAACTTTGAAAATGAAGTCGCAACTAAAGTTAAGTTTCTGAGGGGCTCATTTGTTAGTCCAACGAAGTCGCTTATTGATAGATTTAATTAAATCGTGCAGCAAAAATAAACTCGTTTCTTAGCATTTTGGCAAAGAACAGTTACTTAAAATGTCAAGGACACTGGCGCAGCACCAATAGTCAATTGAAAAACAAGACAGATGCTTTCACGTGGTTTTCCTTGCCTCTCGGTTAATCGACAGATGTTAGTGATGCTACTCAGTTGTTTATCCGAGGAGTCACTGCTGAGTTTGACGTGCCTGAAGAATTAACCTGAATGAATAGTTTGTGGAGTGACTATAGGTAAGAATATCTTCAAGTCAGTTAAAACATTACATCAGTTCAACCTGAAGTGGTATCTGCTAAAATGTGATAAAACTGATGGCAGTGGGTAAGCAAACGCATAAGAAAAAGACTAACTAGACAAATTAACAAAACTTATGACAACGTTAAGGTATTTAGAGCTATGATTACTCACCGTATTATTCACCGTCAGGTACTCTGAGGAAAATACTTGAATCTAGCATATGTTATTGAGCCGGTACTGTCAAGAGTGAACTCCATTGACTCTTGTAGATTTAACCTTCGGTGGTTCTGTGAATTTTTTTTGTCAAAATAGAAACTGAATATCCTGACTTTCCCTAACATGTAGCAGTTTGATGGCTTAGCAGGGATAAAGTTATACTGAGATTTTTGAGACTCTGATTGAAGTTTTTTTGAATGAGAAGAACTACCCTCAACCTTTATTATGGAATGATAAGGCTTCAGAAATTAGATTTTGCTGCAGACTAATTTAATGTTTATCTATGAATTCAACCAAAAATTGCAGGGCAAAACAATGCTCACATGTGAAACATACTGTGATAAAGTCATTTTGATGACAACTAATGTTTGAATCACAAGTAATGTCAAACAGCTTTCCACACAAATTTGCGGTGGGTAGATTTTCTGAGCTCAAACACTTTCAGCCTTTGAAAGTGAAAAGTATTTTCACTTTCAAAAGCATTTCTAAAGCATTTTTCAGACCTAGATGCAAGAAATTTCTATATTCAAAATCCATTTAACTGTTCACTTGAGGAGTTCAACCTATAACTTCAATTGGAAATGACTAATGTACAATATAATGACATTCTAAAAGGCAACTACCAAGAGAAGAATCTAACAGAATTTTATAAATTCCTTCCAAGCAATGAATATGCTCAATTAAAATCATATGCTCATGAACTGCAGTATTTGGCAGTACATATCTGTGTGAAAAGAATTTTCAAAGATGAAATATGTAAAACATGCAAAATCTCATTCTAAGTCACATTAACAAATGAAATTTTGATGACAGCAAACTGTAATAAGCTAAATGTTATCCCCCTTGCAAAAGAATTCTGTTTTTCTCATTAGTAGACTTGTATCACAAAAAATTATACATTAATATATTTTAAATTTCATAAATAAATATTTTGTGAAAACTTATTTTCTTTCTTGTTACATAAGTTCTTAAGTAATACCCTTGATTTTGCCTCTTGCCTTGAAAACTCAAAAACAGTTATTAATATTTACAGAAAAATTTTGCTGACTCCTGTTCTAGGAGATGATTGCTACTTTCTGAGTTGATTCCTGGGATAATAAATTGGGTTGTGTAATAGTTGTTCCATGCATTCAACAATATTTGTTGAATATCATCTATGTGTAAAGAAGGTATCATGAGAAGCCCTGTGGAGAATACAAATATAAATAAGATATGGTTTTTATTTTTAAGAAGCTTAAAATTAAGTTAAAAAGACTGTAACATATAGTTATAATAAAGGCAGAAATGTAAAAAAAAAAAAAAAAAGACCAGATGAGAAAAGAGATATAAAGTAAATACTAGAAAGGTTCTGAAGACGGGAAGTTAACCTTTGGTGCTAATTAGAAAAGAAATTACTGAGAAGGTAGGGTTAACTGGATCATAAGGTAAAGCTGTTTCCCTTAGAGTTATAAATGTGGTAGGAGAGATAACTGACTCCAGATAGGCTAGACTCATTTCTGTGGAAGGTCTGCTTGGGAGAATAGGATTTAAAAGGTAAAGCCAATTTTGAATTTAATGCTAAAGCAGTTTTCCTCTTTTTAAAAAATGTTTCCTCCAAATTATCACATATCTTTTTATTCTCTTACTGGTGGTAAAAAAAAATAGTTCAATATATTAAAAAATTACCTTTTCTAAGCAGATTTTCTTCATGATCACAAAACTCACTAAAATAATGAATAAAATCATATTTTCTATCACTATCACTAGGTGCCATGTACTATGCTCAGTGCTTAGGACATAGGCTCACATTCCTTAGCTTGACCTTCAAATCTTTTTTTGTCCCAATCTACATCAACCATTTTATCCCTCACCATTTATCTATATTAGTGGCTCTCAATATTTGTAAGGAACCATTATGAGGGCAAAATCTATATAGGGAGGGAGGAAGGGAGGGGGGCATGACGGAGGGAGAGGCAAGGGAGAGAGAGAGAGAGAGATCCACATTGCGGACTTAGGATTCAGGTGGTGTGGTTCTTCCACGTTGCTTGCACCTTATCCTAAGTCATTAACCTACGCTAGTTCTTTCCCTTTGCTTCTTGCTATGTGTTTTACATTGATTTGATTTAATTGGTCTGGGAGCCTTTTGGTTCCATATCTCTGGGATAGATTATCTGGTAGTGTACTTTCCATATGAACTATGAGAACCCTGGAGACATGAGATGGTGCCATTTTAGAGCTCATCAATACAAATGAAAGCAAATCCAGTCATAGTCATTTGAGACTCTGGGATACAGAATTTCAAAAATGTTCAGGGAAGGGACTTCCCTGGCGGTCCAGTGGTTAAGACTTCGCCTTCCAATGCAGGGGGTGTGGGTTCGATCCCTGGTCGGGGAGCTAAGATCCCACATGCCTCAGGGCCAATAAAGCAAAACATAAAACAGAAGCAGTATTGTAACAAATTCAATAAAAACTTAAAAAAATGTTCAGGAAAGACATAAGTGTTATACCAATGGCCAGGATTCTAACGAGGATATGACTACAGGAAAGGCAAGTTTTAAAAACAAAATTCAGGTAAATAGTGCCCTCCCCAATAAAAACAAAAAGAGGTTGAAAAACCTGAAGAAACCAGTGGCCTGAAGAGAAAGCAGATTCTACAAGGTCATAAATAAAAGATAGAAGGAAGGACATGGAAGCCAGGAAGAAAACAAATAGACCAACAAAGTCGCTCCAGAATTAAACTAGGTGAAAGGTTACAAAATGCGAATGAGTGTAGAACTAAAAAAAAAAATAATGGGTTGTCTTTCAAGACTGAGCGTATCCTGTGTCTGGCTGTGTTAGACAAGTAGTGGATCCCAGTTGGAGAGGAGATGTATCACATGAAAAATCACCCTAGATGATTTTAGGACACCTCAACATTCCGCAGTTCTAAAATAGTACCACTTTACCTCACTTTACTTGTAAGTTTAGGTATTTTTAGAAATCTTTATTCTCCAACAGAAAAAAAATGTATCTTTTGGGTGATACATGAACAATGGACATGCAAAGACTGCTGAACATTCCTGAGGTCAATAAGTATTTTTAGTGAGAATAATAAAGACCATATGACTAGTCCTTAGGGTTAACTGTACACGAGAAACTTCATTTTACTTGCAGCGCTATCAGACATTTAACACAGCACAATAAATATGTTCCAAATCATTTACTGTCACATTGGTTTCTTAGAGAGAAATTTGAGGAAAGAAGCAGAGTGTTCTGTACAAAGTTCCAAGCAATGTTTCATACAAGCAGAGAACAAACATTTCTTATTATGAATATACAGATGGATGAGTAATTCTGCTTTCAAGAGAAACAGATGCTAATTCCTAGGAATTCTTTCCAGTGTTTTCTAAATGATTTGTCTAAAACCAATCAGCAAAGTGTAAGTCACTCTGAGCAAATTTTAAAAAGTAAATAAAATCAGAATTACTATTAATTTGTTCAGAGATGCTGAGACCAATCAATAGTTTACCTGAGTCTTAAAAAAGTTAGTAAAATGATAAGAGTACATGATGTCTCATGGCCAAAAACTTTCATTATCCTCAGATAGAAGGCAGTCTCCCTACTGAAACTGGTTTTGGCTCTGTAAGAAAGTGTCAGTTTTTACAGGACTGAAGCTGATGGCTGCTTAAGCCTTGGGTTTCTAAGGAAACAAGTACTTGGATCAGTAATGACAACAATGTCAACCACAACGACAAGAGTTACTTTTTATTGAGTGTCTTCTATGTATAAGAAACTGTAATGGCAATATGGTTGTGTTGTTTTATTTAATCTGATGTCAGTTAAGGAAAGAAAAGGAAGTTGCTTTCCACTTTGACTTCCCTGTGCAGAAAGGAAGGAATAGTTTAAGTCCGCCTTCATCCTGGAACTAAATGGAAAGATCTGGTAAGGAAAATGGGGCTAACTACACATATTAGAAGACAGACACAGAGACAAATTTTGAAACAATGATGACTGGTTTGCATTTAATAGTGAAACATACCAAAGAGAACATTATGCTATTTGTTATTCCCCAGGCCCCTTGGTGTAGCTGACTTCTTCTCATTAGAATTAAAACAAATATATTAAGAAATAGAATGTGCTAAATAAAGACAACAATAGAAATCCACATTTTAAAGAGGATTAGCAAAGGAATACTATCTTTAAAGTTTTGAGTAAAATGAAATTTCTTTTATGTGAATTTCACTGATTTTTCAATAGTAGATTGATAAATTTAAAACTACACTGAACTTAAATTAGTTGATGTTTTTATCTAAAATAAAATTACTAGGAAAACAGTTTTTTTCCTTTCCCTACAGCCAAGCACCCTCCTCTGTGCTCATCGCTTATGTTTATATAGTTACTTGCTGTATGAGAAAATAGTAATTAAAACTAATTTACTTTCTGTAGTATAAAAAAATAAATGCGACGACCTATTTTTTTTTTGCATAATATTAGGCAACGTAAGTACAGTATTTTTAAAGCCAGCAAACCAATGGATTATAAAAGTAATACTTTGCTTCCTTTACTCCAAGCAACTAAAAACACTTCTGTTTAAGTAGGAATTTCTCATTTTATTTGGCTTACTAAATATATCCCTCCTAGGAAAGAATTGGCTGTTTAAAAATATGTGGGGTAGTAATTATTAGGTGATTATATGCAAGGCTACATTATACATAAATATTGTAGCATTCATAACATTTTCCTGTAGGGGCAATCATAAATAATGTGGCCAAAATGTTAGAAATAAGATTTATGAATGAGCTGTATACCAAAGTTAGGAGGTAACTTTAGCTTTGAATCGCTAAACATGTTAGTGCCTATGGAACTCGGAGTGGGATTGAATTGAGGCAAGTCTTAAGGTAGTGAAGATAGGTCTGCTTGACTCAAGTCCATTGCCAAGAGCATACACAACTAACTGTTGTTCAGTTTTAATGGATACAGGCATTTCAACATTGTACTACCTCACAGAAATTAGTTACTCATTTTCATAGAACAATTGGTGGTTTATCATTCTTGCAAAATAGACAGTTTCAAATGCCACTATAATATTGGACAAAATAAGTGTAGCCTATGAAATCTCCTTTACCCAGGCCTCAGCCTATAATCACGGGACTAATGGGGAGTGAAGGAGGATATTTCATCTATTCTTTGACTCTTAGCATGACTAGGCGTTCATACCACCATGAAGAAATGAATGTCCATCCTTTTTTCTAAAATAACAAATCTGTACCCATACCATCTTGCTTGATCCTCGGATAATCCTATTATCACGCCAAACTTTTTCCTGCCTACAGGTCTTTTCATTTTGGGTCTTTCACATGGCAAGTTCTTCCCTCATTCTTAAGTACTTGGGTCAGTCTTACCTTCAGTCCTTAGCTCAAGTGTAAGCCTTCTCAGTGAGGCTGCTATAGTCTATTCCATCTATAAGCTATTTCGCATTACACTTTATCTCAAAATCTATTTCCCATTATGCTTTCTTTCTTTCATAGCACTTCCACAATTTAGAATTACTTGATTTGTTTATAGACTACTACCCAATTACTAGGTTGATTCATATTAAATTGTGACTTTTTTTAAGGTCAAAAATGGTCAAATGTCAGCAATTTCCTGCTGTTGCACGTATGTTCCATGAGGGCTGTTCTTTGCCCATCTTGTTCACTGCTATCTTCCTAACTCCGGGCTCATATTGTAACTGAGCAGGACTCTATGGGGCCTTCCCAGGACAGACCCATCCCCCATAGCCTCTGCTTTAGCTCCCCTCTTAAGTATCTAGATTTATAGTATCTGATGCACATTTCCTGAGTTGCTTTACAGATACTAAAACCCCCACTAAATGGAAGAAATTAACTACTTGATGACCATGAGCACATAGCCCCCAGTCCCACTGGTGCCTAAGCACTGATAATGTTAACCCCTCTGACACACCACCCTGTAACCTCACCATCAACCAGAGAATTTTTTACGAGCTAATCACATATCCTGTGACACCCCTCCCTCACCTTGCCTTTAAAAATGCTTTGCTGAAACCCATCTGGGAGTTTGGGCTTTTTGAGCACTAGCTGACCAGGACTCCTTGTATGGTGCCTTACAATAAATGTTGCACTTTCCTTCACCACAACGTGGTGTCAGTGGATTGGCTTTACTGTGTGCATGCAGGCTAGTGGACCCAAGTTTCGTTCAATAACACTGTTACGTACTAAACAAATATTTGTTCACTGAATGTTAGACTAGCCATGAAAATTATTATGAAAAGAGAGTAACTCAATAATAAGTGCATGCACCGTACTAAGCACTTCACATATAAGATCTCATTTGGTTCTCATGAAAACCATATGAATTAGATATTATTGTACTAATTTTATAGATGATTCTTAAGATAAGTAGCGAACACATCTTAATTTTAAACTCAGGTTTCCAAAGTCATAGTTATTATGCAAAGGACATTTATTCTTCAAATATTTATTGAGCTTCTTCTAAATGGGACTGACACTATGCTAAGTGCTAGGGATACAAAGAGGAATAAAACAGAATCCACGTTCTATAGAAGTTTACAAATGCCTGGGGGAGAAAGACATGAAGATCAGTAATTAGAACCCATATGATCCATGCTCTGATGGAATCAATGTACAGTGTACAGAAGTTCGAGCAGGCATGCTTAACTTTGACTGGAGAGTCCAAGGAAGAGATAAACGTTCAATTAAGTCCTGAAAGATCAAAAAGTTGTTCCTCCTAGGGAAAGATGGAAGAGTCTTCCATGCAGAGGGAATAAATTACACATACAAAGGCATGAAAGTGAGGGAAATACACAGAATTTGGGGCAATGTCCAAGAAATTAAGCATACTTGAAAAAAGTATAGCACAGTGGTTAAGAACATAGGCTCTGAATCTAGATTGTGTGATTTTGAATTCTGGCTCTATTATTTGTTGTCTGTGTGACCTTGGGCAAGTTACTTACTCTGAGTCTCAGCTTCCTTTTCTGTAAACTGAAGATAATAGCTATACCTACCTCATGGGGTTTTGGTGAGAATTAAACAATGTCATATATATTCAGCACCTGGAATAGTGCATGGCACATATTATTTTTTAAATTTTTTTTTTTTGCACGTTTTAACATCTTTATTGGAGTATAATTGCTATACAATGTTGTGTTAGTTTCTGCTGTATAACAAAGTGAATCAGCCATATGCATACATATATCCCCGTATTCCCTCCCTCTTGAGTCTCCCTCTCAGCCTCCCTATCCCACCCCTCTAGGTGGTCACAAAGCACGGAGCTGATCTCCCCGTGCTGGCACATATTATTTAACAATTGTTTAATAACTGTTAGACTAAAATACACAGCACATGTGAATAGCAAGGTAGAATGTAAGACTGGAAATGTAAACAGGCCAGATCCTAATGGAACAATATTCCACAAAGAGTATTAACTTTATTGGATTTGGAGTCATTGAAGCGTCAACTAGGAAAGTTACTTCCTTTAGCGAATCTTTCATTTTGTTGCTAATAAGCAGCCAAACAGGCTGAGTTCTGTCTGCTCTGGAAGAGTTCCTAATGAGCAGTAAACGGGCCAAAACAAGCAGAAGGGTGGAGAAGAGAGAGAAAGTAGCAATCAGGATAAAGCCTAACTGGATAATCAACCCCTTAATAATCAAGAGGTGACAGGATTTGATGAATGTAGATCTGGCTGACGCTGGTATGTTTCTTCTTCCAAAATACTAAGAAATATATCTTCTTCGAAACAGAAGTTTCTTTGGGGTGACCAGCTCATAAACTAGAGAACACACAACCCAGAGGGGTGCCAGGGCTGCTGGTGTTCCTAACAGAGGCTTCTACGGTGGTCCTGCTACTCTATGCTTGGATCATGAGTGGGCTGATGACGTGTGTTTTTCCTTCTTAGACTGGACACAATTCACAAGTGGAAAATGCAAGACTTTCAACGTTCTTTTAGGACAAGCATCTCACTTTAGACAACACTTAAGCCTGTGTTCACCTGAGAAAGTGCATAGTCAAGATTGAAAGGCCTTGATTTGTCCTAAGTCAAGCTGTTAGTTTTGTTTCTTTCCCTCTTTTCCAATAACCAATTTTATAGTTGCAGCAGTGAAAAATAAAAAAACGGGTAAGCCTTCATTTTGATGACAAACAGATTTATGATCTTTGCAGGGAAAAGTTGTTTTCCTCTTTCATAAATGAAAACAGCATGGTAGACTCATTTACTACAGATGTGCTAAGTTGACTAGTCTCAAAACACTCATCTATACAGAAGGAAATTCACACAGTCAACTGTGAGCCTCCCCAATACTATCCTTCAGTTACAGTCACATGACTTTAAAAAAACATTGAAACTGCAGTGTGAATATGCCAGGAATACTTTTAACTCCTTTGACCACACCAAAAAAAAGAAAGAACATTGTTTAGGAAAATCAGGCAGTTGCATAATGCTGGAAATCCCAGAATAAATATTTTTCTCAGTGGAAAAATCCAGCAGTCTTTAAAGGTAAGCCAAAAAGCACCATGGTGCCATGATTTGAAAAAAAGAAACAACAACAACAACAAAAAAAAGACCAATGGAAAGATGTCCTTATCCTTGTTGAAAATATTCCAGGGAATTTGCTAGTATTACTTTCTCTTAAGCAGTTTTTCTATTACCATAGTAGGTTTCAGAAATAATTATCTTAGAAATCACTTTTCCTAATGACCAGTTTAGCCACTGTACCTAATTTCACTGAACAGACTTGTCCCTTATAAAGCAGTATAACTAATTTCATATCAAACATTCTACAGGGAGCAGAAACATTTGTGGAAAATATTTCCGTATTCATAAATACCAATATCATGTGTAAACCTTGGGGTTGAAAGGGGATTCTTCAAGGGAAAGTTATTTTGTTTTTATTTCAGTGGTTACAAAATGCTTCAATACTTATGACATCCTGATTTCTAAGTATGCATGTAAATCTTTTCTAACATTCTTTGAAAATGCTAAAAAGTAGGAGACAATGAGTTACGATCTGATACCTAATTGCTTACTAATGGAAATACCAGATGCCACTCAACTTCATGGCCCTGTGAGGTATACTGCAGCAGTATTCAACATTATTGTAATTCATTTCAATTTTTTCACCACAGAATTCAATGAGCTTTTTATACTAGTCATATATAAAGGGATATGTGGCTCAGAATCTGTTTTTTTTAATGACTTCCAATTAGAAGTAGAATAACTTACTAAGTGGAGTTAGAATATGCATGTTTTGTTACCTGACCAATTCATACTCAGATTCTTTTTTCCCTTGATTTTAAGTCTTCAGTCTCTCCATCTCTACTAAGTCCCTCTAGCATTTAAATATGGTTAAGGCTCTCTCATTTAAAAATAACTTTCTACCTTAGCCTCAGTTTCTTCTCCAGTTATTGCCCTACCTTCTCCTTCAGAGCCAAATTTCTCCATTGGATTGTCTGCATATCTTGATTTCCTCATACCCTCTCACTCCTCAAGCACTCCATTTGTTACTGACCCCACTAATCAAATCAAATACTCACTTGCTAAAGTTACCAATGACCTCCATATACTAAAATACAATGATGATCATTTTATCTTGTTAGATTTCTGTATTAGGTGGGGGGGCAGTCCTTATCTGCAAACATCAGAAACCAATTAAGCAAAAAATTTACTGAAAAGATATTGAGTAGCTCATATAATCACAGATAAATCTAGAAAACTGGATTTGGAAAATGGGTAGAATTAAAAGAAGACTAGGCAGCCAGAATTTAGACACTGTAGTGAGCACCACACCAGCTGCTGGACATTGACCGCAGTCATCCTTGGACACTGAGTGCCACTGAAAGTTACCGCCACTGCCACCAGAACGGAATCTCCATTATCGCTGCTTCTGTGTCTTACTAACTCCTCAACGGAAGGTGTGGGTGAATATAACTGATTGCTTAGGCCTGGGTCATAGGCCTACATTCTTGTTTCAAAGAGGGAGTGGAATGTAAGAGTCTAGACTTTTTGACTTCAGTAGTAGAAGGTGGCTTCCCATCAAGACTCAAAAAAGAAAGGAAACATAAAAATTTCTGAACATAAAAATGGGGTCAAGATGCTGAGTAGCCAAAAAACAAAACCAAAAACAGAATAAAACACATGTCCAACAAACTCTCTCATGATGATTAGACACAGTCGATGACTTTCTCTTTGATATAATGTTAAGCTTCCACGACATTACATTCTTTTTCTCCTATTATGGTGACTCCGTCTCAGACTCCTTTGTCATCTCCTCTTCCTTCTTTACCTGACTTCTAAATGTTAGAATTCCTCACCACTGGGTTCTGGACCTTCTTTCCACTGTTTATCTAATACTTGTGTGTGTTCTTCTTCATTTGCTCCCTATATCCATTCACTGCCCCTTCTCTATGTTGCTATTTGTATTGAGTCTTCTGATCCATGAACATAGTGTATAGGACATGAGAACAAACACAAGTACTTGTTTTGTTAGAGGGAAGATACAGTTACTGATTTATTAAACAAATCACTAGAGTTAAGGACATATTTGGTTCTTAAATTCCGGGCAACTGCTACAAGAACATCAACTGAAAGAGAATAGGTAACTTTTAAACCTGCAGAAGAGAATTCAGTCTATCCAATGGAAATCAGAAAATAAGAAAAAAGAAACAAAACCCCCCAAAGATAGTATAGGACAAGGAAAATACAGAATTAAGATGGCAAAATATTCTTAATAGAGGAATTTTAGATGCATTCTCTCTAAGATTTCGAGCAGTAGAAGGAGGTCTGCTATTACTGCTACTGTTTAAGATAGTATTGAGGGTCCCTATCCACCTATGTGGAAAGAAAAAAAATGAGTTTAAGAAGAGAGTTAAAGCTGCCATTGTTTGAAGATATTACCTACCTAAAAATCCAATAGGATCACAATAGCAAATTGTTAGAAATAAAAAAATCCAGTTGTATAGAATGTAATCTAAATCAGTAATATTTAAGTAAGTAATAACTAACTAGAAAATAAAATAAAAAATAAGAACATAAGGCCTTTATTGAGGGGCAATATTGCATATTGATAAGAACAAAGAATATGGAGTTAGACTGCCTTTGTAGCTATGTGACTATGAAAGTGACAATTTTTTTTTTTTGTATAAAATAAGGATGATAATTATATCTATCTTATAATATTGTAAAGATTAAATGAGTTAATACAGTAAAACATTTATCATGGTACCTGGCACATACTAAGTATTACATAACTTTTTACCATTATTATTATGGAGAAAATGTATTATAAGATCTTATATTGATAAGATGACAAGAATAAATATTTTATCTCACATAGATAATTAAAAGGTTAAGATATTAATTTTCCCCAAATAAATCTAAGGCAAACCCAGTGATAATTCAAGTTTATGTTCTGTTTTTAAAGAAACTCAAATCTAATCTCAAATGTATGTGGTAGAAGTGTAAAGAAGGGGCCTTGCCCTACTAAATATGGGGACATAAGACAAAGCCGTAGTAATAAAAACGATGTGATAATACAAATAGACCAGAGATCAGCCAACTTGTTCTGTAAAAAGGCTGGATAGTAGATATTTTAGCCCATGTGGGCCACTGGTCTCTGTTGCAACTACTCAGCTCTGTCATGTAGTGCAAAAGCAGCTATCTGTAAACAAATGACCGTGGCTGTGTGCCAATAAAATTAATTTATGAATACTGAAATTTGAATTTCATGTAATTTTCATGTGCCACAATACATTATTCTATTTTTTTCTACCATTAAAAATGTAAAAACCATTTAGCTCACTGGCCGTAGAAAAATAGGCTGATTTGGTTTACGAGGTGTAGTTTTTTGACACAGGGAACAGATTGCTGATGCACACCATGTATAGAGAGAACTTAAATAGTGTTGCCTGGATATTTTCTGTTTGCCTTTTGAGATCTGCCCTTTTCCAGCCTGATCTGTGACCCAGCAGGTTCCCTTACTGGTGAGTCACATACCAAGGGCACGTGGATGGGAGGGATCCCACCCTTGGTGAAGGCAGTAAGGGAATGCATTGTTGGTAGTGAATTGTTTTTTGGGGGGGGTGGTATTTTTTTTTTTAATTGGGGTATAGTTGCTTTACAATGTTGTGTCAGTTTCTGCTGTACAGCAAAGTGAATCAGCCATATGTATACATATATCCCCTCTTTTTTTGGATTTCAGCCAATCCACTGCAACTCAGCAAAGGGAGAGCCAGGGGAATAAGTTATTTCAGTCTCCTTCTCCTGTCTTCCAGTCCCCTAACAGTACATCCTGTTAGCCAAACTCTCTTTTTTTGGATTTCCTTCACTTTAGGTCACCACAGAGCACTGAGTAGAGTTCCCTGTGCTATACAGCAGGTTCTCATTAGGATGAACTGGGAGATTGGGACGGACATATATACACTAATATGGATAAGGTAGTGAATTTTTAAAATAATTTTAAAAGTTGCTTTTGTTTTCACCATCACAGACTGGCAATTCTAAACAATGTCAGTGATAAAATAGTCCTCCCTGCCAGGGCAGATTGTTCCTTTTATCACTCTTACTTGGTTGAGTTTGGCTAACAGGATGTACTGTTAGGGGACTGGGAGACAGGACAAGGAGACTGAAATACTTATTCTCCTGGCTCTCCCTTTGCTGAGTTGCAGTGGATTGACTGAATCCTTCTATTGAAGGTCTCAACTCCTGCTAAATGGCTCTCTCCTATGGCAATAACTACTTTCTCTATAATTTTGTTCCCCTTTCCTTTGTCTCCTTAGGCCTACGGGTTGTAGTGACGCCCCACTGTTGCTATCCCTCGGGTGCTTCAGCATCTCCTCTTGGTTTTCCTTAGCCCTGCTCACATTTTTGTAAGTAGTCCCTTTATTAAACCTTCCTCAGTTGCCCCACTGTTTTTAGCTAGACTGTGATATGTAATTGGTAATAAGAGTGAAGTCAGGAAACTAACCCCACAAACGGGATTCTGAGATTGGTTTGCTCATAATCAAGGAATGCTCAGATAAATTCCTTGTTGCGGATAAACGGACACTAGTCATCTGTGGTATGCAGTGGCATGATTATTCAAATTAGCACTGGCCATGACATTAGATTAAGTGCTGCTGGAGGGCAAAGTGCCAGAAGATCATGTGGCCTTGGCATGTATTCACTGTGGTGAACATAGTGACTATAAAGACTGCGTGATCAGAGGGCAGCCTCTGAGTGATCTAGAGAGAATATAGAGAAAGGGACAAAATAAAGGTCTTGCACGCTCAACTTAGAACATAATGAAAAACCAGAAACTCCCCACGGCAGCTTGAAGGAGTCTTTCATCTCCTATAGTCCAAGGCAGATATGGCTGAGGACCCAAACTACTGTAAGGTTTGCGGAATGTGCATACAAATACATCTGCAACTAACCAGACGTCTTATGCTAAATAAGGGCACTGGGTGGGGAAAGAGTAGAACTCCAAGACAAGGGATGGGGATATCTGAGCAGACATGGGCAAGACTAAGAACTGTGAACCTCAACTCCCTCTTAGTCCTCCTTGCTTGTGGAGATAGCCACCTGCTCAAGCATCTGGGAGCACCATGAATAGTCTGATGGACTGGCAATTTGAAGCCTTGACTCAACTACGGCCTACAGTTAATGAGGCTGAACGCTATAACTCCCCTAGTATACTGCGTAGGAAGGGGTTCAAACGCTCAGGAAGATAGAAATGTGGAGACAGATTGATCACGCGCAATCTGATCAACCACCCTCTAACCATGGCCCCTGAAAGGGATCAAAGAACACTCCTTACCAAGGTGTTAAGAAATGTCATAAGAATAAAGTTCCCTTATTTAAATAGGAATATTGGACTCTGAGCGGTAGATTCTAGGTGACAGTGCTTTACTATCAGAGAAAAGGTAGAAGCAATTATCACAGTAAGCCATAGGATGTTTTGACCTGCAGAGATCTGTGCTGATGGTTAGTTGATCAACGATCCATAGGAATTAAATATACCATATGCTAATATATTGATGTATAGGTAGAAAAATTCTAGGTCTGATGGGTATTATCCTAATTAAAGTCACTGTACTTGGGATTCATGGCCTCTCGCTCAGTTCCCAGACTCAAGCCAGTTCCTACATCAGAATCCCTTGATTGAGGGGGAGGCAGGTTCTCTTTGAGGAAGAACCCTGCAATGTGGTCATAGGTGTACACAGTGACTTCTGCCCTAAGCCTTCTGCAGAGGGACGTGTGGTCATTTACCAGGTGACTGAACACTGGGGAAACAGAAACTCTCAGCCTTTCTGGGGGCTGTTAGATATTGGATATGAACTGATAATAAACCCTGGAAATCCAAAATATCATCATGGCACTCCGGTCAGAGTGTAAGTTTATGAAGGCCAAGGGATAAATAGTGATAAATGCAGATTTGGCTCAATTTGTTTTCCCAAGTGGGTCCAGTAGGACTGTGAGCCCAGTTTTTGTTTTTGTATTGTTTTCTCCAATATCAGAGAATAGTAACAATCCCTCACTTATAAAGTAAAGGCTACTGTAGTAGGAAGGGAAGAGACATGTGGAAGCCCCTGCAACTATCTCTTCCTGCCCCCTTCCCCACAATGTACACCTAAGGTAACACCACATGCCCCTGTAGAAAACTGTTCATATTAACCACCACATCCCTGTGGAAAATTGTATATACTACGGCCAAAAGACCTGGAAGATGCAAAAGCAGTGATCCTACCATATCCCATATCCATTTTACTCATCCGTTTGGTGCACACACCAGATAACTCCAAGACTTAAACTTACAAACTCAATGGTGTGTTGATGCCAATCACAGCTGCAGTTTCTGATATGGTGTCTTTACTAAACAGTATAGCGATTAGCAACAGCAGTTACTGACCTGGTAAAAATACTTCCTACCAACATTCCTATCAGTGAAGATGATCAGAGGCAGTTTGCTTGCCTTCACAAGGCAGAAAGAGCTGTATCACTTCAATGCCTTATCTCAGTGCTGTGTCAGCTCAATTTTCCTCTCTGTCATAAAACAGACCAGAGTGATATCCTTATAGTCTTGACATCTCACAAAATATCAGGCAGGTCCATTAAACTGAGGCCACTATGCTAACTGGACCTGGAGAGTGGAAGAGAACAAGCACCCTCAAGATACACCAGAGGATAGGATTAAAAAGTTCACGGGACTGCTAAATGGAAGAAGTTCCTAGGGGTAGTGGTTTGGGGGTACATCAGGATATCCTCTCGAAAGTAGAGACAAGTTGTCGCACTCTGCACTGCTCATCACAATAAAAGAGGCACAATGCTTGGTGAGCCTCTCTGGACTTTGGAGTCAATCTATGCCACCTCGGGTATGCTGCTACAACCCATTTACCCACTTACTGGGTAGCCTGTAAAGTTGCTAGGTTTTTATTGCAGTCAAATATATATAACATAAACTTACCATTTTAACCATTTTTAGATGTATAGTTCAGTGGCATTAAGTACATTCACATTGCTGTGCAACCATCACCACCATCCATCTCCAGAAATTTTTATGTTCCAAATTAAAACTCTGTACCCATTAAACAATAACTTCTCCAAATCCTCCTCCTCCCAGTCTCTGGCAACCTCCATTCTATTTTCTGCCTATGAATTTGACCACTCTAGGTACCTCATATAAGTGGAATCATATACTATTTGTACTTTTGTGTCTGGCTTAGTTCACTTAGCATGTCTCCAAGGTTTATCCATGTGGTATCATGTGTCAGAATTTCCCTCCTTTTTAAGACTGAATAGTATTCCATCGTATGTATATACCACATTTGGTTTATCTGTTTCACTGTTGACAGCCACGTGGGTTGTTTCCATCTACTGGTTACCGTGAATGCTGTTGTTATGAACATTTGGAAAGTTTCTGTTCAAGTTTCTGCTTTCATTTCTTTTGGATATACACCCAGGATGGGAATTGCTGGATCATATGGTAATTCTATATTTAATTTTTCAAGACCTGTCATACTGTTTTCCACAGCGGCTGCATCATTTTACATTCCCATCAGCAATACACAAGGTGCCAGTTTCTTCACACACTTACCAACACTTGTAATTTTCTTTCTTTCTTTCAATTTTTTATTTTTTTGGATAATAGCCATCCTAGTGGTTGTAAAAGTGGTATCTAATTGTGGTTTTGATTTGCATTTTCCTAATGATTAGTGATGTCAAGCACCTTTCCATGTGATTATTGGTCACTTGTGTATCTTCTCTGGAGAAATTCAAGGCCTTTGCCAGCTTGCTAGTTTTGGGTGGCCCCCGACGAAAATGCTCTGCAGCAGATTCAGGATGCTGTGTAAGCTACCTTGCTATGACTGAGCAGATCCAATAATATCAGAAGGGTCTGTGGCTGGTAGATGTGCTATATGGACCCTTTGATAACCCCCATAGGAGAATCACAGCTTATATCCATAAAGTTTTGGACATAAGTAACGCCTTCTTTGTCAAATGTAATTTCCCATTTGGAAAGCAGTTCTGGGCTTGCTCTGGTTGAAGCTGAATAACCAACCCTGAGACATCAAATGACTATGTGTCCTGAACTGACCATTATGATCTAAGTGATATTTGATCCACTAAATCATAAAATTGGCTGTGCACAGCAGCATTCACTCCTAAATGGAAATGGTGTATATTGAGACTGGGTCCTAACAGATCCAGAAATCACAAACAAAATATGCAAGCAGGCAACTGAGACTTCCATGATACTTGTTCTACTGCTTTACCACTGTTCCTTCAGCCTTCCTAGAGAATTCCCCTTACCAGTTAGTAGGGTAGAAAAAAGTTCAGGCCTGATTTATGGATAGATCTGCATTGAATGTCAACATCTGCTAGAAGTGGATTGCTGCTGCATTTAAGTCTGAAAGATATCAGTGAAGGAGACTCTTCCCAGTGGGCAGAACTTGACGCAATCTGTATACATGGGCAATCCATATAGCCATGTTTGGTTGTTTGCAACCAAAGAGCCCTGTTGATATACCCTAGAGTTCTAACTGGGTCTTGGAATAGCCCTGAGTGTGCAAATGGCTTCAGCATCTGGCTTTAAGTCCTCTTCATTCTTGTTTATTCTATGTAGAACCAGTGATTTGGTTTTATGCATGAGCCTTCACCCACACAGCCAATCAAAACCGTGTGGAAGATTCTAGAATGCAACTTAGACAGAATTAAAATGAAATCAGTATCTTATTTGCATCTACCATTTTCTGTACTGGCTTTCTCTTAGCCATTATATTACTGTCCTTTAAGTATTACCCCATTAAAGAAGGATGTAGAGTTGTTAGAAAATGTCTGTTTTCTTTCTGGAAACTAGCAGCAGATAACAATCACTTGCCACATTGCTGTTTTATGCAAGAGAAAATGGTTCATATTTTTGTAGTCTGAATCAATGTTTTCATTTTATTTTCCAATTTTCAGTCCTTTCCAGGAAGACCTTCAGGTGTCACATACTGCCAGAAAGAAGTTGTTTGCCACAATGAAGTATTAAGTGACTTGGTGTAAAAAATGTGGATGACTTTGACCTGTCACTAGTGTCTGATGAATATCTTATATGCTGAATGTCTGAAATTCTTATTAAACATATATATATAGGATCCTGATTTGTATTATCCATATCTGGAATAAGTACCTGGATTAGTGTTATTTTAGTCAGAAAACAAATGAGTTCCTCTTCCCAGTAATTAAATAAATCTATTAGCTGTTATTAGTATTTACAATTCAGTTTCTAGCCTTATCGACTACTGGGCACATCCACATACATACCACCTCCATGATTAAACCTGTGTTCACAGCAAGAAATATGACATATTTTGAAATGTGGTTTTCCTTGTTTCAGCTCTCAAAATCTTATTCAACGCAGTAAGATTCACTCTAACATTTCCCAGTAAAACTTAAGTACAGACTCTCAGACCAATTCAAAGTGTTTTACTGTTGTATTTTTAAAACTCCACAACCTCATTTTAAGACTCTTATATGGTGAGCCTAGAGTGCAGCATCTACATGAAGGTTCAGGGCATGAGCTCCCTTTAAGACTGGGATCTCAAATGGAAGTCCTCTTTTAACCAGACTGATGTTAATGGCAGAAGTTTAGAAAACATGTTTTAATTAAAACATCAGCCTGGCTGTCAAATTTTTCTAGGGCTTACACCCTGATGCTCTGATGTTCAGATATACTGTCTCCAAAGCAAATGGAAACCATACTAAGCCTCCTTAAAAATATTCACCTTTCCAAATAGAATATGGCCAGATATTTATTTCTAAAATAATTAAATTGGCTGGGTCATAATTTGATACATTTTTTTAAACAAATGAGATAATTCATCGTAGTGAAAGAATAATATTAATTTGGGTTTGAGTTTTGCTACAGTCCCATGCTACATGTGAATAAACAACTAGGATTGATTCATTTAAGAAAAGAAAAACAGGTCAATAGATAATCATATCCAAATAGTGGAAATGTAAAAGGATAAATTTTACTGGATTTACTGGATTACTGAAATATGCGATTAATTATTCTTGTATTTCAAACGGAAACACAACATGAGATAACAATAAATATCTGGATTATGATGACCTTAGAAAGGAAAGAGGGAAAATGGCTAAATGAAGACAAAAATATCATTTTTAAATTTCTGATCAAATAAATAAGATAGAAATTTGCATAAAAATAGTAATCTACATCATTGCTCATTGCATCACCACTAGATGAACATAGAGAAAACATTCACACAATTTCTGTAAAATAGTGAGGCTATAAAAGTAAAGGGAAAATGATTTTGGCAGAACTTACCTTGAGTTATTGCCAAGCCTGAAATGTTCCAAAGGTGGCTTAAGACATTTGATGAACTCAAAACACAGTTAGGTTGTGTAGCCCTTAAAGTTTTACTTCTTTATTGTTCCTATGTACCAGCTTTTATATGTGTAAAAATAATATAAATTATTAATAATATGGGTTATTAGTTATAAAACATCCAACAGAATGTACTCATTGCCATTCCCTGGAAATCATAAACACAATCTGAACCAATGTCAAAGTTAAGAAAGACAGCCAAAATATCTATGGTCTTAGTAAAGAGACACTTATGCATAAGAAATAAAGAGCAAAGAATATTCAATCTACTTACAGGAAGTCCCTGTTTTCCTGGTAGCCCAACTTTACCAGGGTTTCCTGAAATGCCTTCTGCTCCAGGGTATCCTTGCATGCCTTTTGGCCCAGGGAGGCCCGGAAGTCCCTTGGCAATTAAAAATTACTTGGATTATAGAGAGATGCTGTACAGATGTTTAAATGACAAACACTTTTATACTTATTGGGGGGTGGGAGGTTACATTCTTAAAACCCTGTCCCAGGATAAATTTTCCTGTTTCCTGGATTCCTTAATAATTTACTATTTGGATACAACAGATCAGGTAACTGTTCCCTAAACTGAAATGCCAAGCTAATCAGCAATTTATTGTGTAACCTTTCCCACTTTACTGTAATTTCCTGGTATTTCTCATTGTACCAGCCCATGCTCTATCCAGCTGTGGAGAAAAGATCAGCTATGTGCACCTGTCAGTTTAGGATATAGGCTGACATTCACCATCTCTAAAACTCTGTATTGTATTATTTTCCCAAGAAATAAATTACGGCTCTTTTAGTTGCCACTTTGAATTAGATAATTATATGACTGAGTAAAGGTCTGAACATTTTGTTTGTACTCTTGGGCAACTGGATTTAATCTGTAGGGAATCTCTGATCTCAGTGTGCTCATAATTTATGTTCACTTTTCTTTACTTTTTTTGAACCAACACAGGCCACCCAAAACAGGCTGTTGGCTAGGGGAGACCAGCAGGAAGTCTTTGCTAATAAGCTAGTCTACACATATTTGCTTGGCCAAAGAGGAAACGGATGGCTAAGGTAAAATTAATCTTTGTTCTGTGATGAAAAGATTTAAAGCTTTCTTCTAAGACTTTCTGTTCTATTTCCCAGGAAAATGAGAGGCCGAGTTCTTCAATTAAAATCCAGCTCATGTCTTTTCAGTCATGCTTGAAAATCTCTGACCTTCGTCACCATTCATTTAGTCATGACTCCAAGTTGCCTGTTTTTTAGTGGTTCACCATCAAAGAATAGTAGCATGAATCCACAGAGAGGTCTCCATGCAATGGAAAATAGCAACCTTCAGTTGCAGTGACTTCCATTTCAACACCAAGCTTGGTTTTGAGCTCATGGTCATATTTTGTTCCCTCTGTGTTCCGGCATGGGTTTAAACATTTTTTTGAAGACAATCTGACTTATCCAACACTTGTCATAATTGGCCCCAAACTTTTCTGCTTGCTTACGTTCTATTTAGAAAAACTATAAAGATGAAAAAGGTCTGTTACTTACAGGAATCCCAGGTTTCCCAGAAGGGCCAGGAGCTCTTTTTTTCCCCTTAGGACCCTAAAAATGTGAAGCACAGTTGTCAACTCATTGCTATAAATTTAATTAAACTGAAGGCGTAGAAAAGAACTCTGAGACCTGGAGGCTACAGCAAGTCCTGCCACTAACTAGCTGTTTATCATTGGGATTGCCATTTAACTTTCCTGGGAGTCATTTTCTTCATCTGTAAATGAAAGAATTTGACTATATAATCTATGAATTTCCACCTGGCTCCAAATCCTATGATTTAAGAATTTAAATTATAGTTCTAAAAAGGAACTGAATAGATTATTTAAATAAAAGTCCCCACTTCCAGGCAAGGCCTTTGTCTCCCTACTGAAAGTGGTTAAGTACTTATTTAATTAAATCAGTAAACATTTCTTGACTATTAGGTATCAGGGACTCTGTTATGTGCTGGAGATGCAAAATCAAAGCTCTTGTTCACAAGGCACTTACAGTGTACTGAGGGACATGAACCAATAACCTAAAATGTGCTTATCTGGAAGCACAGAGAAGAACATACTTGTAAATCAAAGAAAAGATCTTTATTTCCCACAGAATTGCTTGTTTTTCCATGTGCGAGATGTTTTAAATCATAATTGATTCAGCAGTAACAGTTTACCAGGATAGTCAGAAATCTGCCTTTGCAAATCAGGCCATTATTCTGATGATATCCTAATATTATTTTAAGAAGAAAAAGGTGGAAAAGAGTGACCTAGTTCACAAATAAGAAAAAGAAGCATATTGCCATTACCAGACACATTTCTCAGAAATCGTCAAAAGTTCTCAGAAACAGGATAATTCCACCAAAATGAGATGTTAAGTTATTCAAATCTGAAGACAGTTGTGCTAAAGATTCAATTTGACAACAATAACAAAATAAACAATTTCAGAAGATGTTACATCTTCTGAAAATGAGCTTAAATGTTTTAAGAAGAAATAGCATATGTAATCAGAGAGAAAAAGGGCATTTTCTGTAAGAGATAAAAATCCAATTTTGTTAGAATTCGATGATAGGGAGCTATATGGATCAAGGGTTCTACCTTGAAATAGTTCAAAAACTATTTTACTTGCTTTAAAAAGTCACTAATGTAAATTCTTCCGAAGGGTAAGGAAACCAGAAAAGGGGACAGTTGGTGAACTGGGTTTAGTTGAAGTAAATACAATTTCTGGAACATATGATCCCTATAATAAATGTATCTTTTAGAATACAATAAAGAAGTAAAATAGAGAAATAAAGACTGTTTTAAATATTGAAAACAGTTCTGATTTCAGTTGTCTTGAATAGCACTAATTAAACAGTATATGAATTGTGATAATATTCAAATATGTTAACTGGTGTGTGTTTTCCTTCACAGTATTTCTTTTTATGTAAAGTGATAGATTTGTTCTAAACTTTTGATTTTCAAAATAAACTTTTTTAGCTTAAGAATTTCAAAACAGTCCTCTGAAACTCATGGTGGGGGAATAGTTTGAAAAGAATATATTTTTAAATACAAAAGCCTGATTTTTAAATATTAAAAGTCTATAGTTGAACATAAAAAAACAAGGTAATAAAGGATTCAAGTCATAAAATTTGTACCATAAAGAACATATTTAGAAGAATTATAATAATGTAAGAGAAAGTTTTTCCTACCTAAGGGGATATAAAAAAAATCTTCAAGTTGGAGAAAGGTAAAAAGAGAAGCAAAACTATTAAGACACCGTTGGGTATCTCTGAGAAGAGACCTTGACACCAATCTGCCCTCAAGTCCTGGGGTGGGTAGAAACAATAATACCTGCAGAGGATACAAAATTAATACACAGAAATCTCTTGCATTCCTATACACTAACAATGAAAGATCAGAAAGAGAGACTAAGGAAATAATCCCATTTATCATCATATCAAAAAGAATAAAATACCTAGCAATAAACCTACCTAAGGAGGCAAAAGACCTGTACTGAGAAAACTATATGATACTGATGAAACAAATCAAAGATGACACAAACAGATGGAGAGATATACCATGTTCTTGGATTGCAAGAATCAATATTGTGAAAATGACTATACTACCCAAAACAATCTACAGATTCAATGCAATCCCTATCAAATTACCAATGGCATTTTTCACAGAACTAGAACAAAAAATTTTACACTTTGTATGGAAACACAAAAGATTCCAAATAATGAAAGCCATCTTGAGAAAGAAGAACAGAGCTGGAGGAATCAGGCTCCCTGATTTCAGACTATACTACAAAGCTACAGTAATCAAAACAGTATGGTACTGGCACAAAAACAGAAATATAGGTCAATGGAACAGGATAGAATGTCCAGAGATAAACCCAAGCACCTATGGCTACCTAATCTGTGACAAAGGAGGCAAGAATATACAATGGAGAGAAGACAGTCTGTTCAATAAGTGGTGCTGGGAAAATTGGACAGCTACATGTAAAAGAATGAAATTAGAACACTCCCTAACACCATACACAAAATAAACCCAAAATGGATTAAAGACCTAAATGTAAGGCCGGATACTATAAAACTCTTAGTGGAAAATATAGACAGAACACGCTCTGACATAAATCACAGCAAGATCTTTTTCAATCCACTGCCTAAAGTAATGAAAAAGAAAACAAAAATAAACAAATGGGACCTAATTAAACTTAAAACCTTTTGTACAGCAAAGGAAACCATAAATAAAACGAAAAGACAACCCTCAGAATGGGAGAAAATATTTGCAAACAAAGCAACTGACAAGGGATTAATCTCCGAAATATATAAGCAGCTCATGCAGCTCAATATTAAAAAAAACAAACAACCCAATCAAAACATGGGTGGAAGACCTAAACAGAGGTTCCTCCAAAGAAGACATACAGATGGCCAACAAACACACGAAAAGATGCTCAACATCACTAATTATTAGAGAAATGCAAATCAAAACTACAATGAGGTATAACCTCACACTAGTCAGAATGGCCATCATCAAAAATTTTACAAACAATAAATGCTGGAGAGGGTGTGGAGAAAAGGGAATGCTCCTACACTGTTGGTGGGAATGTAAATTGGTACAGCCACTATGGAGAAAAGTTTGGAGGTTCCTTAAAAAACTAAAAATAGAGCTACCATATGACCCAGCAATCCCACTCCTAGGCATATATCTGGAGAAAACCGTAATTCGAAAGGATGCATGCATCATGATGTTCACTGCAGCACTAATTACAATTGCCAGGACATGGTAGCAACCTAAATGTCCATCGACAGAGGAATGTATAAAGAAGAAGTGGTACATATATACAATGGAATACTACTCCGCCATAAAAAGGAACAAAATAGTGACATCTGCAGAGATGTGGATGGACCTAGACTGTCATACAGAGTGAAGTAAGTCAGAAAGAGAAAAACAAGTATCATATAATATTGCTTATATGTGGAGTCTAGAAAAATGGTAGAGATGAGCTTATTTGCAAAGCAGAAATAGAGTCACAGATGTAGAGAACAAACTTACGGTTACCAAGGGTGGAAGGAGGGGGGTTGGGATGAATTGGGAGGTTGGGACTGACTTATATACACTACTATGTATAAAATAGGTAACTAATGAGAACCTACTGTATAGCACAGGGAACTCTACTCAATGCTCTGTGGTGACCTAAATGGGAAGTGAGTCTAAAAAAGAGTGGATATGTGTATACGTATGCCTGATTCACTTTGCGGTACAGCAAGAAACTAATGCAACATTTTAAAGCAACTATATTCAAATAAAACTTAATAAACTAAACAAAACAAAACAATAATATCTGCAGATAAGTGTGGGGATGTGGGCACAGAGATGATGGTTAGAGAGACTAAAGGCCTCACTTGAGATGTATGCTAAGTTGCACTGAGTGCAGCAATAGAGTTGAAATTTCTGCATGAGATGTCTAGGCCAGGGGGCCTGAGAAAGTCTGAGTCCCTCAAGCACCTAGCATAGTATGGGGAGCAGTAGAATGTTACTTCCATGTGGCCAAGAACAGAAGCATATGGCCCTTAGAGTCCTATCTAAGGAGATCTTGCACCTGAGTTGAGAAAATAGCTGTACAAGCCAACAGGGATCAAAGAACTTTTGTCAGGAGGGCCAAGGTAGATGCCAACATGGTGGGATGATGGCAGATGGGGGCCAAAAGGGATGATGTACATTTCAGTGGCTGCTAGTATGAACAGATGATGGCTAAAGATCAGTCTCACTTCCTATTCCCCTTCCCTACCATTGCCACCCAGAATGTAACTGCAGACTTGAAAAGAGGATGAATGGGAAAAACTCTAAATCAAATGCAGGATATTTGAGTGGATGGAGTTAAAGGCAATCAATTGACTAGATTTCCATCAATTAGGTTTCTACCACCAGGCAGGATGGGTACTCAGGACAGAAGTTCCATTACAAAGAACATTAAAAAAAATTATACTTTTTGTATACTTGAGTTTATGGCTTAAGGTTCAGATATGCTATGCATGTATGTGCGTGTTTTATTCCAAACATTCAAATACAAAATAAAAACAAAGAGATTCTCATATCATCACAAATCAATTACATTTTAGGGTGACCATTATGTTGGGGATTATTTCAGAACAGTTAAATACTGTTCTAAAACCTAGATACATGGGTCTATCATCGTGAAAACTAGAATGTTATTAATACTCGGATGGACATCAGGAAGCAGCTTCCAGCAGAATAACACTAAAGGAAAATTATGACTATGAAAATTATTTTTAATGTATATTTTGCTACTTGTAATGGTACAATTGTGACAAAATCTCCTTATTAAATACAAAAAGCGTACAGTAAATAACAAAACAGTCTCTGCTGTTTTTAGATGTCAATTCAGGAAAGATTTCCTTGTGACAATTATTGTCACCATAACTAAAAGGAAGTAGGCTAGTTAGAGAAACGACAGACTTGCAATGGAGGTTTAAAATACATAAAGATCAACAAAGTGTAGAAGACTGGTACTTTTTTGAATTTGTGCATTAAAAAAAATCTTGCAGTTGGAATTGCTGGGTAGTCTTGTAACTAAATTAAGAGCCAAACATTACTAAATATTAATCCTACACAGAGATGGTCTGTTCAGCAGGAAATTAAAGATTGGGCCAAAGACAAGGAAAGTATGTTGTCATCTAAGGTGTTTGTAGATGATTAATTGAGTTGGTGTCATAAAAAGGAAAAAAAAAAAAAAATCACTCTTCCACTAATGCCCAGAATTCAAATATAATAAAACTAGAAGCATTCTATGCTATTTTCAAAATTAAGTTACTCATATTATTTTATGTAAATATAAGTACCTCATAAATCAACAGACTTCCTGTTCTCATAATAGGAAAGGTGAATGAATTTCATATTTATTCTTTAGAGTATATGTAAAATTGTGCTTTCTCTTTTGTCTGGCTAGCTTTGAAAAATAGAACAGCCCACTTGAAATCAGATCCATTTAAAACAATGAATTCCATTCATTGGGATTGTACCACTTCATAGACTACAAGAGAAGGTAATCTAATTCTTTAGATAACAGAAAATTTTAAATGTGCCATTATAGTCCAAACACTCATTTTTTATTCAAATGAAGCTGAAGGACAGTCATCACAATACTTTGTTAGTTCTAACTTTGTTAGAGAGGGTAGCTTTAAAATACAAACACAGATTTAGAGAGTTAAGTCTTTTTTTTTTTAACCAAGAAATTTAAATTCACTAAAATCTGGAATTTTGCTTTGGGAGGAAAGTAAGATTTTGGCTTGAGTCTCTGTATTTGAAAGCCATTATGGGACAGTTCACTACATTTGCATTGTAAAAGTCTCTTAAAAAATGTAGTGGTTTGCAATTGGTTTTGACCTGACTTGCTCCAACTTTTTCTTTATAGTTTCCATAGTTTCATGTCTGAGAGACCAATTAATGAATTAGCTGGTTAAGTAAAATTAATATTTAACTTAATTTATAAAAGACTTCAAAGTAATAGAAGGCTTTTGTATAATAATGGGAGTCAGGAAATAAAGTTTCTAGTGTTGGTTCTGTTGCTAACTAGTTCTGTGATCTTAGGTAACTCATAATCCCTCTGGGACCTGAATTTCTTCGTCTGAAAAATGAGAGGGTTGTCCAAACGATTTTAAAGGGCATTTCCAAATCTAAAAAACAAATTTAAAGCTTTGCAAAAACAAGATGAGGGCAATTCCGTAGGATCCACCTGGACATTCAAAGTGTCCCTAGTGAGTAACACATAGTCAGTGATTTTTCTTGTAGCAATCATTACTATCTGAAATTCAAAGAGGCTTTTTAATGTAACCTCGGACTGTACACCAGCATTGCCCAAAGTGGGAAAAGAACTAATTCTCGTGGATTATACAGAATTTAAACCATGGCTCCTCAAGACCTTTCAGCTCCAATACCCAGGGAGAGCTGACCATATAGGCTGGAGCTGCAGTTGTCTAGTAAGAATATTTTATTTTCATTGGCATAATTTTAACAAATACTAAGAAACATAAAAAAATTTCTTCTTCCTGAGATATGTCAAAAAAGGAAAAAGAAAACATTGAGAATATGAAAGTACTAATTGTAAAGGATTAGAAATTTTAGGATCAAACCTTGGGAGAGCATTTGCATCCTTAGGCACTTAATGCAAATATAAGGAAGTCACATGAAAGTAGTAGCAGTGTTCTAGGTTCATGGTTTTTTCACTACTTTTTCCAATTTGGGTATTAAAAATTCTAAGCGAATGAGACAACTGTATTCTTCCTTTGAATTTCTTTTTAAAATTAAGGCTTGCCTTCAATGGGATTTTTTTTTTTTTTTAATTTATTTATTTATTTATTTTTGGCTGTGTTGGGTCTTCATTTCTGTGCGAGGGCTTTCTCTAGTTGCGGCAAGCGGGGGCCACTCTTCATCGCAGTGCGCGGGCCTCTCACTATCGTGGCCTCTCTTGTTGCGGAGCACAGGCTCCAGACGCGCAGGCTCAGTAGTTGTGGCTCACGGGCCTAGTTGCTCCGCGGCATGTGGGATCTTCCCAGACCAGGGCTCGAACCCGTGTCCCCTGCATTGGCAGGCAGACTCTCAACCACTGCGCCACCAGGGAAGCCCGGGATTTTTTTTTTTTAAATAAATTTATTTATTTATTTTTGGCTGCATTGGGTCTTTGTTGCTGTGCGCAGGCTTTCTCTGGTTGTGGAGAGAGGGGGTTACTCTTCGTTGCAGTGTGCGGGCTTCTCACTGTGGTGGCTTCTCTTGTTGTGGAGCACAGGCTCTAGGGCACACGGGCTTCAGTAGTTGTGGTACATGGGCTCAGTAATTGTGGCTCGCAGGCTTAGTTGCTTCGCAGCATGTGGGATCTTCCTGGAACAGGGCTCGAACCCATGTCCCCTGCATTGGCAGGTGGATTTTTAACCACTGTGCCACCAGGTAAGTCCCAATGGGATATTTTTATTTACTATTTATTAGTCCTTATTTATTGAGGAGCCTGACATTAAGTTACTAGGTAGTTGCCAAGACTATTTAAAATGGCTTCTATGTGATATCCGACTCAACTCAATTTTATTACTAACTCCCACAAATGGGAAACACAAGTATGGGTGAAGGCAGTTTAACAAATTAGGAGAAACATGGTCTCAAATTCATTACTTTTTATCAATCCTCACCTAATTTATTATTAAAATACAGTACATTTTCTAAAGAATTTAATTTTAAATCAGTAGCAGGTAAAGTCAGAATGCCATGAAAAGTAGGGCAGCAATGAAGTGATGGTACAAATTACAAATCCAGTTGTTACATAAGGTTGAGGCAACGTTTATTGGTATATAGGGAGAGAGGTGGCTAAATTCAATAACTCAACAGATTTTTAGTTCGCCTGATAACAAATAATTGACTTGTGTTATGGAAAAAAATCTTTTAAACCAATTGTGAGTCTGTGTCATATAGTTAAACTATTTCTACCCCTACCTTACTACAGCAACTAAATAGGTATGACTGCTAAAATTTTGCTCTGCAGTGCTGGTTTTAAGGCTAGTCGGTATTTCTGCCTGAAACCCCAAGGAAGGACAATGAGTTTGGGACAACTCTAGGCAATTTTCTCAAAGCCAGAGTAGTCTGCTGGTAAAGGGAACTTTGGATGGCAGTCGAAACACACGAATTAATCAATAATGATGTTTTAGCACAAATATTAACAAACACCCTGTTTAGAGGCCTGTGGTGATTCTTGCTCTGAAAGAATGAATGATCATTTAAGTTACAATGAACAGCAACTCCTTGTGCCCCTGTTTTCTCACGCCAGCAATAAGTTTCAAATTGTCTTAAATGATTTCAACTTACTTCAGATCCTCTCTCTCCTTTTAGTCCTTGTTCACCCCGGTCACCTGGCTCACCCTTTAATAGGAACCAAAACAGAAATCACATATAAAGCAGACACCAAATAAGATATGTTAACATTAATGTTTTTAAATACCAGAATTACAAAGAATGCTTTCAAAACATACTGGGGGCCCTTGTTGTCCAGTGGCACCTCTTGGTCCTGGTATACCCATGTGACCCTATGAATAAAAAAGGTTATATTATTAGAATAAATAAAGACATGTGACTTAGAGAATAGAGTAGTATCACTTAAAGCGGTAGCAAAATGTTGCAAAATTCAATTTAAATATTATAGAGATTATGCTTCTCTCTTGGAAAGAGTATAGAACATAATAGCCACTGGATATAATGATGACTGAGAAAGAGTGTAGAGTTTTGTTTTTTTTTTCCATATAGGTTGAATGGTGGCCCTCCAAAAGACGTCTATGCCCTAATCCTCAGAAACTGTGAATGTGATCTTATTTGGAGAAAAGGGTCTTTGCAAATATCATTAAATTAAGGATCTTAGAGGGCGATTATCCTGGATTATCCATGTGGGCCCTAAATCCACTGACAAGTGTCCTTGCAGTAGACACAGAGAGAGAGAGATGGATACAAACCAAGGAGAAGGCCATGTGAAGACAAAGGCAGAGGTTGGAGTGATGCAGCCACAAGGGAGGTTGTTAGCCACCAGAAGCTGGAAGAAGCAAGAAAGGATTCTTCCCTAGAGCCTACGGTGGGAGCACAGCCCTGATGATATCTTGCTTTTGGATTTCTGGCCTCCACAACCGTGAGAGAATAAATTTCTGTTGTTTTAAGCCACCTGGTCTATGGTAATTTGTTATGGCAGGCTCAGGAAACTAACAGAGCAAATAACGAGTGAATAAAGAGTTTGAGAACAAATTTCTTTTTTCAACCCTTTTCCAGTGTACTATGGTCTCCATTTTTACAAACTAAGGTCACAGCCATTTAGATAGTAGACTTACTGGGCTGAAGACTGGTAGTCGTTACTGCATATGCCAAGACATCAATGATTCTGACTTCAGCGATCTGTCATCACCCCAGTTCTCCTAGGAAGGAATGCTGGCCTACCACATTTTTACACCTTTCAAGTGTGTAAACAGAAACTAGCAACAACCTAGGGGCATGTCAGGTGAGAGTTATGTAGGAAGAATTCCACACGTAATCTCTTTTATCCCCTTCCCTACTGTCCTCTTCCCTTCAGATTCCTTTCTTCTTGTGTATTACAGAAAGAATGCCATAGGAAGGACAGTTATTAGGCTCATCTCCTTTTTCTGGGCTAGGAGAAGAAGGGATTACATACTTAAGGCTAACAATATTTATTCTCCCAGAAAGATCAGTTGAAGCCTTCTTTGTTTGCATTCTGTGAGGCAAATGTTCATGGTTTTAAGATTCAACTTCCTGATAAAGTAAATGAATCCTGTTTAAGGGAGAGAACAGTTGCAAGACAGAAAGGTTATTTTGGAAAGCTTTCTATATAGCACACAGCCATAACTAAAGAGAAGACGATTCCTACGTGTGACCTTTACCAACAGAACATGAACAGAGTCAGCAAGTAACAGAATCAGGTCAATCAAGAGGGAGCTTTATTCAAGTAAATATGATTATTGTAGGTCACTTATTAAGCCAGCTCAGGAGAGAAGCAATTGGTGAAAAGCTGGGGTTACAAAGTGAAGTGAGAGTAAGCATACTGAATAAACTACAAAACTTAAAACCATCATGGCCTATTATGGTATTGCCACCACTCTATCTGTAGTTTTACAGAGACCTTTTCAGAATGGTCATAGAATAGCCAACTGCCTCTCCTGGCTTTGTGATGTTTGGATACAAATCTTACGAAAACCAAACTTGTTTTCTAGGAGCTTCACTATAATTCCTTTGGTCCTTTCCATCCCAATAAAAATTGAGAGACTGTTTTTCTGCAGTGGTAAAAATTATAAATATTAGGTTTTTTATAATATTATCATAAAGCTATGTGGGCAAGATTACAGGAAGTGATTGATTTTTCCTGATGATATTAGTGGTGAGATGAGTTGGATGGCCAAGGGGAGCTTGGAGAGGATTTTATATGGGAAGTTATAATAAGTTGAATTTTAAAGGATGAGTGTTCCAGGCAGTAAAGTAAAAGGAAGGTGTTCTGCAGAGGAAACAGCATGGGAGAATAAATGGAGGTTGATCTAACACAACATGTTAAGTGGAGAATGGATTTGAGAGGGCTATGACTGGGGATAGGGAGTCTAGTTAGTAAGCTATTAAAATAATTCAGGCAAAAAATGATGAAAGCCTAAGCTAAAGTAGGGCAAAGTGGATAGACTCCAGAGATATTTAAGAGGCCAAAAGAAGTGGCCAATTGACGTTGAGAAATGAGAGGATAGAGAAAGGAGAGAAAGAGGAGGGAGAGGAGGGAGGAAAGAGAAAGCAAGAGAGACAGAAAGAGAGACAGAAGGAGATAGATAGAAAGAGGGAAGATTCATTTACTAGACATCTGGATGTCTGGTGGCACTATTCACTGAACTAAGGACATAAGAAGAGGAGGATCAGATTTGGACAGCATGATGATACTATGGTTTGGGACATGCTGTGTTTTCTGTGATGATGTCCAATAGCTATTTGGATATGTATGTCTGATGCTAAGGAATGAAGGCCAATTGAGGATTTAGTTGTTATTTTATTGTATGCAAAAAATTCTATGGCCTTTGCCAAACCAAAGTAAAAAGGAGTTTAAGATAGTACATAATTTATTCAGTGTATTTCTAGGGCTTTGGCTCACATTAGTTTAGCCTGACTTAATCTGTGTGTTTCTGCTCATATCTTTAAAAAGTGAATGTTGACATATTCTTATTCATACCGTGTCCTCTGACTCTCTCTCAAGCCTCAAATGAATTTATCTTGACCTATGTGATGTATAGTTTTCTGGATGACGGCTATTTCACTATATCTGCTTTTATACTGATTAAATATTCTTATTTTGTATATGTGATATCCATGGAGTCAGGGACTGTGTCTTGGGTGCCCCGTGTTACATTCATAGCTCCCAGTCCATGGCAGATACTAAAATATATGCTGAAGGGACCAGAGATTTAATTATATGTAACACATAAAATGTGTCATATACAATGATGCCTAATAATGATTTACTGATGATAATGAGCAAGACACTTGACTTTTGTGATTTTCAGTTTCTTCAAGAGGAAAAAAGAAAAAAGGATGGTGAGAAGGCTTACAAAATGTCTTTCAGTTGTTCATAGCCAAATGGAAACAAAATTTTCATTACCCATTCCATTTTTTTTTCTCCAAGAGGATAATCATGAGTTCACCACAACCGTAAGAATATTTGTGAACATAAAAGTGTTTTTAAAAGCTTGGTGATTATTCAACCATAAAAAGGAATGAAGAATTGATACATTCTACAACATGGATGAACCTTCAAAACATTATGTAAAGTGAAAGAAGCCAGACACAAAAGGCTATACATTGTATGATTCCATTTATATGAAAGATACAGAATAGATAAATCAATAGAGATGGAAAGCAGAGTAGTGGTTGTCAGAGGTTGGGAGAAGGAGAGTAACTGTTTAATGGGCATGGGGCTTCCTCTTCAGGGTGATGAAAATGTTCTGGAACTAGGCAGTGTGTGATGGTTGTACAATATTGCCAATATACAACACTAAGTGTCTCTGAATTGTACAATTTAAAATGGTTAAAATGGTAAATTTTATGTTATGTGCATTTTAGCACAATTAAAAAAAGATTGACAATAATTCTGACCATCAGTTTACTAGAGTGAAATGATAGTGTCTACAATGCCCACATAGAAAAGTAAACATTTAAAAATATCACCTAAAGCTACAACAGAATAATCTAACTCTAAATAAAGCATGGTTCCCCTGTATGAATCAAACTTGTGCTTGGAAAAACATGGAAGGGGACAAGTGTGGGTATTTCGTGACTTTGAGATGTCTAAGCAATGAAGTTACTGTGATTGTCTGGCGCTCAATGGCTTTTTAAAATAGATCTATCAACAAATGATAAAATGACTCCTAAAGCCTAAGAAATAGGATGGAATAAGACAGAAAGGAAAATGTGGCTCACACTAGCTCATGAAACATCCACAATTGAAGACTTAATCAGGACTATTTATGGAATGAAGAAGGAAAAACAGATTCCATAACGAGCCTAGGGAAAAGTTTTCCTCTGATGAAGGATTTCTGAAGCATGTATGACTATCTAGAAAAATGGGGGCAGGATTTTTCTTTTCCTAGCCAGGTGAAGAGATTCTTTTCTTCTCCCAATAGAATAGTTAATTGTTTGTTTGCCAACAGACAATGCTGATGTAGCTAGTGACTGTAGTTGGTAGAGGCCAAAAGAAGATATTATTAGAACCTGATTTTCCTGAGACTGCGTGGAGAAGTTATGCACAGAAAAAGTTAAAGAAGTTTAAGAAACTTCTCAAATTATGCTGGAAGCAGTGGGTTGGTTTCTCAACCCCAAGAAAAGCTAATTTCAAGTAAATCTACTTGGATTCCTTGCATTAGGAAACACTGTAGATACAAATGTTATGTAAATTGGAGACAGAACATATAAAAACCTTCTAAAATATGTTCCTCTGAAAATAGAAAAAATATAAGATGGCCATCCCCAGAATTTCACAAGCATTTAGAACTACCTTCAACATTTGTTTCAAAGAGAGTTTTGGGAAGTGAAAGTTGATTTTTCAGATTTCAGGCCTGAGATAAATCAGTGTATTAATGATAATTATCTACCTACCAGCTTGTCCCTTCAATCTGGCAACCTAGGTCTTCATTGCAGACATGATCACAGCAATTTTACATAGAAAGGTGTATATTGGATCAAATAACCCATCAATTCATTGTTAAAAATGAATTATGTTTACATACATATTATATACTATTATGTACAGGGCTCAAAACAAGACACTGTACAAGAAGGAAAGAAGTTATGTTCAGGACTTCCCTGGTGGTGCAGTGGTTTAGAATCTGCCTGCCAATGCAGGGGACACGGGTTCGAGCCCTGGTTTGGGAAGATCCCACATGCTGTGGAGCAACTAAGCCCGTGTGCCACAACTACTGAGCCTGCACTCCAGAGCCCGCGAGCCACAACTACTGAGCCTGAGCGCCTAGAGCCCGTGCTCTGCAACAAGAGAAGCCATGGCAATGAGGAGCCAGCGCACTGCAACGAAGAGTAGCCCCTGCTTGCTGCAACTAGAGAACGCCCGCGCACATCAACGAAGACCCAATGCAGCCAAAAATAAAGTAAATTAATTAATTAATTTTTAAAAAGTCATATTCAAATTGAGAAGCTAAGATATCTGCACATTAAAAATAATTAGCAAAAACTATAGTAGCAGAAGATTGTAAAATATTTGTACTGAATGACTTCTATCAACAATAAATACTATAGGACTACAGAAGAGGGAAAGATTGCTGTTAGCATAGACAGGGGAAAAGGGGGTTTGAATTAGATTATAAAGGACAGCCAGGATTTATGTAAATAAAGATTACATAATTTTTTGAGCAGGCAGAGAATGTTGTGAGCGAAGGAATAAGACAAGAACTATAGGGAGAGAGTTAGCAAATGACCATTTTGTTTAGCATATGACATTATAAACAGAAAGGGACGAGATAGAGGGCAGGAATACAGAACACACTCAATACAAATGTGCTAATAAATAATGACACTGAATAAATTCTATACATAGCCTAACATAATTTGAGCTGATAAAGCTGGTCTCTTAAAATCCTTCTAAGAATGGAAGAGGATAAGAATTGATATAAGAATATAATGGCATTTATCCATCCATTTGACAACTCTTTAATGAATTTCTACTATATACCAGGAACTCTGTGTTCTAGAAACTGGGGATATAATGATGAAAAAGACAAGAGTCTTATTCTCATGGATCTTATATTTTGTTGGGGGAATATAGACAATAAAAAAAACCCAAGTGTATAAAAAGGTGGTAAGATAATATAGATAGAATTAAATGTCATAAAGTAAACAGAGAAATGAGATATAAAGTGACAGACAGAAAGGACAGTTAGAGAAGGCCTCTCAGAAAGTAACGTTTCGGTTGAGAGTTGAATGATGAGAAAAAGCAGCAGTGGAAGGAGATGATGGTAATTTTAGAAAGAAGGAACAGAAAATACAAAGAGCTTCTTCTGGGATCCAAAACATGACATTACTAATTATCTCAGTGATGCTTATTTTCATTTGCAACTGAGCAGAACCACAGAGAACCCTATTCAAATTTAGAAGCAAGGTGTGAAATTTACAGTAATTACCTTATATCCCTCTGCTCCGGGCTCTCCTCTCTCTCCTTGTTCCCCCATTGGACCCTACAGAGACCACAGGCAAAAACAATTAATGGGTCTAAGTATTTGTGAATGCAGATGATACAGTTAATGTGGAATATTTTTTCCCTAAAAATATGAAACCAAATGTACAACAGTTTGTTTAGTTCCACTAAATATTTTCAAAGGATTGGATTTTAGTGACACCAAGAACGTCATAACACTGAATTATTTAAAGAGAATCTCATAATGATTCTGCTAGAAAGAATATTGAAAAAACGAAGTCCAAACAATGTGAATTTTCAGATGAGTAAAGTATGTTATATAAGATATCAAAATAACTTGCATTTTTATTTAATGTTAAAATGATTGAAAAAAATTTAAGCAGGACCAGTCACTTAATTAATTCCATTAATTAGAAAATATTATCTTTAATCATCTTTTAAAAAGTATCTAATAGCTAATCTTACTTTACCGTTAGAAATTATATTATTAGAAATTATATTATTTATTCTTTACTCTGTGAAATTCTAATTATTAAGATATAAATTAACCTAAAAGAAATTACATTTATTCATTTTAATCCTTAAGGCAGAAACTTATAAACTTGTACTTTTAACTTTATCTAAACATTCCTAATATAAAATCTTTGATATGATAAGATGTTCAAATTATCTACTCTAAAATGCGCTTGAAAAATCAATTATCACATATTAGGACCTACTGTTTGAAAAGAAACTTAAACTGAAATTATTAGCAAAACCATAAAATTTATTATGGACCATTAATGGATAAATTTTAACTTATTCCTGTGTGGATAAAGATATTAGACATAATGTAAAGACAATAATCTCTGACTCTGCTTTAATTATTTAGAATATTCTTGGATTAATTTTCACACCTGTCCCATGTCTACTAGATAAAATGACCATTGTTATACTAGACTTTTAATACATTTGTTATATTTCAGTGACATTCTTTGACCCTGGAATACCAGAATCTGGGGAAAACAAGCACTACTATACTTCACTTGCCCACATTTTACCATTTACTTTAAAAAAAAAAAATTTACTGGAGTATAGTTGATTTACAATGTTGTGTTAGTTTCTGCTGTACAGCAAAGTGACTCAGTTATACATATACATATATCCACTCTTTTTTAGATTCTTTTCTCATATAGGTCATTACAGAGTATTGAGAAAAGTTCCCTGTGCTGTACAGTCCTTATTAGTTATATCTATTTCATATACAGTGGTGTGTACATATCAATCCCAGTCTCCCAATTTATCTGCCCCCCTCCCCCTGCTTTCCCCTCTGGTAATCATAAGTTTGTTTTCTACATCTGTGACTCTATTTCTGTTTTGTAAATAAGTTCATTTGTATCATTTTTTTTAGATTCCACATATAAGTGATATAATATGATATTTGTCTTTATCTGAATTACTTCACTCAGTATGACAATCTCTAGGTCCATTCATGTTGCTGCAAATGGCATTATTTCATTCTGTTTTATGGCTGAGTTAATATTCCATTGTATATTTCTGCACAATTTCCATATTTTTGTCTCTCAGAGGTTTAGAGAGACTAGAATACATTGGATAAAGAATTTAAAAAATATCATTCCATCTCTTAACGATTTATTTCCTAAATTTATATAAGTTTTGGGGTAACTTGGAATTCTTTTTCTTCAACTGAGGTATACTTGATATACAATATTATGTAAGTTTCAGGTGTACAACATAGTGATTCACAATTTTTAAAGGTTATATTCCATTTATAGTAATTATAAAATGTTGGCTATATTACCTGTGTCGTACAATATATCCTTGTAGCTTATTTATTTTATACATGGCAGTTTGTACCTTTTAATCCCCTAAACCTAGCTTGCCTCTCCCCCCCCCTCCCTCCCCACTGGTAACCACTAGTTTGCTCTCTATATCTGTGAGTCTGCTTCTTTTTTGTTGTATTCTATTCACTATTTTGTTTCATTTTTAGATTCCACATATAAGTGATGTCATACAGCATTTGTCTTTCTCTGTCTGATTTATTTCACTTAGCACAATAATCTCCACATACTACATATATACGCACATATGCTATATATATACACACACACATACTATATCTTCTTTATCAATTCATCTGTTGATGGACACTTAGGTTGCTTTCATTATCTTGGTAATCGTAAACATTGCTGCTATGGACATTGGGGTGCACATATCTTTTCTGATTAGAGTTTTTTTTTTTTTTTTCCGATATATACCCAGGAATGGAATTGCTGGCTCATATGGTAGTGCTATTTTTAGTTTTATGAGAAACCTCCATACTGTTTTGCACAGTGGCTGCACCAATTTACATTCCCACCAACAGTGCACAAGGTTCCCTTTTCTCCACATCCTCACCAACATTTGTAATTTGTGGTCTTTTTGATGATACCCATTCTGACAGGTGTGAGGTGATATCTCATTGTGGTTTTGATTTGCATTTCCCTGATGATTAGTGATGTTGAGCAACATTTCATGTGCCTGTTGGCCATCTGTATGTCTTTGGAAAAATGTCTATTCAGGTCTTCTGCTTATTTTTTAATTGGGTTTGTTTATTTGCTATTGAGTTGTATGAAATGCTTATATATTTTAGATATTAGCCCCTTGTTGGTCATATTATTTGAAAGTATTTTCTTTATTCAGAAGGTGTCTTTTCATTTTTTTGATCGTTTCTGATAAAGAATTTTATATATTCTTATTAGATGAGTTTGCCTCTATATGAGTTGGCTTGATTTTATCAGAAAAACTCTAGAATCTTTCCTATTTCTAAAACAAAGTATATACCTTTCAACCATCTCCAAAGAGCCAGATCAAAATATCAGGAGTGACTATATATTCTGATTCTTCTGTTTTAGGATTCTTTTATCCTATATGATATCATGTGAAATATGGAAAATTTAACCAATTATATTTATTTCTGTGAACTAGGCATTTTTGTTTTACCCATTTAATTTACATATAGCATTTAAGATTGTTTTAATCAAACATGAACAGAGAGACAGTTATTCAGATAATAAAAGATATAATAGCTACTTTAAAAAAATCATGGTTACAGCTAGTCCTTAAAATGCTTATTAGAAGACTACAGACTGATAATCTTTAAAGAACAGTGGCTCTAATAACCGGTTAGATGAGTTTTGCAATCATTTGGTAACTGTGTATAAACTACTATAGAAAAGGATACAGATTAGATTTTTAAAAATCCGTTAGAAATAAATCTGAATTTGATGTATAAAGAAGTATCTGCCCTAAATGTCTAGAGTGTGTGATTTTTTGATAATCTCTGTAAAAAAGTTATCATGAATTTAATGCCAAAAGTTAGATTTGGAAAGTTACTGTTTTAAACTTCTATATTATGCTAAGGATCTTGACCTGAATATAAACAGTTTTTATATTTAGATTATGTGACTGCAAATACTGCTCTCGTATAAAACCATGTTATAAAACTAACTAAATAAAACTCCTTGAACAGATGTAATTGGTGTTGTGAATCTATTGTAGTAACTGTGTTTTATCTCAAAACATCAAAATAATTTTAGGAAAAACCTACTGGTTCACCTCGAGGCCCAGGTGGTCCTAGGACTGTGTTATCTTCTCCTGGATAACCCTATGATGAAGATGATTTATAAACAAAACTAAATTAATAAAATAAACTTTGAAATATGAAGCCTATTATTTCCTAATATGTTATAAAATATGCAATCTGGTTTTATCTTTTTCAAATGAAAAACTTTTATCTACAAAACTTAGCACATGATAATTTATACATGGTTGTAATTCATACATTGTTCTCTTTGGAAGTGTCATTCTGCTTTAATTACATAAAAAGCAGCTTACTAATTTTCTCAAAGTGTCAGTTTTCCAATGATACTACAAATCAAGAGGAGTACTGCTGCAGTTATTCTTAATTCATAAAAAAATTTACTATAGGGGCTTCCCTGGTGGCACAGTGGTTGAGAGTCTGCCTGCCAATGCAGGGGACGCGGGTTCGCGCCCTGGTCTGGGAGGATCCCATATGCCGCGGAGCAACTGGGCCCGTGAGCCACAACTACTGAGCCTGCGCATCTGAAGCCTGTGCCCCGCAACAAGAGAGGCTGCGACGGTGAAAGGCCCGCGCACCGCGATGAAGAGTGGCCCCGCTTGACGCAATTAGAGAAAGTCCTCTCACAGAAACGAAGACCCAACACAGCCAAAAATAAATAAATAAATAAAATGCTGGCTTAACTCCTAGAGAGTTTAAAAAAAAAAAATTTACTATAAATGTATATAGTTGGTCATTTAATCTATAGTCTCACAATTGCTTTCAGTAAGTAATTAATATTAGTTTTACAAACTTTTACAGATTGCAAAGTACTATAACATATATCATTTCACCTCAATCTTGAAACAACCTATCAAAGACATTTTAATAATTTAAGTTTTTGCCCCTTGATATTTATTTTTCTTCTAGAATTTATAATACTTCCCAAGTTGAAAGTGCTTTTTTTATTCTTTGAAAATGTTTCCATACATACTTTCAGAAAGAACACATGAATTCAATGTTTAATTTTATGATAAATAAGTCAATATATTCATACACACCTTTTCTCCTTTAGGTCCTGGCAACCCAGAAAGTCCTGGTTGACCTTCATGGCCCTAACAGAAGGACAAGTAAGTAGACAGTCTCCATATCATTTGTATGTGCTCTACCTAATACCATCATGGCCACACTATTAGATATTGCACTATTCTGAAAGAAGAACAGGATTCACTCTACAGGGGCATGAGACCTAAATATGTTAGAAAGGTTTATCAGGAAATTTCATTTGAATTTATATATTTGGGATGACATCTTCATGTAATGTTTTTATGCAAATATACATTTCTTATTTCCAATTAGAAATGCTTACCCTATATCCTGGAATTCCTGGTTCTCCAGCAGGTCCCATCAATCCTAAATGTCCCTAAAAACAAAGTAAACGTTAGAAAGAAAACAGACGATTGTTTAAATCATTAACCTTGTATTCCTATTATTTAAAATTTAGATTTTTAAGGTATGATACTTTACCTAGTCTGAAATGGGAAAACAAAACATAATTCTCCAACTTTCATCTTATTTTACTTCTGGACCACGTAAGTTCCACAAAAATATGTTTCTTTGGTTTACTTCTGGTATGAACATCCTTAATCATATTAAGAGAAATACTTTCAGTTGCCAGAATGCTGTAGGCTTCCAGCAAATTCTTGGAAATGTAGTTTGTATCTGTCAAAGTTTGTGGTAAACATGCATCACTAAATACTAGAGAGTGAATTCTGATAGTTTTTAGTATTGTTATGATAGGATCAAGAACTCTGTACTCACTGATAGTTTCAGATGCTTTGATGAACACAGTTTCAGCTCTGGTCAAAGTTGTTAAAATAGAATTGGTTGACAACTTATGTGTGATATTCACCCTATTAATTACTCTTATTATCAATATCACACAGATGAGGAAACATATAAGTTAAAGGCAAATCTGTAAATGTTCCTAAACTACTGAAAAGATAACTCAGATAACTGAAAAAAGCAAAAATAACACTCTTAAAAATGTCCTATCTTTCATATTATCAAAGTTTCCATATCAACTCTCCTATTTGAGTGCCAAAATAAATAGGAGATAAGGAAATTAAGGCACAGAATAAGTATGTGACTAGCCAAATACCACACTAACCAGAAGTTCTAATCAATGTAATAAGTAAGAATAATAAATATGAGGAGATGATATGATTATTTACCTAAAGAACCCTGAGAATCATCAAAATTCATTCAAATGAATATAAAGTTTTAAAAAAAGATTTTTTACACAGCACAATTAGAAGATGTAATAGAAAAAGGATTACCTTAAGAACAACAAAATCTGTAAGAAACTAACAATGAACCTAATAAGACAGATGTTAAGAACAGAGATAAAGAAAATAACAAAACTTTATTGAAGGATATACAAGATATAAGTAAATAAAAAGACATATGCTGTTTCTACAGTGAATGATTCAATATTAAAGGAACTTGCTGAGTTGATTCTGAAGTTCACATGAAAGAGGAAAGAGATCATAGTAAGAGCCAAATTTTTCAGAAATATAAATTATGAAGTATTTGCCCTAATAGATCTCAAATGATACTGTAATGATACAGCTATTTAAATGGTGTGGTACTGACTCAGGAACACACTAAAAAATCGAGAAAAGAAGATAGAGAAAATGAAAACAGACCAATATTTAAGAGTAGCTTACAGTAAGGGTAGCATTTCAGAAAGTGGGAAATAGATTGTTTATTAAATAGTATTGGGGCTTCCCTGGTGGCACTGTAGTTAAGAATCCACCTGCCAATGCAGGGGACACAGGTTCCAGCCCTGGTCCGGGAAGATCCCACATGCTGTGGAACAACTAAGCCTGTGCGCCACAACTACTGAGCCCGTGTGCCACAACTACTGAAGCCCGCACACCTAGAGCCCGTGCTCTGCAGCAAGAGAAGCCACCACAATGAGAAGTCCGCGCACCACAACAAAGAGTAGCCTCCGCTTGCCACAACTAGAAAAAGCTGTGCACAGCAATGAAGGCCCAAAGCAGCCATAAATAAATAAATAAATAAATAAATTTAAATAAATAAATAGCATTGAGACAACTGGCTAAGAATTTTGGAAAAAGAAAAATTAGTCCTTTACAACTTATATCATAGCAAACAAAACAAAACAAAACAAAAATTCTGTATGCTTTAAAAGGGTTAAGGGTAAAAATAAAGCTATAAAAATAGTAAAAGAAGGATATGGAAGAATATTTTTATGTACTTTATGTAGGGAAGTCATTTCTAATGAACAAATAAAACCTAGAATGTAAACAAAAAGACTGACAAATTTGACTGTAATAATTAAAACCTCTGTCCAGTGAAAGATACTATAAACAATATTAAAAGATAAATGACAGAAAGGGAAATATATTTGTAACATATTAGCAACATCTTTAACAAAAACATATTATCTAAACTATGTAAGGTATTATTGAATTTAAGAAAAAGACAACAACCTAATAGAAAAACATGTAAAGTGCATATGAACAGGTAACTTCTAGAGGAAAAAATACAAATTACTTAGTTGCAATCAGGAAAATGTAAGAAAGAAAATGAGATACACTTTTTCATTTATCAGATTGGCAAACATCAAAAGGATTAATATGTAGTATTCTCGGTGGTGGGCATGTAAATTTGGTGAAACCTCTTGGGAAGGTAGTTTGGAAACGTGTCAAAATTTAAAAAGTGACTATTCTTTTTAGAGAAAATCCAAAGTAGGAGCCTACTTTGAAGACAATACTCTTTGGATCAATTCGTTCTCAAGTTTATTAAAAATTAATTACATTATCTCGACATAATAAAGGCTACATATTACAAGCCCACAGCTAACATCATACTCAATGGTGAAAAGCTGAAAGTATTTCCTCCAAGATCAGGAACAAGACAAGAATGCCCACTCTCACCACTTTTATTCAACATAGTGTTGGGAGTCCTAGCCACAGGAATCAGACAAAAAAAAAAAAAAAAAAAAAAAAAGGAAAAAAGAAAAAGGAAGCAAAAGGAATCCAAATTGGAAGGAAAAAGTAAAACTGTCACTGTTTACAGATGACATGATACTATACAAAGAAAATCCTGAAGATGCCATCAAAAAAACTACTAGAGCTCATCAATGAATTTGGTAAAGTTGCAGGATACAAAGTTAATATACAGAAATATGTTGCATTTCTGTACACCAACAACAAACTATCAGAAAGAGAAATTAAGAAAAACATCCCATTTACCACTGCATCAAAAAGAATAGAATAAATCTAACTAAGGAGGTAAAAGACCTGTACTCAGAAAACTATAAAACACTGAAGAAACTGAAAACAACACAAACAGATGGGAAGATATACTGTGTTCATGGATTGGAAGAATTAATATTGTTAAAATGATCATACTACCCAAGGCAATCTACAGATTCGATGCAATATCTATCAGAATACCAGAGGCATTCTTCACAGAACTAGAACACATAATTTTAAAATTTGTATGGAAAACACAAAAGACCCCAAATAGCCAAAATTGATTTTTTTTTTCAAGATTTTCAATCAATTTCAAGGGTGCAGCCACTATGGAAAACAGTATGGAGGCTCTTCAAAAAATTAAAATTAAAAATAGAACTACCATATAATCCAGCAATTCTACTCCCAAGTATTTATCTAAATAAAATGGAAACACTAATTAGAAAAGATATAAGCACCTCTATGTTCATTGCAGCATTGTTTACAATAGCCGACATATGGAAGCAACCTAAGTGCCCATCAATAGATGAATGGATAAAGAAGATATGGTAAAAATATACTATGGCATATTACTCAGCCATAAAAAGAATGAAATTGTGACATTTGTGACAACATGGATGGACCTAGAGGTTATTATGCTAAGTGAAATAAATCAAACAAATACAGTGTGATATAACTTATATGTGGAGTCTAAAAAACAAAACAAATGACAAACAGAAAACAAAAACAGAGTTATAGATACAGAGAACAAGTAGGTGGTTGCTAGAAGGCAGGGTGATGGCAGGAGGAAAGACATAGGTAAGGGAGACTATTTTCCAGTTGCAAGATAAATGAGTCATGGTTATGAAATGTACAGTGTGGGGAATACAGTCAATAAATATGTGATATTTTTGTATGTGCAATATTGTAACTAGACATAACTAGACTTATTGTGGTGACTGTTTTGAAATGTATAGAAATATTGAACACTATGTTGTGTAAAAGGAACTACTCTAGTGTTGTAAGTCAATTATACTTCAAAAAAAAAAAAAACCAACTCATAGAAAAAGAGATCAGATTTGTGGTTACCAAAGGTGGAGGGTAGGGGATGGGAAACTGGATGAAGACAGTCAAAAGGGACAAACTTCTAGTTCTAAGATAAATAAGTACTCAGGATATATGTACAACATGATAAACATAATTATCACTACTACATGTTATATATGAAACGTAAGAGAGTAAATCCCAAGAGTTCTCATCACAAAGAAAAATATGTATTTTTTCTATTTAATTTTATATCTGTATGAGATGATGGATATTCACTAAACTTATTGTGATAATCATTTCATGATGTATGTAAATCAAAGCATTATGCTGTACACTTTAAACTTATACATGCTATATGTCAATTATATCTCAATAAAACTGGAAAAATATTTAAAAATCAATCACATTATATAATGTTTTTGAATGCATAAGCCAAAGATAGGAAAATATTAGTAACTAAAATAAAAGGAAGTAAGAATGACCTGGAATAGTAAGATGGCAGTAAGGAATGGAACACTTAAAATGAGCCTGAGGGAAACGTTCCTCAGACAACAGATGGATTATGCAATGCTCTCCAGAAGGCCTTCGTGAAAAGTCACCTGTGACATTTAAATAGAGACTAGTGAATACATATGCATTTTGTAAATAAGTTTATGAAAGAGTCAAAAGACTAAATTGGATAATCTCTTAAATATTTTGCAACTCTTCTGCTGTGACTTTCTGAACAGGTCCAAATATATTAGCAATATAATTTTGCTATTACAGGTTCAAAAGCATCATGCTACCTTGTTTCCAACATCATGTAAAATTCATACAAAAGATTAAAAATTAGTAGATGTTTTGGAGACTTATCACAGCTGGTTAGAAAAATAATCTCCAGATAAGTATGTGGAGTCCAAGCATATAAAGAAAACCCATTTTCAAGTAATTTTCAAAGCAATTTGTCAACCATGACAGCATAATTTTATACAGACATTAAATCCTGATTTCAAGTACAAGGCATATAAACTTTCCTACTTCGGAGTTATAATCTGATTTTTTAAAACCTTATTTCATATTTTATTTCCATTTTGAGATTTTCTTCCCCCTTTCCTCTTTCACGTCCAGAAACCACTAAGCCATTTAAGTACTGTGGAATGCTTACAATTCTCCACAATCCATGGTGGTAGATTATTTTCAATGGAACTATTGCTTTCTCTGTAAAATTAATCAAGGGACAGAGCCTTTAGGACATGGATACATTTCTTTTCCATCCACAGTGAACTCAGTTCTGGAGACAAATCAAATACTGACCACAGCACCTCTAGTTCCTCTGGCACCTTTAGGACCACTTTCCCCAATTTGTCCAGGAGCACCTCTGCTTCCAGTTTCTCCTGTGGGCCCCATTTGTCCTTTATCACCCTGTGGATGCCATTAGTAAGAGAGAAAAGTAAGAAAAAAACAAACTTATACTCAGATTAATTAACTATATCATATACCTGAATGGCTCCAGAGGATATTCTGTAAGCAAAATTCTATAAATAGTAACTTTGCTTTAACTTAATAGTACTACAGACCACCACTGACAATAATAACATACCATCGCTACCTACGTTACCTTAAAGATATAATTAAAAGTAATTTTGGAAAAAAGAATATTAAAAACTTTGGCCAAACAAGCAGGGAAGATATGGTGCTCACGTTGAGTTACAAATAACCAAGTTTATTATTTTGAAATTTGTTATGCATTTATGTACGAATGCATGCATGCATGTACTTATTACTGACATGAGAAAACACAGGCCCTATGAGAAACCTGTTTCTACAGAGAATTTCAATCCCCCAAAGATCTGTCTAATGCAAAAAGGCTCTAGTGTACAGTTCTGTATACTCAGTATCATCACTTACTTGGTTGGAGTTTATTTTTAAAAATCTGTAACGTTTTTGTATGATTTTACATCTTTCTGAAAACTAGTTACCTTCTGTTTTCCAATAGGCTAACTAATCATTCTCTAATGCCAAAGTACAGCTGCTTTTAAACATTAAATGTTATAATTCATTTTCTGCATGTTGGAACCAACCTGTTCTATTATTGATAATCAAGCAGACACAAAGAAAAATTAAACAGTGATCACAGTCAGGAAATTTTTGGATATTCATAATAATTCACAGGCTTTCCCAAAGACACAGGCTGTTGTAAGGACCTGCACTGTCCTACTTGTAAAATCATTTAGACATAACATTATGTTTGATGAAAAGACACTTCAGTATTGGGCTTATTTTCATGGGTAAGAATGGCAACTAAAATTTACCTCATTCACTTTTATCTTTTATTATCTTATACTGCCCCCAAATTATGAAAAAGATGGATGAGGTGCATATTCACAGAAATGGCAGATCCGATTTTGGGAACTAGAATATGGTGTAATTTGTAGTTAATTATAGTAAATATATTCAAAACTGTTGTAGTACAATGTGAAAATCATTTTTATGTCTCACCAATACTTGAACAAATTATTGACTCTATCCAAGGATGAATTATTTATTAAAATGTGCTAAATTTTACAAACACAGCACATTTTCTTAGTAAAATATAAAGGAAACAAATAAAACATATTGTTTTGTGTTTCTTAGTTAATGTATAGGAAAGATAAAATCAATCATTAACCTTTTCAATTTGGAAAAGTACAATTAAAACAAACCCAGAAACAATTCTAATATTTCTCTCCCCTAAATATTTTACTGAAGTTGTTAGTAAATAGCACAAATGGTATAGTATTTTTCTTTTCTCTCTTTTCCTGCCCATGGTCTACCATGGTAAACAGGAGAAGAAAAGATAAAGATCTTTTCAGAAACTACAAAGTAGAAAATTTGACTTCAGATAATAAGTAATAAGGTAATAAGTACTCCTAAGTGGAATTAAATATTAATTTATACAAATGTGCCTTTTAAGCCAAATTTATTGTTCTTTATTGTTTTATCTCCAGTGCAAATAAAAACACCACAGTATGCTATAGAGCTCTGGGCACATCAGAAGAAAGAAAACCAGCATAAAAAGACGTAAAAAAAAAATTACCTTCTTTCCTGGACGACCTCTTTGTCCTGGCAGTCCCACAGTTCCTTCAGGTCCCTGAATATCGAGTATGAAAAAGGAAATACATTGTTAAAGATAGGACTAGAAAGAATGTTTAAATACTTATATCACATAATCACTGAATTGAACACTAAGTAAAAACAAGGGTTACTTCTTAACAATAATATGTTTGTATAATTATTTAAAAAGAGGTCATGATGATTTAGAAGCCCAGCTGTTACTAGTGAGTAAAGCTCACATAAACAAACTGGCCAAGATAGACCAAATTAAACTGTTCTTAGCTACAGAGGGAAAACAACTTGGTTTCAGTACACCCATTGAATTAGTGAGAATGTAATTAAAGTTAACCCAAATGCATCCATTTCAGCAGTTCTATGAGTTAGTATGGGTTCAACATCTTGTTGAATGTATAGTACTATAACATATATCTAATATACTGTCAAGGAGAATCTTAAAATCTCAATGAAGTGTAAGATTAAGCAAATATTATTTGATCTGTGGAAAAAAAGGAAAGAGGGGAAATACATGGAGAGAAAAGAGATAGTCATGTCAAACTGTTTAAAACAATATTTTCACTTCAATCTGTATTTTGTTTAGACAAAAGTAGACTAAAAGTTTTCCATAAACACTTGATTAAAGTAAGAAGTGGCTAAAATATTTTAAATGTCATGTGATTTTGCAGGTCAACAATGGTTAGGCTTAAAAGAGATCCATAGTAAGCCAGACTGCAAGTTCTAAAATAGCTAATAATTAATCATAGCATTCCTTGCATTAGTTGGAAATGAAAATGGAAATTTCAAATTTGTGTCCCAAAGCTTGCAAACTGCAAAAATGATGCAGACAAGAAATAAATTGTGGTTTACCACTGTGCTACGGAGGCTCTTGATAAATATTTGTTGAATGAATAAACAGATACCTAAGGAAATGAGTCATGCCCTGTGCTCCTGAGCAAATGTTCTTCTAGCCTCAGAAAGTCCACTGAATTTAGAGGCCAAGGTGGTTAAGTTCTACTGGTGTAGTTCTAGCTGCATCCAGAGGTTGAAATGATAGTTGCACTAACATGAGTCTTCTTTGTGGTTAACGTGGACTTTTTAAGAGAGGCTGATTAACATTCATAGAGGTTAACGATACGAGCATTTAAGTCAGACAGCTGTAGTTTCATGTTCTGGCTCTGTCACCTAATGGCTATATGACCATAAGTAGACTATTTGACTTCTAAAGTCCTCAGCTTCCTGTTATATAGCAGGGATATATTAATACTTCTTCAGAGGGTTACTAAGATTGAATGAGATAATGCATTCAAAGCTTAGAAAGGAATAGACTTATACTGAAGAGCTCAATAAATGTCAGTTCTCACTAATTTCTGCTGTCTTTTTAAAGTGCATTGTGTAATATTTAAATATATATAAATATAAATATATATACAAGATATTAAAAGGTATAATGAGCACCCATGTACCTACCACCCACTTTAAGAAACAGAAGCTACACACACACACACACACACACACATACACAACTGAAGTCCCATTTATACACTTATGTTAGCAGACACATCACCTTCCCTCCTCACTCAGGTGCAACAATTGTCCTCAATTTGTTTATCATTCACATGCATTTCTTTATACTTTCACTCCATTTGTATATATTCCCAAACATTATATGGTTATTTTGCATCTTTTCAAACTTTCAATAAGCAGCATCACACTTTATATATTCTTTTGAAATTTTTTGAACACAACATTTTGTTTTTGAAATTATTCAGTGTCTCTACTTTACTTACATTTTGTTTTCACTCCTACAGGATTACATTTTGTTATCAAACCACAACTTATTCAACCATTTTCCTAGCAAAGAATTTTTGGTAGTTTTTTTTTTTCCTGTTACAGATAATGCTGCAATAAACACTCTTGTGCATATCACTATGTGCCCACCTCAAGAGTTTTTTGGGCGAGGGTATATACCCTGGAGTTGAATTGCTGGCTTGTAGGATATATGCACCTTTCAGTATACAAGATTTTGCCAACTTGTTCTCCAGAGTGCTTTTGCCAATTTATATTCCCAAAGCAACGTTTAATAGTTCCAATTACTCCAAATGTTCCATAATGCTTGGTACTATCAGACTTAAAATTTGCCTGTCTCAAGGGAGCAAAATGATGTATTATTTGGGATTTCAATTCACATGTCTCTGATTATTAAGGAGGAATTAATATCTATTCATACAGTAATTCAACATCTATATGTGAATCTCTAATTCCCATCTTCTGTCCAGTATTCTACTGGGCTGTCCTTAACGTCCTGATACTTGTATTTCACTCATTCTGTATATCACAAATCTCTTTTCCCAGCCTGGAGCTTATTTTCTCACTTTGTCCAGTATAACTTTTGACTAACACAAATTTGCAGTTTTAATGTAGTCAAATTCATCAATATTTTCTTCTTGTTTTATTTCTTTAGTGTTTAAGAGATCCTTACTGCGTCCCCTTCCTCCATGAGGTCATAAAATGTTCTCCAATTTAAAATTTTGATTTTTATAATTAGGTCTTTAATCTAATTGGGATTTCATTCTTTTGTGTGTTTGTACTTTGATGTGAAGGAGAGATTTGTTTTCTTCCATTTGGATAACCAATTGTACCAGTACCATTTACCGAATATTACATCCTTTCCTTATAAATCTGCAATGCATAATCAATTTATTAAACTTTAAGTTTCAAAATATACTCAGATCTGAGTCTACATTCTATTTCCATTGGTCTATTTGTCTATCTGCGAATGAATGACACTGACTAAATGACTAGCTTCAACAATAAGTTACGATATCAGGTAGGGCAAGTTCTCCCTTTCACATACCACTCCCCACCAACATCAGCAACCTGTTCTTGAAAACTGTCTTGATATTGGACTTTTGATCTTCCACATACATTTTAAAACCGCTTTTCATCAATCCAGTTATATAAAAAAATCCTGTAGAGATTGTGACTGAAACTGTACTGAATTTATAAGGGAGAGTTAAATTTTTTTGATATTGAGTTTTCCTATCCATGAAATAGCTCTCTATTTATTTAGGTCTTTGTTAATAAACTACTACACACTTTTTTTTCAATAAAATTTTGCAAATCTTTTGTTAGATTTATTCCTAGGTACTTAATTTTTGCTGATTGTATTGGATTTTATTTTAAAATTGTATTTTTAAAAGTATTCTGTTTCTTGCTGGTAGAAAAGATGGAATCATTTTTTTTTGGTATATTTTATATATAGCATCTTGCTAAACTCTCATGAATTCTAATAATCTGTCTGTAGATTACTTCTCTCATTTTACTGTACTGGCTGGGACCCTGAGTAAATGTGGAATAGAAATGGTAAATAGTAGTGACCTTTGCTCATTTCTTTTAAGTTTCACCATTAAGTATCATAGTCAACGTATGGAAGTTAAATTTTACTAAATGCTTTTTGTTTCATCTATTGAGATGATATTTTTTCTTCAATTTGTAAATATGTGACTTAATTTTATAATTAAAAAAAATGTTAGACCTTTGTTGCAATACTAACAGGGAATTCATAAATCCCTTTATCCTGTCAGTACTCCAAAATGGTACTGAATTCAAATACTCAGGTATCAGCTGAAAACCATGGCATGGCAATGCTACCTGCCAACCAACAATTCAGTTTAGGCATCACTGTAAGTTATATATTTAAATATCATACATTTAATATTTAAACATTATATATTGAAATATTAAGAAAAATTTGTGGATAATGCAAAAATAACAGCTCTGACATAAGTGACAAGCATAAGTAAGTTTCACAAATGTGTATAATTGAGACATTTGTTATTATTCTGAAAGATGACTTACACATTCATCTCTATCTTCAAACCTCTATTCCCTCCTCATTTTCAAGTTAACAACCTTGCTTCATATCTGAGAGATAGTAGCAATTAAACAAGAGCCATCTCCTCTTCCCAACACCCAACTTACCAATACACCTACTTATGCACCCACATATTCTGCTTCTCTTCTCTTACAAAAGAAGTGTATTTGTTTCCTGCCTGAGGCCAGCTCCTCACTTAACACGTATAAGAAGCCCATATCCTCTCACTTATTCAGGGCTCTCTCTTCTGAAAACATCCTCCTTTCACTTGCACCATCAATTTTTCTCTCTTGACTGGATCATTTCCAATAGTATTCAAATATGCTAAATATTACTCATTAAAAAAAATCCTTCTTGGGGCTTCCCTGGTGGCGCAGTGGTTGAGAATCTGCCTGCCAATGCAGGGGACACGGGTTCGAGCCCTGGTCTGGGAAGATCCCACATGTCGCGGAGCAACTAGGCCTATGAGCCACAACTACTGAGCCTGCACGTCTGGAGCCTGTGCTCCGCAACGAGAGGCCGCGATAGTGAGAGGCCCGCGCACCATGATGAAGAGTGGCCCCCGCTCGCCGCAATTAGAGAAAGCCCTCGCACAGAAACGAAGACCCAACACAGCCAAAAATAAATAAAAAACAAAACAAAACTATAGTAACACTAAAAAAAAAAAATCCTTCCTTGATCTCATGTCCCTCCCTTCCTTTTGTCTTTTCCATTCTCTCATTCAATTTCTCATGTACTTTTCTAGCAACATTTTCTGCTCCCCCTTCACAGCAAAACTTTTGAAAGACTTGTTTATGCTCATTGTCACTATTTCCTTACTCTCATTCTCTCTTCATTTGGGCTTTTGTTCTTACCACACCTCTGAAATTGCTCTTTTTCAGGTCACCAACTGACTTCCATATAGCCATCTCCAATGGCTGGTTATCCGACTCATTTTATTGGAAACTTCTTTTTCATTCTTGAAACTTTTTTAAACCTTTGTTTTTATGGCAGCACACTTCCCCGATTTTCCACTTACTTATATCTCCTTATATGCTGGCTCCTTCTGTGCCCAACCATTTAATGTTGGAGTGCCCTCTTCTCTTTTCTCTTTTTAGGTGATCTCATCCTGTCCCTGTGGCTTTAAAGACCATCTATATTCTAATGTTTCCTAAAATCATATCACCTGTCCTGACTGCACCACTGACTTTCTGATTTACCTTCAGCATCTCTTCTTGAATTTCTAATGGGCATCTTAAACTTTGTGTGTCCCAAACTGAACTCCTGGAATTCCCTCCTTGAACCTCTAAACTGCTTCTCAGTTTTCCCCATCTCCTTTGTTAATAGGGCAATATTTTGAAAATTATTAAAATACTTTTCTATTTTGCCTTTTTGATTACATGAACTTTATCCTATTTAGCCCAAGGGATTCATATGCACAGGGGTTGAATATATTAAGAGATGATGTTTCTATTTTGTTTCTAACTTTAACATTTCACAAGCTGAACCTGGGGCACCCAGCACACAAGGCTGTCTTAAACTGTAGAGAAGACACACTTTCCATTTATCACAGTAGAACTCTAAGGCTTTTACTAGATGGTAGAAGGATGAGGATATGACATAGGGGAAGTAAAGAGAAAGCTTAAGACTTTTCCTTTGCCCCCAGGGGAATCTGGGAAGGCAAAGAGGGAGAGAGAGAGACATTGGTGTTCAGATTTCCCTCATTCTGAGTTTTGGCAGAAAGAGACCCTTGTTCCCTACTACTCATTCAGGATTCAGAAAAGGTATCTTTTCTCTAGCTATCACATGGTTTATGGCTATATCAATTTGGCTGCTCAGCAAAGTCAAAATGAGGAAGACCATATCGTTATATTTTCCTGAGCTACTCCTTAATTCCTATATGATGTAGAAGGGAACTAAGAAACACCTGGGGAGCTTGCGTGTGTGTATCGGTGGCCATTACTCTAGGAAGATGTGGCTCTGTAGTAAGGGCTGAAGAGCAGACTGCCTGGGCTGGAGCTGAATGAAAATCACAGCAGACCTCAGAGGGATCTAATGATTAGCAGATGCTGACAGGCTATTTAAGCAAGGGAACACCCCCCAAAAAGAAATGAAAATTACCAGCTTAGAGACATCATCATCAAAGGCCACGAGGGTGGGCAGAAAGCAAACTGACAAGGGACATTATCACATCCCAATCCGTACGAATAATACCTGCCTCTAGATCTAAGGCCTCCTCGTCTTTGTCACCACAGCAAACACAGACTCAATATTAGAAAGGAGTAAAAGAGGGAGGTGGAAGGTGGGTACATCTGAGAGACTAAGCATCATAAGAGTCTGAGCACTACCTAAAGAGATGACTAAATTACAGGAACAGATTAAGCTTTCAATTGAATTGGATATAAAAATTTTCTCTCTGTCTCCCCCAATTCCCCAACCACTCCTCACTAATCAGTAAGTTAGGGCTTGTGAGGAAAACCAGATGAACCTGAAATAAAGAAATTACATATTTGCAAATGTGTAAGTACCAACTTGTAACCCTATTACACACTTAATGGTATGATCAACCACTCCGTTGCTCTGCCTAAAAACCAGGATTTATTCTTTATTATATTTTCCCTCTTTCTCAACATCTAAACCATGAGCAAATCTAGTCAACTCTATCTCCAAAATATCTTGAATCTGATCATTATTTACTATCTCTATTGCTCCCCTGAATTCCAAATCGCCCTATCATTTTTTTCATCTACACGACTGGCACAGACTTCTAAGTGGTTTGGTCCACTTTTACCCTTACATTCCATTTCTTCGAAATAACACAAATGATCACCAACAATGTTAATCAAGCATCTCTCCCTGTGTAAAACCTTCCAGATGGCTGTCCATTGCAAGTAGAGTAATCTTCAAACCTCTGATCATGGTCTATAATCCCCTACGTGATCTGCCTCCCTCCTATTTCTCTGACATTGTGTTTCCCAGTTATTTACTATACTCTAGCTACTTGACCACCACCACCCCCCCCTTTTTTTAAATAGGGTATTTAATAAATGCCCTTTCTACCTTGGGGCATTTGCATTAGATGTTTCCTCTGCCTAGAAAGCTTTTTTTCAGATATTCACATGACTGGCTTCTTCTTATCCTTAGGCATCTGGCTCAATGTAACCTCATGTAATCCTTCTGTGGCCATCCCAATTAAAGTAGCCCCTTTATCAGGGCATTCTCTATCCCATTACTATGTTTTATGTTCTTCATAGCACTTATCACTATCAGAAATTATTATTCTTGTTCACACTGCCTTTCCACACTACATGTTGCATGACAGCAGAAACCTTGTCTGTTTAGTTCATTGTTGTAACATTAGTGCCCAGAACTGTGTCCAGCATATAATTGATGCTTAATAAATATTTAATAAATGAATGACAGAATGCATGCCCAAAGCAGAAAATATTTAGCCTTAATCAGACAGTAGCTAGTCTACTAGGTATTTATTTGTAAATAAATAACAACTTAAAGAACATTTACTATCTGCTGGAAGTAAAACCAAAGTTCGTGAATAAAAGGCAAAGGGTAGTGACAGATTTTTATACTACTTTTTAGCTTCTAGGAAATAGAACATATGGATCTACTAGGAACCTTTTGCACAGTAAACTTTCATACATATTTGAAGAGCTCATTATGTGTGAGAAAAGGGGTTGCCTGTGCTCTAAGCTGCGTTTTCTTCTGTCATTATAATCAGAAAGATCTCTCCTGGTTCTTCTGTTCACTTTTTTCCTCTTTAAAGATAGTTTGTTTTTCTTTGGGGAGTGGTGGTGGTAAACTTCCATTGATATTAGGCTGGTTTATTTTAGTGCTTGTTCTGAAATGTGTATGTAATATTTTGCTCCAAAATGTTGGGTTTTAAAAGTTTAATAAGACGCACTGCAACCCATTTGTATAATTAGAGGCTTGCAGAAGAGACTGGAAGAAAAAGCAGCAGTTTCTACAATGTGCATGTTTTAATAGATTTCTTCAATGATTAAAGAAATAAGAATGCTTTTAAATAAATGTCATGTTGACAGAGAATAGTTGGCTTGATGTTCAGCCTACTTAAAACACAGAGGAAGAATTTGGGATTCCCTACTGATTATTTTAAACTTTGTTGAGAGTAGCTGTATTGTCTCAGAAGTAACACATCACATATATTTTTTTAAACAATTTTATTGAGATATAATTCACATACCATATTATAAATCCATTTAAAGTGTACAGGTCAATCGTTTTTAGTATATTCACAGAGTTGTGCAACCATCACCACAATCAATTTTAGAATCAATTTCCATCATCCCAAAAAGAAACCCTGTACCCACTAGCAGTCACTACCAGTTTCCTCCCAACCTCCCCAGGCCTAGGCAACAACTAATTCACTATCTGTCTCTAGAGATTTGCCTGTTTGGGACATTTCATATAATATGTGGTCTCTCATGACTGGCTGCTAGGCATAATGTTTTCAAGGTTCATCAATGTTGTGGCATGGATCAGTATATTACTTCTTTTTATTCCAAATAATATTCCATTGTGTGAACATACTACATTAACTAATAGACATTTGTTAATTGATGACCATTTGTGTTGTTTCTACTTTTTGGCTATCATAAATAATGCTGCTATGAACATTCATGTAAATGTTTTTGTTTGAATCCTGTTTTCAATTCTCTTGGGTATATATCAAGAACTGATGGGTCAAATGGTAACTCTGTTTTTAACATTTTGAGAGACTGCCAAACTGATTTACAAAGTGGCTGCACAATTTTACACCCCACCAATGATGTATAAGGATTCCAATTTCTTTACATTCTCATAAACACTTGTTATTTTCTGTTTTCTTTTCCTTATTGTAACCACCCTAGTGGATGTGAAGTGGTATCTCACTGTAGCTTTATTTGCATTTTCCTAACAGCTAATGATGTTGAGCATCTTTTCATGTGCTTATTTGCCAACTGTATATTTTCTTTGGAGAAATATCTGTTTAAAGACTGCTCATTTTTCAATTGGGTTGTCTTTTTATTATTGAGTTGTAAGAGTTCTTTATATATTTTGGATACCAGTACCTTATCGTTTACAATTTGCAAATAATATTTTCTCCTATTCTATGGGAGTCTTTTCACTTTCTTGATGGTGTTCTTTGATGCATAAAACTTTTAATTTTAATGGAGTACAATTTATCTATTTTTCCTTTTGTTACTTGTAATTCTGGTGTTATCTAAGAAGGCTTTGCATAACCCAAGGTCATGAAGATTTACTCCTATGGTGTCTTCCAAGACATTTATAGTTTTAGCTCTTACATTTAGGTCTATGACCCAGTTTGAGTTAATTTCTGTGTATAATATAAGGGAGGATCAAACTTAATTATTTTGTGTGTGGATATCCAGTAGTTCGAGCATCATTTGTTGAAAAGACCATTCTTTCCCTCACTTAATTGTCTTGGTACATCACATGCTTTGGTAATTCATATTTATTTTATCTATTTCTTTTTCCTGGAATTTATTTTATCCCTTGTGATAGCCAATAACACTAGACATTGTTAAACAAAGTTTGGAAGTTATAGAGAGTGCTCCCATCAGAGACAATGTTTTTCTTCTGTTTGAAACCTTTCAGTGGCTTCTTACTACACTTTAAATAAAACCCAAATTTTTACCATGGTTTAAAAGGTCCTTCATGATCTGCTTTCGACCTATTTCCTCAAGCTCATCCAAACAACTTTTCACTATTCACTATGCTATAATAGCCTCCTTTAACTTTTCCAAAAATACCTAAATCATTCTCATCTCCACATCTTGGCCCTTGCTATTCTATCTACCCTGAAGCCATCTCCCAAAGTTCTTTGCATGACTGGCTCCTTTTCACTCCTCAGGTCTCAATTCAATCCTCCCCTATCTAGAGAAGACGTTCCTCACTGCCCTAGTGTAAATAGTTTCTCTATCCATAACTAGTTGGCTTCCCCCTTCCCTTAACCAGTTGTTCTTTATCATCAGCCTGTTTATTTTCATCATTGCATTTATCACAACCTGCAATGATCTTGTCTAATGTCAGTTTTCTCCATGACATTATCAAATCTGAGATCAGGAACCTTGCTCCTCTCTTTCCCCATGGTGTCCCCAAGGCTTAGCAGAGTTCTTGGCAGAGTTCTCTCATTGAAAGAACTCATAAACTTCACTGAATTAGTGAATGGACAAATACATTTTAGAGAGTCATAGTTTGTAAGGCTAACATAAATTTAGAAACATCCAAGCTAATGCTTTTTTAAGGCTATATAAGCTTTTTGTCTCAAAAAAGCCTATATAGAAGCTACTATGTTAAATAGACATGCAAGGATCTTTTCTGATTCAAGCAGGAAAAGAAGGAGCAAAGTCCTACCAGTTCAGCATCTTCCCTGGCACAGTCTTCTTGGGGTGTTCTGCATAGTTCCTACCCCTTTATTATGTGTAATGTGTAAACCAAGAAACCAAAGAATGACTCACCCAACAATGTACAGCTCTTTAGTGACAGAGCAGGGGTTTCAACAATTCTTGCACAATGGTCAGTGCAGAATTCTTTCTATTTTGTGCTGCTTTGCAACGCAACAGTTCAGAACAAACAAGTCTAACACCAGAGTCATATGAATCATTCAGAAGATAAGGATTTAGATAATCCTTTACTCCTTAACGCCACTGACCTCAAATTTCCAGTGATTATTTTTCAGGGCTTCCAAGGAAACTGTCTTAGAAACAAGAGTCAAGTATACTTCATTTTTTTCTCACTGTTGATATTCATTCCTCTTATCTTTCTGACTTCATTTTTAAGAGTCTATCGAAAAAGCCTCTTAGAAAAGCGTGCATTATTTTATTTCAGCTTCTCTTAAGATATTCTTCTCTACCTAATATCATACCACCCTAGACAGATGGGAAAATTAACACTTCAATAAATCCAATCAAGTTTTGTCGTAAAGGAATAAAACGAGATAATTTCATTTATATATACTCAGTTTTGGAGTGCACAGCTTCACATCTGTTTAGATCTTAGATACCAGAATGATAGACTTTTTTAGAAATGAATGAAGGACCATAAGTCAGGCAGATGTTTCTTCTGAGAAACTTCCAAACTATTTTCCTCATATAGAGTTATGCATTTAGACAACTGAATATTTTAGAGCAGAACTCAAGCATAAAATACAAAATATTTTCCTTTGTTCAAAGAGTCTACATCTTGGATTTGGGAATTTGTTACTGATGTTTCTCTTGCCTTATTTTTCAAACCAGATATCATTTTCCAATCTTTTAGAAAGTAAGAAGAACATCTCTTTACTTGAAAATAATTTTCTAAATTTCTTTTTCTCTCTTTCTTGTTTATTTTTTAAAGAATTTTTAAGGTAGCATCTTTGTGACATTGCCTAAGGAAGAATTTTTCTGAAGTGCAAAAATAAATCCAACATCAGGCCGTCTGATTAAGCAATAGTTCCTTGGATCAGAAAATTCTTTTGAAAAAATATGCTGTGGTATTTTTATTGAGTTTATGAGCTAAAAGGCATTTAAAATTCCAAGGAAACAACAAAAAGAATAAAAAAGAAACACACATGTGTTGTTACTAAAAAAGGCACCAAAGATGTGTACAAGAGGATTATTCCTGGGAAAAATTATGAAGCAGATGAAATCTGTGTTTATCATTTTTCCATGTTTTGTTTTGATCCCCTTTTTCTTCTCTGCTCTGCCCATCACCATTTGTCATGCTGTGTCATCCCTCTCTGGATTTCTGCCTGTGTTGTCCTATGGCATGGTTAAGACTTTCTTTCTTTTTAGTTCTGTGTCCCACCCTCCCCCCATCAACTTTAGCGTTCTCTTAGGGAACTAGGCTAGTTGACTGAAAAAAAAATCCATGCTAAAACATCAATAATTGTTAATAACTTTCTTATATAAAAACGAATTTGATAAAAATTCTCAGGAAGATAACTGCACTTTCTTGGCACTTGCTACTTGGCTTCTCTGTGGGTCCAGTCCTGATGAGTCCTCTAAAAAAATGAAAACTATCATGAACCTTAGAAAGGCAAAAGATAAGCCCAAATCCCTAGAAGTATGGCTTCGAACCTGAGGGTGAGGCTGAAGCATGTCCTTGAACCACAGAGACTGAGAAGAACATTAGAAGGGTAAGAGGAGAGGTTTCATTTGGATTGCACTGTCTTTCCCCCAGTTATAGCACCACACAGAGTGATCCCCTTGGCCTACAGTTTCTCTGTGGGAAAAAGAGAACCCAAAGTGGATATTCAGCTCCCCTACTGTTGCAGGATGCTTCCAGGGTTGCCCAGTCAGGTCTTCATGAGGATCATTTGGGGAACCTGGGGGCTTGACCACTGGGGATCAGATAGAGATGGGGAAAGGGGGCATGGCTTATAGCAACCAGCACTCGAATGTTAGTGGACTGCATTTCTGCTTGTAGTAGCACCTGAGCAGAGATCCTAGCCAGGGATCTGCAGACCTTAGCTGGTGGCTCTGTCTGGCCAGGGAGCTTGGTTGGCAGTTCTGCATGATTTGTGTCCCCAGAAAACTGGTCATACACGCTCTTGAGCCTGTCATATGGCCCTGCCTGGGCAGGGGAGTAAATCTGCAACCCTGCTCAACAGCTAAGCATAGACTCCCATCCTGCTCGACCAGAAAGACTGGCCAGAGAACTTAGGCAGCTGTGGAGTATATAATACAGCCTTGCTCAGGCAGAGAGCCAAGCCAGCAGCCCTGTCCAACTGTTGAGCATAGCCTCTGGCCCCTCATGACCAGGGAACCTGAACAGTGACCCTGTGCAGGCTTGGAGCCCAGTCTAAGATACTTCCCAGTTATGGGGCCCAGCTAACAGCCCTACCTAGCAGCAGACTTTCACCTACGGCCTTGTCCAATTACTAAACACAGCCTGTAACCTCGCCCAGGCAAGGTAACCCCATCCTACCATGAAGCATTATCTGTGAGATGCAGCTGGAGGCCCCACTTGACCAGACAGCCTGGCAAGTGACCTCATCCAACAAAGGAGCACAGCCAGTACCCAAACTGATCACAAAGCATAGCCTGCAACTCTGCCCAAACTTGGGGCACAGCCTGCAACTCCATTCAACTGTGAAACCATGTCGGCGGCCCCACCTGAACATGGAGTCCTGCCAGGGCCACATCCGGTTAGAGAGTACAACATGAGGCCCTGCCCAACTGCAGAATCCAACAAGTGCTGTCCTTCCAACTGTCCTTCCAGGGAACACAGCCTGAGACCATATCCTACCAGAGGTAACTACAGAACCCAGCTAATGGCCCCATCTGACTGTGAAGTCCAGCCAGCACCCCTACCCAACCAGGGTGCCTAGTTAGTGGTCCCACTACAATGTGGAGCCTAGCCAGCTGGCCAAACCAATTGCAGAGACCAGCCAGTGGCAACTCTCCCCTTGCCTCAGAACATGGGTAGGAACCTCACCAAACTGGAGACCTCAATAGCAAGCTGTGTCCGCCCACAAACGCTACAAGCTGACCCGTCCAGTTCCCCCTAAGCAAAGCAGACTGGTGAAGGTCTTTCCCTGCCAAAACAAACCTGAAAAGTTTGGAAGAGGAGACCACTTACCCAAATGTGTAAATACCAATGCAAAGATACTATGAGCATAAAGAATCAGGTAAACATGACAAGACCAAAAGACACTAATAAAGCTTCAATAACTGGCACCAAAGAAATGGAAATCTATGAACTACCTAACAAAGAATTCAGAATAATCCTCTTAAAGAAGTTCAGTGAACTTCAAGAACACACAGATAACTAAATGAAATTAGAAAAACAGTGCGTGAACAAAACGAGAAGTTCAACAAAGAAATACAAACCATGTGAATAAACAAAACAAAAATCCTAGAGATAAAGATTGAACTGAAGAACTCAATAGAGTTTCAACAGCAGACTTGCCCAAGCAGAAGAATCAGTGAAGTCAAAGATAAGTCATTTGAAATTATCCCAAGGAAGAAAAAGAAAAAAGGATGAAAAAGAATGAAGAAAAGACTATGATACTTAAGGGACTGTGTGAAATAAAACAATATTGTGTGAATACTGGGAGAATAAAAAGAGAAAAGAGCAGAAAGACTACTTAAAGATATAATGGCTGAAAACATCCCAAACTTGGGGAGAGAAATAGACGTCCAGATTTTTGAGGCTCAAGAATCCCAAACAGGTTAAACGCAAAACAGGTCACTTTGAGACACATTATAGTCAGCCCTCAGTATCTACAGGTTCCATGACTGCAGAGTCAAACAACTGTGGATCAAAAATGTTACAAAAAAAATTCCAGAAAGTTCCAAAACAAAACATGAATTTGCCATGAACTGACACTGGTTTACGTAGCATTTATACTGTATTTAAAACTATTTACATAGCATTTACATTGTATTAAGATTATAAGTAATCTAGAGGTGATTTAAAGTATATGGGAGAATGTATGTAGGTTATATGCAAATATTATGCCATTTTATGTAAGGGACTTAAGCATGTGCAGATTTTGGTACCTGTGGGGGTCCTGCAACCAATCCCCTATGGATACTGAGGGATGACTGTAACTATATTGTCAAAACAAAGAGATAATTTTAAAAGCAGTAAGAGAAATGTGACTCATTACATAAAGGAGCCTAAATAATACTATAAGTAGGTTTCTCAGCAGAAATTTTGCAGACCAGGAGAGAATGGAATAACATCTTCAAAATATGGAAAGAAAAAAAAAGAACCTGTTAACCAAGAACACTATACCAAGAAAAGCTGTCCGTCAGGAATAAAGGCATGATAAAGACTTTCCCAAACAAACAAAATCTGAAGGGTTCATCACCACTAAATATGCCTTACAAAAAATGCTGAAGGGCATTTTTGAAGCTGAAATATAACAATATAACATTGTAAAAACATATAAATGTGTGAAACTCCCCACTAAAGGTAAATATATATTCAAGCCAGATTCTCTAATATTGTAATGGTGGTACATAAATCACTTACAATTCTAGTTCAAAAGTTGAAAAACAAGTTTATTAAAAATAACCATAACGGGATTGGTTCAAGATGGTGGAGTAGAAAGACGTGCTCTCACTCCCTCTTGCGAGAACACCGGAATCACAACTAACTGCTGAACAATCATCGACGGGAAGACACTGGAACTCACCAAAAAAGATACCCCACAACCAAATACAAAGGAGAAGCCACAATGAGATGGTAGGAGGGGCGCAATCACAATAAAATCAAATCCCATAACTTCTGTGTGGGTGACTCACAAACTGGAGAACACTTATACCACAGAAGTCCACCCACTGGAGTGAAGGTTCTGAGCCCCACGTCAGGCTTCTGAACCTGGCGGTCTGGAAATGGGAGGAGGAATTCCTAGAGAATCAGACTTTGAAGGCTAGCAGGATTTGACTGCAGGACTTCGACAGGACTGGGGGAAACAGAGACTCCATTCATGGAGGGCACACACAAAGTAGTGTGCACATCGGGACCCAGGGGAAGGAGCAGTGACCCCCCCACAGAGACTGAACCAGACCTACCTGCTAGTGTTGGAGGGTCTCGTGCAGAGGCAGGGGGTGGCTCTGTCTCACCGTGTGGACAAGGACACTGGCAGCAGAAGCTCTGGGAAGTACTCCTTGGCGTGAGCCCTCCCAGCGTCCGCCATTAGCCCCACCAAAGAGCCTGAGTAGGCTCCAGTGTTGGGTTGCCTCAGGCCAAACAACCAACAGGGAGGGGACCAAGCCCCACCCATCAGCAGTCAAGTGGATTAAAGTTTTACTGAGCTCTGCCCACCAGAGCAACACCCAGCTCTACCCACCATCAGTCCCTCCCATCAGGAAACTTGCACAAGCCACTTAGATAGCCTCATCCACCAAGGGCAGACAGCAGAAGCAAGAAGTACTACAATCCTACAGCCTGTGGAACAAAAACCACATTCACAGAAAGATAGACAAGATGAAAAGGCAGAGGACTATGTACCAGATGAAGGAACAAGATAAAACCCCAGAAAAACAACTAAATGAAGTGGAGATAGGAAACCTTCCAGAAAAGGAATTCAGAATAATGATAGTGAAGATGATCCAGGACCTCAGAAAAAGAATGGAGGCAAAGATCGAGGAGATGCAAGAAATGTTTAACAAAGATCTAGAAGAATTAAAGAACAAACAAACAGAGATGAACAATACAATAACTGAAATGAAAAATACACTAGAAGGAATCAAAAGCAGAATAACTGAGGCAGAAGAATGGATAAGTGACCTGGAAGACCGTATGGTGGAATTCACTGCTGCAGAACAGAATAAAGAAAAAAGAATGAAAAGAAATGAAGACAGCCTAAGAGACCTTTGGGACAACATTAAATGCAACAACATTTGCATTACAGGGGTCCCAGAAGGAGAAGAGAGAGAGAAAGGACCAGAGAAAATATTTGAAGAGATTATAGTCGAAAACTTCCCTAACATGGGAAAGGAAATAGCCACCCAAATCCAGGAAGCGCAGAGAATCCCTTACAGGATAAACCCAAGGAGAAACATGCCGAGACACACAGTAATCAAACTGGCAAAAATTAAAGACAAAGAAAAATTATTGAAAGCAGCAAGGGAAAAACGACAAATAACATACAAGGGAACTCCCATAAGGTTAACAGCTGATTTCTCAGCAGAAACTCTATAAGTCAGAAGGGAGTGGCATGATATACTTAAAGTGATGAAAGGGAAGAACCTACAACCAAGATTACTCTACCCAGCAAGGATCTCATTCAGATTCGATGGAGAAATCAAAAGCTTTACAGACAAGCAAAGGCTAACAGAATTCAGCACCACCAAACCAACTCTACAGCAAATGCTAAAGGAACTTCTCTAACTGGGAAACACAAGAGAAGAAAAGGACCTACAAAAACAAACCCAAAACAATTAAGAAAATGGTCATAGGAACATACATATCGATAATTACCTTAAATGTGAATGGATTAAATGCTCCAACCAAAAGACACAGGCTCGCTGAATGGATACAAAAACAAGACTCATATATATGCCGTCTACAAGAGACCCACTTCAGACCTAGGGACACATACAGACTGAAAGTGAGGGGATGGAAAAAGATATTCCATGCAAATGGAAATCAAAAGAAAGCTGGAGTAGCAATACTCATATCAGATAAAATAGACTTTAAAATGTTACAAGAGACAAGGAAGGACACTACATAATGATCAAGGGATCAATCCAAGAAGAAGATATAACAATTATAAATATATATGCACCCAACCTAGGAGCACCTCAATACATAAGGCAACTGCTAACAGCTATAAAAGAGGAAATCAACAGTAACACAATAATAGTGGGGGACTTTATCACCTCACTTAAACCAATGGACAGATCTTCCAAACAGAAAATTAATAAGGAAACACAAGCTTTAAATGACACAACAGACCAGATAGATTTAATTGATATTTATAAGACATTCCATCCAAAAACAGCAGATTACACTTTCTTCTCAAGTGTGCACGGAACATTCTCCAGGAGAGATCCATCTTGGGTCACAAATGAAGCCTCAGTAAATTTAAGAAAACTGAAATCATATAAAGCATCTTTTCTGACCACAACACTATGAGACTAGAAATCAATTACAGGGAAAAAAACGTAAAAAACACAAACACATGGAGGCTAAACAATATATTACTAAACCAAGAGCTCCCTGAAGAAATCAAAGAGGAAATCAAGAAATACCTAGAGACAAATGACAATGAAAACACGACGATCCAAAACCTCTGGGATGTGGCAAAAGCAGTTCTAAGAGGGAAGTTTATAGCTATACAAGCCTACCTCAAGAAACAAGAAAAATCTCAAATAAACAATCTAACCTTACATGTAAAGGAACTAGAGAAATAAGAGCAAACAAAACCCAAAGTTAGCAGAAGGAAAGAAATCATAAAGATCAGAGCAGAAATAAATGAAATAGAAACAAAGAAAACAATAGCAAAGATCACTAAAACTAAAAGCTGGTTCTTTGAGAAGATAAACAAACTTGATAAACCATTAGCCAGATTCATCAAGAAAAAGAGGGAGAGGACTCAAATCAATAAAATTGAAATGAAAAAGGAGAGGTTAAAACAGACACTGCGGAAATACAAAGCATCCTAAGAGACTACTACAATCAACTCTATGACGATAAAATGGACAACCTGGAAGATATGGACAAATTCTTAGAAAGGTATAACCTTCCAAGACTGAACCAGGAAGAAATAGAAGATATGAACAGACCAATCACAGGTAATGAAATTGAAACTGTGATTAAAAATCTTCCAACAAACAAAAGTCCAGGACCAGATGGCTTCACAGGTGAATTCTATCAAACGTTTAGAGAAGAGCTAACACTCATCCTTCTCAAACTCTTCCAAAAATTTGCAGAGGAAGGAACACTCCCAAACTCATTCTATGAGGCCACCATCACCCTGCTACCAAAACCAGACAAAGATACTACAAAAAAAGAAAATTACAGACCAATATCACTGATGAATATAGATGCAAAAATCCTCAACAAAATACCAGCAAACAGAATCCAACAACACATTAAAAGGATCATACACCATGATCAAGTGGGATTTATCCCAGGGATGCAAGGATTCTTCATTATACACAAATCAATCAATGTGATACACCATATTAACAAATTGAAGAATAAAAACCATATGATCATCTCAATAGATGCAGAAAAAGCTTTTGACAAAATTCAACACCCATTTATGATAAAAACTCTCCAGAAAGTGGGTATAGAGGGAATCTAGCTCAACATAATAAAGGCCATATACAATAAACTCACAGCAAACATCATTCTCAATGGTGAAAAACTGAAAGCATTTCCTCTAAGATCAGGAACAAGACAAGGATGTCCACTCTCACCACTATTATTCAACACAGTTTTGGAAGTCCTAGCCACAGCAATCAGAGAAGAAAAAGAAATAAAAGGGATACAAATTGGAAAAGAAGAAGTAAAACTGTCACTGTTTGCAGATGACATGATACTATATATAGAGAATCCTAAAGATGCCACCAGAATACTACTAGAGCTAATCAATGAATTTGGTAAAGTTGTAGGATACAAAATTAATGCACAGAAATCTCTTGCATTCCTATACTGTAATGATGAAAAATCTGAAAGAGAAATTAAGGAAACACTTCCATTTACCATTGCAACAAAAAGAATAAAATACCTAGGAATAAACTTACCTAGGGAGACAAAAGACCTGTATGCAGAAAACTATAAGACACTGATGAAAGAAATTAAAGATGATACCAACAGATGGAGAGATATACCATGTTCTTGGATTGGAAGAATCAAAATTGTGAAAATGACTATACTACCCAAAGCAATCTACAGATTTAATGCAATCCCTATCAAATTACCAATGGCATTTTTTACGGAACTAGAACAAAAAATCTTAAAATTTGTATGGAGACATAAAAGACCCCGAATAGCTAAAACTGTCTTGAGGGAAAAAAACGGAGCTAGAGGAATCAGACTCCCTGACTTCAGACTATACTACAGAGCTACAGTAATCAGGACAATATGGTACTGGCACAAAAACAGAAATATAGATCAATGGAACAAGATAGAAAGTCCAGAGATAAACCCACGCACCTATGGTCAACTAATCTATGACAAAGGAGGCAAGGATATACAATGGAGAAAAGACAGTCTCTTCAATAAGTGGTGCTGGGAAAACTGGACAGCTATATGTAAAAGAGTAAAATTAGAACACTCCCTATCACCATACACAAAAATAAACTCAAAATGGATTAGAGACCTAAATGTAAGACCGGGCACTATAAAACTCTTAGAGGAAAACATAGGAAGAACACTCTTTGACATAAATCACAGCAAGATCTTTTTTGATCCACCTCCTAGAGTAATGGAAATAAAAACAAAATTAAACAAATGGGACCTAATGAAACTTCAAAGCTTTTGCACAGCAAAGGAAACCATAAACAAGATGAAAAGACAACCCTCAAAATGGGAGAAAACATTTGCAAACGAATCAACAGACAAAGGATTAATTTCCAATATATATAAACAGCTCATGGAGCTCAATATGAAAAAAACAAACAACCCAATCCAAAAGTGGGCAGAAGACCTAAATAGACATTTCTCCAAAGAAGACATACAGAAGGCCAAGAAGCACATGAAAAGCTGCTCAACATCACTAATTATTAGAGAAATGCAAATGAAAACTACAATGAGGTATCACCTCACACCAGTTAGAATGGGCATCATCAGAAAATCTACAAACAACAAATGCTGGAGAGGGTGTGGAGAAAAGGGAACCCTCTTGCACTGTTGGTGGGAATGTAAATTGATACAGCCACTATGGAGAACAGTATGGAGGTTCCTTAAAGAACTAAAAATAGAACTACCATATGACCCAGCAATCTCAGTACTCGACATATACCCTGGGAAAACCATAATTCAAAAAGACACATGCAGAAAGTGGCGGGGGTGGTGGTGGTGGTGTGATGAATTGGGAGATTGGGGTTGACATGTATACACTGATGTGTATAAAATGGATGACTAATAATAACCTGCTGTATAAAAAAATAAATAAAATTAAATAAAAAAAAAAAAAGACACATGCACCTCAATGTTCACTGCAGCACTATTTACAATAGCCAGGTTATGGAAGCAACCTAAATGCCCATCGATAGACGAATGCATAAAGAAGATGTGGTACATATATATATATAATGGAATATTGCTCACCCATAAAAAGGAACGAAATTGGGTCATTCGTAGAGACGTGGATGGATCTAGAGACTGTCATACAGAGTGAAGTAAGTCAGAAAGAGAAAAACAAATATCGTATATTAACGCATATATGTGGAACCTAGAAAAATGGTACAGGTGAACCGGCTTGCAGGGCAGAAATTGAGACACAGATGTAGAGAACAAATGTATGGACACCAAGGGGGGAAAGCAGCAGGGGGTGGGTTGTTAAAAAAAAAAAAAAAAAAAAAAGAAAGAATTCTTTTTTACACTTCAAAACGTTAAACATAGTCCAGAATAGGAAAATCTACAGAGACAGAGAGTAAATTAGTGGTTGCCAGAGGCTAGGGGAAGAGGAGAATGGGGAATGACTGGTAGTGGATACAGGGTTTGTTTTTGGCATGATGAAAATGTTCTGGAATTAGACAGTCATAATGATTGCACAACTTTGTGAATGTACTATAAACCACTAAATTGTACACTTTAAACATGTGAATTTTATGGTATGTGAATTACATCTCAATGAACCCATTATTTTAGAAAACAAACACAAAAACAAAAACAACAACAACAAAAATAACCATAACTACAATAATTTGTTTTTGGATAAATAATACAAAAAGATTAAACTGTAACATCAATAACCTAAAATGTGAGGCGGGAGAAAGAAGTAAACGCATAAAGTTTCTGTATGATATCAAAGTTAAGTTTTATCTGCTTAAACTATGATGTACAATTGTAATATATTTTATGTGAGCCACAAAGGAAAAACATGTAGTAGATACACAAGATTATGATAAAGGATTCAAGGCACACTGCTACCGAAGTCCAAAAATCACAAAGGAAAACAACAAGTGGGTAAGCAATGAAGTAATAGTCTGTAAAACAATCAGCAAACAATGAACACAATGGCAATAGGAAGTCCTTCCTTATCAATAATTACTTTAATTGTAAATGGATTAACTTATCCAATCAAAAGACAGAATGGCTGAAAGGATTTTAAAAAAGAGACCCAGCTATATGCTGCCTACAAGAGACTCACTTAAGCTTTAAGGACACACAAAGACTGAGAGGGAAGGGATGAGGGAAGATATTTCAAGGAAATGGTACCCAAAAGAAAGCAGGGATAGCTATACTTATATCAGATAAAATAGATTTTAAGTTGAAAACAGTCACAAGAGACAAGGAAGGTCATTAATAATGATAAATGGGTCAATTAATTGATAATATATAATAATTATAAATATTTATGTGCCAAACATTGGAGTATCTAAATATATAAAGTAAATACTAACAGAAATAAAAGGAGAAATAAGCAGCAATACTATCTTGTTTGGGGACTTTAATATCCTACTCTCTAAAATGGCTACATCTTCCAGACAGAAAATTAATAAAGAAACAGAAGATTTGAACAACACTACAGGCCAAATAGACGTAATGGACATATAAGGAACATTCCATCCAACAGTAGCAGAATACACATTGTTCTCAAAAAATGTAAAAATGTTCACATGGAACATTTTTGTAGATAGATCATATGTAAGGCCACAATACAAGTCTCTATAAATACAGTTAGATAGAAATTATATCAAGTATCTTTCCAGCCACAATGGTATGAAACTAGAAATCAACAACAGGAGAGAAAAGTTGTAAAACTCACAAATACATGGAAATTAAAAAATGTTCCTCGGACCCTGAAGCCCTAGGTGTCCCAGTGGTTTTAGCACGATGAGCTCAATCGGCACTGGGTATGACCTGTCAGCCTCTACATTCTCTCCTGTTGGAAGAGTTTTTCAAGTTGCGTTTGCTATGAAGCCTGTGGAAAATAGTAGTACAGCTATTGGAATCAGATGTAAAGATGGCGTTGTCTTTGGGGTAGAAAAATTAGTCCTTTCTAAATTTTATGAAGAAGGTGCTAACAAATGACTTTTTAATGTTGATCAGCATGTTGGAATGGCAGTAGCAGGTTTGTTGGCAGATGCTCGTTCTTTAGCAGACATTGCAAGAGAAGAGGCTTCCAACTTTAGATCTAACTTTGGATATAACATTCCACTAAAGCATCTTGCAGACAGAGTGGCCATGTATGTACATGCCTATACAATCTACAGTGCTGTTAGACCTTTTGGCTGCAGTTTCATGTTAGGGTCTTACAGTGTGAATGATGGTGCACAACTTCCACTGTTTATTATTTTTAAAAACCAACTCTTATTAATTTTTTCTATTGTTTTCCTATCCTCTATTTCACTTATTCCTGCTCTAATCTTTATCACTTCCTTCTTGCTAACTTTGGCCTTATTTTGTTCTTCTTTTTCCACTTCCTTGAAGAGTAAAGTTAGGTTGCTTATTTGAGGTCTTTCCCTTTTTCTAATGTGGAATTTATCACTATAAACTTCCCTTTTAGAACTATTTTTGCAGCTGTATTTACAATAGCCAGGACATGGAAGCAGCCTAAGTGTCCATCGACAGATGAATGGATAAAGAAGATGTGGCACATATATACAATGGAATATTACTCAGCCATAAAAAGAAACGAAATTGAGTTATTTGAAGTGAGGTGGATGGACCTAGAGTCTGTCATACAGAGTGAAGTAAGTCAGAAAGAGGAAAACAAATACCGTATGCTAACACATATATATGGAATCTAAAAAAAAAATGGTTCTGAAGAACCTAGGGGCAGGACGGGAATAAAGATGCAGACATAGAGAATGGACTTGAGGACATGGAGAGGGGGAAGGGTAAGCTGGGACGAAGTGAGAGAGTGGCATGGACAAATATACACTACCAAATGTAAAATAGATAGACTAGCTCTAGTGGGAAGCAGCCACATAGCACAGGGAGGTCAGCTCAGTGCTTTGTGACCACCTAGAGGGGTGGGATAGGGAGGGTGGGAGGGAGATGCAAGAGGGAGGAGATATGGGGATATATGTATATGTATAGCTGATTCACTTTGTTATACGGCAGAAACTAACACACCATTGTAAAGCAATTATACTCCAATAAAGATGTTAAAAAAGAATAAAGCTTATGGACTTACAATATGAAAAAAATGTTATCTGAACTGTCAGAAAAAAAATGATAAACAAAATTGACAAACCTTTAGCCAAACTCACTGAGAGAGAGGACCCAAAGTTAGAAATGAAAGAGGAGACATAAAGGATACCACAGAAAGAAAAAGGATCATAAGAGACTACTACATACAATTATTTGCCAGCAAATTGAAAACCTAGAAGAAATGGAGAAATAGAAACATACTACCTACTAAGACTGAATCATGAAGAAATAGAAAATCTAAAAAGACCAATGAATAAGGAGATTGAATCAGTAGTGAAAAACCTCTCAACAAAGAAAAGCCCAGGACCAAATGGTTTCACTGATGAATCATATCAAACATTTAAAGAAGAATTAATGCTAAACTTTCTCAAATTTTCCCAAAATTTTGAAGAAGGAATACACCCAAAGACATTTTACAAGGCCAGCATTACTCTGATGCCAAGCCAGATAAGGATACTACAAGAAAAAAAAAATTCAGGCCAGCCAATATCCCTGACAAATAGAGATGCAAAAACTCTCAGCAAAATACTAGCAAACTGAATTCAATAGCATATTAAAAGGACCATACACCATGATCAAGTGGGATTTATTCCAGGTATGCAAAGATGACTCAAAAATCTGCAAATCAGTCAGTGTGATGTACCACATTCCCAGAATTAAAGAAGAAAACCATACGATCATCTCGATAGATGCAGAAAAGGCCTGGAAAAAAATTCAACAACGTTTCATGATAAAAAGTCTCAACAAATTGGGTACAGAAGGAATGTACCTCAACATAATAAAAGCCATATATGAAAAACCCACAGCTAACATCATACTCAAAAAAAGCTTTTCCTCCAAGATCAGGAACATGGCAAGTGTGACTGGAAGTCCAAGCTTGAGCAATTGGGCAAGAAAGAGAAATAAAAGGCATCCAAGTTAGAAAGGAAGAAGTAAAACAGAAGTAAAACCATGTCTATTTGCAGGTGACATCTTAATATACAGAAAACTCTGAAGACTGTACCACAAAACTGTTAGCATTAATAAATGATTTCAATAAAGTTGCAGGATACAAAATCAACCTACAAAAACCCAGTCATATTTCCACACACTAACAACAAATTATCTGAAAAAGAAATAAAGAAAATAATCCCATTTACAATAGCATCAAAAACAATAAAATACTTAGAATACATATAACCCAGGAGGTAAAATATCTATACACTGAAAACCAGAAGACACTGATGAAAGAAACTGAAGAAAATACAAATAAATGGAAAAATATCTCATTTTCACATATTGTTAAAATGTCCGTACTATCCAAACCCATCTACAGATTCAGTATAATCCCTATCAAGATTCCAGGCACTTTTTTTTTATCAAAATAGAAAAAAGGAATTCTAAAATTTTCATGGAACCATAAAAGACACCGAATAGGTAAAACAATCTTGAGAAAGAAGAACAAGGCTGGAGGCGTCACACTTCCTAATTTCAGACTATATCAATACAAAACTATATTAACCAAAACAGTATGGTATCAGCATTACAACAGACATATAGACCAAAAGAACAGAGTCAAGAGCCCAGAAATAAACCCATGCATATAAGGTCAACTAATATTTGAAAAAATGTGATCGTATACACACACATATATATGTTCTCTATGTATACAATGTAATATTATTCAGTAATAAAAAGAAGGAAATTCTGCCATTTGAAACAACATGGATAGACCTTGAAAGCATTATGCTTGTGAAATAAGTCAGAGAAAGACAAATACTGTATGATCTCATGAATATGTATTATCTAAAAATACTCATAAGAACTCATAGAAACAGAGTTGTTTGGTGTTGCCAGGGGTGAAGAGATGGGGAAAATAAGTGAAGGTGGTCAAAGGGTACAAATTTCCAGTTATAAGATGAATAAGTTCTGGAGATCTAATGTACAGCATGGTGACTATAGTTAACAACACTGTATTGTGTACTTGAAAGATGCTAAGACAGTAACTCTTAAAAATTCTCACCACACACACAAAAAGGAAACTATCTGAGGTGATACATGTGCTAACTAAACTTATTATGGTAATCATTTAGCAATATTTATGCATAACAAATCAACAAGTCATGCACTGTAAACTTATATAACTTATATAATACATGTCAATTACATCGCACTAAAGTGAGAAAAAAATGAAGAAGTTCAATAGCATGTGTGACACATGGGAAAAGTATCTTTTTTCCTTGGATGTTAGGAAGTCTGATAATCAGTCCCTGGTTTGTTCTTCACTCGAGCCATAGTTCCAACCTTCAAATACCAAATGGACATATAAAAGGGTCAAGAATGTGTGTGTATGGCTCACACTTGTGTGTGTGTGAGTGTGTGTGTGTGTATGTGTGTGTGTGTAGAGGACTGAGTTCACTGAGTATTGAACCCAGCAGTACTCACCGGAGGACCCATTAGACCTGGTCCACCCAGGGGCCCTGTGGTCCCTGGTAAGCCTGTCTCTCCTTTTTCTCCATCCTCTCCAGGAAGTCCTCTTCTTCCTGGGTCCCCCTGTAACCCAGTAAAAATTTTTGAGAAAGGGAAAGTAGTAAAATAATTATGCCATGCAAAAGAGATTTTTGTTGGCACATAAAAAATTATGTGTAATATTTGAAAGATTTCTCAAAAACATCTACCTTAATCATAATGTTAAAAGTATAATTTACCTTTACTCCATCTTTACCCTGGAGACCTTCTTCTCCAGCAGCTCCTGGTTCACCCTATTTGGTAGCAGAAACATAAGATTTATTATTTCGCTAAATCATTTATCTAAATTTATTTTTTGCCCCTGGTATCTATAGAAGTAGCAGGTTTATATACATTTATTCCTACTTCTACTTTATTTATAAGGAGTATTTGAAAGTATAATGAACATGATTTAATTTGCCTGGAATAACCCTGAAGATGATTTAAAGAGTCATAGCACTGTAAATTCAAACACAAGATGGTCTCAGAATATTAATAACTTTTAGATAATTAAAGGTAATATGTATTCATTTGGTAGCTTTGGATATTTAGACAGCTATACCTATGTTTCTTAGTTCAAAGACTGTAAATACTGAATTTCATAAAATTATAGTATCTTGCTTTTCTTAATTTACATGGATTAATAAAACTTAATTCAGTTAAGATCAGTGTACCAGATTTTTAGGGTCTGTACTTTCTCCCTCACAGAGAAGAGGCAACTATCAAGGCCCTGGTATATTTGGAAGTTGTCTTCTAGACACAGAACTTGTAGAAATGTAGAGCCACAATTTATGAAGCTATTAAAGAAGTACTGGCTCTCTTGCCACCTGAACTATTTAAAAGTAAATTAATCAGTGCGTCTTCACAGTTGCTCATTGCTCCAACTGCTGACACTTTCGTTACCCTGACCTCATACTTCCCACCCCCCTGAAAAAAAAAGGGAAAATGAACAAGAAAGAAATCGAATGCAAAATACATCTCCCAACTTTACCTTTTAGTAAACAAATGTCTCTTAAAATTATCTTGGTCCCTGTTATTTTGGAAAAAAACTTACCACAGCTTAAATTAACCACTGTCTATATTAGAATAACTTCTGTAAGCTATCTCATCACAATTATCTACAGTTATTTCTTTGAATCTTGTTAACTTTGCATGACCCTAGTTTTTTGTTGTTGATTTTCTAAACACAAATTAGATTTCAACGCCTGTCGGTCTTGTTAGGTCCGGAAATAGCATGAGAGTTGATCACTAGTATTTGTGAATTTCTTCTTCATGCTAACATTAGTGACAATCACAGTGACTCCACACATTTGGCAAGGATTCTGCTGAGTACATCTGATTCTGAGAAAAAGGATGTGTGTGGTTAGGACTCTCAATGCTACTAAATTACAATGTGAACAGAGTTTAGCATGCAGCTTTGGAAATTATGAAATGAAGACAAACATTTTCTATAATGCACCAGAAAAGTTTACTATACAATCTTTGAAGTCTTTAGGCTGAGTTTTGAGTCTTTAAAATAGGAGGGCCAGTGCATTAAAATGGTTTCTAGTAGGCACGTACCCGTAACCCTGGCTCCCCAGCCACTCCAACACTGCCTGCAGGTCCAACATCTCCCTGAAGAAACAAAGGGAAAGATTAAACTCTTTTCTACTAAAACTGCATGTCTAATAGTTATGGAGGGTATGAAGACAGGGGTTCCAAAACACTATTTTTTCCTTTTCTTCAGATTAATTTATTTATAATACTTTGCTTTTTCATTTGTATTCCCTCCCATATATAGCCGTATATATATGTGTGTGTATAGATATACACACACATACTTATCTGCATAGAGACAAATAATTTTTTTCTGAGTAATATTTTTTTCTGACTCATTTGAGAACACTTTCCATTTTTATCTGCTGTCCTTTATCTGCTTGCAAGATGGTGGCTGTTTGCCAAAATACTGCAAACATCGGGGAGTCAATGGTGAAAGTTTAGAGACCTTCTCCTTTACTATTTAGGAAGGTTACCTTTGCACCTGGCTCTCCTTGCAGACCAGATTCTCCCTCAATACCTGAAGGTCCCTAGAATAGAATGATTCGACACATTGTTTGTACACATTCCTTCACCAACATAAAGGCAATAACAACCTCATAAGAAGATGGAAGTAATTTTCAGCCCAAGGATGGGATATCTATGTCCAGGAAAGGATTTTTGCTGCTCTTTTATAAACTTCATGGCGTAAGACCAGATAATTTCTGGGACCGTTTAACAGTTCAAATGCTAAAACAACATCACCAGAAATCAGGACTGCTTAGACCAGTTTCTTCTAATCCTTCCTCTCGTCCTTTAATCTTTGGTCAAGACAAACTACTTCCCATTTCCTCTTCTAATTTTCTACCCTCATACCCTTACTATTCTCTGTGTTTTTCACTTTTTATTCTTCCCATCTATTTATGTTCATCCCTCTTGGAATACACTTATTGAAAAAAATTCCATTTTCTTTATTGGTTTTGTAAAATATATCACACAAAGAAGCTATGAATTATATATATACATATATACGGCATTTTTTCCCACGCCCCTTTCATGGTTGGGTCCAGTTGGGAAGATTTTGGTTGAAGCTTTTATCTTGAAAACATATAACCTCTTGCAACCTCTGGCTATTTATAAGCTACGAGCTCCTATAATTGCTGTTGTATTGTTTTTTTGTTTTTTTTTTTTCTCTTGGAGACATTTATCTTGTTTTTGAGAATACTATGCCTGCCTCTCCCTTCTCTACTTCCTCACTCTCTCTCTTCTCTTACTCTATGTGTGTGTATGTATGTATGTGTACTTATACACACACAATTATAAATACATACATATGCATTCTATAATCCCCATGTTTTCAGAGTAGAGGGGTAGTTTAAAGCCATTAACCTATGATACTATCTTGACCAGAAGTTTCCTGTTTGCTCTCTGCCTTCCAGGGATTCCTTAATAGTTCTGATCCACGGGTGATAACCTTCCAAATAATTATTAGAGATTAAAATATCTCTTATGTTGTTACAGTATTTTAGATTAGAAGTTCAATTTTCCATTTTGACTCAGCTTCCACAATCCAGACTTGCTTTGCTTTTTTCAAAATAAAAGTTATACAGGCACAATAGTACAGATGGACTTATAATGAAAAGCCCCAGCCCCATTCCTCAGAGGCAACTACTTTATAAAACAATTTGTTTTTAGTTCTCCTAATGGTTATTTCTATAACCAAGAAATCTACCTCTAATTCTTGATGTATTACCTTGCTAAAAGTTTAGTTCCCTTAAAACTGCCTCCATTTTACCATCATTTCACCAATTTTTAAATAGTTATATTATTTAAAATTTTCTGTTGGTTACCTTTGTGACTTTACTGTTACAAGAGGCAGTGTATTACAGTACTTAAGAGGAAGGACTATGAAGTGAGACTGCCTGAGTTTCTGCTCTGCCTCAGAAATTATAGAATTTAATATCCTCACCTAAAGTTAAAATTCTCTCTCAAGAGAGAATTCCAACTCTCTCAGGACTTCTTCCACATCAAGATTGCTTTTAATCTCCTAGACCTCGTCTATTCCTCAGTTTCACCCAATCTGTCAGCTCCTCTTGGCTTCTTTCATTCTTAGGCTAAATCCAATAGTTGATCTTCTGATCTCTGTGGTACCTCTTTTCTTATGCCAATCTTGGATTAGCGCTTTAAATTGCCTTGTCCATTTCTATTCCCAGTTGAACATCAATGGAAAAATTACACTCTTGTGCAAAGTCGCTTCATTACATATTGAGAGGCATAGTGACTAAGAGAATGGGTTGCAGAAAGAGACGGCCTAAATTTAAATGTGGGCTCTACCACTACTACCAGCTATTGCTCTTGAACAAGTTGCTTAACCATTTCATGTCTTAGTTTCCTCATCTGTAGAATGAGGATAATTGCATTACCTCATGGGGTATTGTGAGAATTCATTAATATGGTAAAGTACATAAATACTGCTAGGAACATAGAAAGTTCTCTGAAGTTGTTACCTATTATTAACATCATTATTATTAATATAATGCAAATTCAAAGTCTCCTACTTCAGTTTTACTTTTAATAAGGTATATCTGCTTTTACATGTCTTTAGTCATTTCCCTCTTCCATTATCCTCAACCACTATTCTAAACCAGCATATTTTCCTCAATAGAAAATATGCTCAACCCCTACTCCTTATCACGACAGATTCTTGTCTCCTACCCTGTTAAAAAAAAAAAAATTCAAGTTATGAGGTATGACTTTCCTCTGCTTTTTTTAGACTCAGAGGATGGATGTGGCATGGTATAGGTTTTCAGCACTGGCTTTTGAATCAGATGCGGATTCAAAGCCAAGGTCTGCTACCTGTTAACCATTTACCTTGGGCAGAGTAGCAGATTATGACTAACATTCTTCTTTTCTTGTCTCAGGAAAGGATATTGCCATCCATCCTGTTGAAATCTGGAAATAATTTTTGACTTCTCTTTCCCCTTTACTTTCCATATCCCACAAATATGCAGGTTCTCCAGAATTTATGTAACAAACATTTCTCAAATACATCCCCTTCTTATTTATGCTGACTACTTTAGTTCGGACCTCCATTGTTTCTTAACTAGTTGAATGCAACAGCCTTTTAGAAGGTATATATGTCTGCACTCTTGTCTTCTCAAATAAATCTTCCTTGAGGCTGCTAAAATGATCTTCCAAAAAAACAAATCTGACTTTATCATTGCCCTATGTCTACCTCACAATGACTTACTGTAGCCCATAAGATGAAAAGTTCAAGCTTCTTAACAGAGTATATAAGATTTTTTGTTTGATCCAACCATTTCTCTGTAATTTCATCTATCATCACTCCTTGTTTTGACTTTAAGCATCAAAGAATCCATACTGCCTCATGTTTGCATGTTCCGACTCATACTACCGCTTTTTCTGGAATCCCCATATCCTTATTCCCTCTTTTGATACGGCTAACTCATACTCATTCCTTAAAACTCATTACCCTCCCCCCGCCTCAACACAGACAAGTCTTCTTTTTCCCCTTATCCAGGTAAGGTTACATACCCATTGCTGTACTCTTATAATGCCCTGTGAATGTCTCCATCATTGGGTCTAACAGATGGAAATATAATGATCTTTTACATGATTATCTTCTGGAATAGATTATAAACTGCTAAAGGAGTCAGGGACCATATCTCAGCCACGCTTGGGCTCCCAGTGGATACATAGTACACAGCAAGAAAGCATGGCATAATCGTGGAATTAGAGGAGGAGAAAAGTTCTATTGGAATGTGGCTGAACAGGTCTGCAGACATTAGACAATGCAGAACATTATCATGTTAAGAAATTGGCATTTTATTAAAGGCTATGAGAGCCACTGAAAAATTTCAAGGACAAGAATGATATGACAAAGGTAAACTGGCCACAAGTAGCTAAGGAATAATGGCAGTTGGAGGAGACATGGAATTAGAGCAGAGGACTGGAGCACTGGCAATGGGGACGTAAAGGAAAGGATGGAGGTGAGACACTAGTGGGAGCTTATTCAAAGGGAAAAGATAGCTGATTGAACGGGGTGAAGGAGGAAGAGCAGTCTGGGATGACTGTCAGTTTGGGGTTACTGGGCGTAAGGGATATCTTTCAGTGAGATGAGAATAAAAAAAGGAATAACAGTGGGAAAGCGATGGGTTTGGTTTAGATATTTTGAATTTGAGATGTTTGTGGGATACCTAGGTGCATACATAAAAGACAACGGGAAATCAATAACTGGAGCCCCAAGGAGAGAGGCATGAGTTAGAGCTATCAAGCTGAGAGCTATCAGAATAATATTGGTAATTAAAGTCTATGTGATAATATGATTGTAAGCTGAGCAAGAGGAAGGACAGCTTCCCATCAAGACTGAGGCTAATCAGAAGGTAAAAAGCAGAATCAAGAGGGAGCAGTTTCACAGAAGCCAAGGGAGGAGAGAATTTATGCCTAATTTTTTAGGGCTAAAGTTAACAAACAAAAGAAATGAAGTAATTGGATTTTATAATTATAACAAGTATGGTTTATTATTCTAAAATATATCTTGAATAAGAGTCACTTTTCAATATTCTTCTATAATGGAGTGAAGGGTTATCAAAGTTAACTCTAAATCAGTGAAGGGAAAGTTTTATTCACTTTTTGTTCTGTCATTTAAATGAACTGTTAAGGGAATTTTATATGCATAAAATTAGGTTCATACAACAGTCATCCCTGGTTTTAATAGAATTTTAGGTTTTATTTCCTGAATAGGAAACAAAACACTATAAAATTATTCTTCAAAATATATATACCTAAGATATCAACTTTACCTTAAGAGGAGTCTTACAAAAAGTATTGAGCATTGATGAACTAACAAGAAAGAGCCCCAAGAAAAATTACCTCAGCACCCATTTCTCCAGGAGGTCCAGCATCACCTTGCAGTCCTCGTGGTCCCTATATTAAAACAAAATTTAGGAGGTGAGAATTAAAATGTACTCTATATTTCAATTAACATATGCATATAATTATATCATATGTAATATAACACATAATACATTTATCAATGTATTACTTTACTCTGTATAAACAAAATTAAATCTTTAGTTGTTGATTCATCTTTTTTTTGTTACTAATATTAAGCTTTGTTTGGATTCAAAAGAAAAGAAAAGGAAAGGAAAGAAAGGACGGTGCCTTTCATTCTTTCATTCCCTAGTTCACTCATTCATTCAATTAGCATTTATCAAGCACCTAACAATTATGAAATATAGCGCTAAGGGCTTTCAGAGTTATCTTATTTAATGGGTAGGACAATTATAGATCCACTTAATATTCCTGAAAAACATATGACAAACAAAACAGCATTTTTAAAGAAGCAAATATATGGTTTCCAATGAAATAAAAATATGCTTGAGTTTGCTTAATGTCATACTTTATCATAGTAGTGAGTCCAGTTGAACAATTCCTCTGTTTCATATGAATAAATGTAACAATGTTTACATGGGATAATCACTAAGGTGCAATAAAATGTATGTGGGACCTTTACGGAGATCTTTTCCCCTGTAATACTGAATAGTGTAATTATAAGTAAACAAACACTGAATAATTAGCTTATGGCTTAAACATAAAATTGCTAAACCTAAAGGATCTTAGTGTGTGAACCCATTTAACTGTCTAGAATTACTCTAGATAGATTAACACTTATTTAGAAACTACAATTTAATGCTATTTGCCCAGCCATCTAAAGAATCTGTTTGAATTTTTTGGTCTTTCTGGAAAGACAGTATAAAGAAGGTGTTTTTTTAAAGATTCAGAATATAACAAGATAGTTAAAACTCTATGAGTTTGTACTCCATCACAATTTTGTGAACACCTCACGTTTAAAAAAATGTATTAATGGGGAAAAAATATGGTATGGTTGGTTATCTTAAACTGTTTTTCTAAGTTGTTACATTAATGTTCATTTTAAAATATTTGAAAAGTATTGAAAGTACAAAAAACCCCAGATTAAGTAAATAATCCATAATCCTACCATACAGAGATGACACTGTAAATATACTTGCATATTTCCGTCCAGTTCTTTTGTGGGAGCATACTTATAAATAACTATATCTGTTTTCTTTTAATTAATTAATTTTATTTTATTTATTTTATTTTTGGCTGCGTTGGGTCTTTGTTGCTGCGCGCAGGCTTTTCTCTAGTTGTGATGAGCAAGGGCCACTCTTCGTTGTGGTGCGCAGGCTTCTCATTGTGGTGGCTTCTCTTGTTGCAGAGCACGGGCTCCAAGCGCACAGGCTCCAGGTGCACGGGCCTCAGCAGTCGTGGCTCGCGGGTTCTAGAGCACAGGCTCAGTAGCTGCAGTGTACGGGCCCATTTGCTCCGCAGCATGTGGAATCCTCCTGGACCAGCGCTTGAACCCACATCCCCTGCATTGGCAGGCAGACTCCTAACCACTGTGCCACCAGGGAAGCCCCTAACTATATCTGTTTTATGTTTAAGATTCTTTTTGAAATATAAATATTTTACCATGTTACTGTAAATATTTCATAACAAAATTGTTCAATGGCTACATAATATTATATTCCATCTAACATTCTGCAGTACCATAATTTAATCATTTTCTTAATGCTAGACATTTATATTGTTTATAAGTCTTCTTTACAGTAAAATTTTGCTTTATAGCATTTATTATATGCATATTAGACTATAAGTGAATGTTAAAGTCTGTACCATCAGATGACACTGCCGAATAGTTGAGATAAGTATATGAATAATAGAATTATAAGGTTGGTATGTAAGCATCACATATGTTGTTCCTCCTCAATAGCACAGCCATTAAAGGTATTAAGAGGTCACTAATGTTTTTCAATTATGGCTTATTAAATATTATGTATAATATTTTAAAATTCATGGATTCTCTTCAGAATGTAGTTTTACCCTATTATAAACACACTGAGAGAAACATCTTTGTACAGTAGTCTTTGTATGCATTCGCATTTCCACCCCTGGAATAGAGTCTGAAATGTAGCGTTATTTGGTCATAAAGTGAAGTCAATTTCCAGAAAGGCTGCAATAATGAATATTCCACAAACAATGTATAAAATTAGAATCTATTTCATTGAATTCATGCTAGCACAGAATATTATTTTTTAAATTCTTCATTAATTTGATGGACAATCTGGTATCTTAAAATGTACATACGCTTGACTACCAGTGAGGTTGAATATTCTTTTTGTCATTTGTTTATCAGCTATCTGTAATATTCTACATGTTGCTTGATCATGTCCTTTGTCCATGTATTTTGGGGGTCATTTAAAAAAAATTTGTAGAGTTCTTTATGTGTTGCAGACATTAACTTTTTTCTGCCCTATTTTACTGCAAACATCTGCCCAGTTTGTGGTTTGTCATTTTATTTTAAAAACATAATGTTAAAGGTGACTTTTAACCCCTAAATAAGCTCACTGTAGAACACCTGGAAATACATAAAAGTAAAAATGACCCAAAATAACCACTTAACCCACTTAACATTTAATCTAGCTCCTTAAATCTTTTAGTGTTTTTAAAAAAATCAGAATGGGAGAAGTTTAAAATTTGTATGTAGTAAACCTGTCCAGTCTTTTATGGCTTTTTCTACCATATTTAAGTTTAAAACATCTATTCCCATTAAAAATTTTCACCTACTCTTTTGTTACTTATGGTTTTAAAATACTTTATTTAACCCATTGTTTTGATGTACTGTGTGAGGTGAGAATCAAAACAAACTCTTTTAACCAAATAGCAACACTTCCTACCTTTTACTTTATGCTCTAGTGAATGCAACTGATTAAAGTCCCCTGAAAATATCAGGCTGTTTCATGCCTCCATGTCTTTCCTCATACTGTTCCATTCACCTGTTTACCTGGTTACTAATTTATCCATTATTCAGACCAAGTGTCATTTCCTAAATCAAGTTTTCTGGGAAACCCAGCTTGGGCTAAGTGTATCTCCTTTGTGCTCATTTAGGACTGTAAATTAATCTCTATTTTAGCATTTATCCTAATATGTTGAAATGATTTTTTACCATGTTACCTATACCTCTACTAACTGTAAACTCTTCATGGCTTGACAATAAGCCCCTTAGAATCCAGCACAGTCCTTAATATATAGTAGGCACTCAACAAACGTTTGTTGAACTGATTAGAAAGGGTGATGCAATTATCCTAGCATCATTTTTAATTCTTATCTTCCCTACTGATGTGTAATGTTGTCCCTATCAATATTAAATTCTTTTATATTCTTGCTTATTGAAAAGCTACCTTTTTTTGTCCCATGTCTGTAAATCTAGATGGATCAATGTCGCAGGAATTGATTATTCTGTCTTTATTATTTCTTTTAATATCTAGTAGCAGTAGTCTTCCTCTTCTTAAAATATTAAGCTATTTCACCTGCTCATTCTTATAAGCTATACTTAGAATAATTAAATCCCACACCTAATTTATAACGGGTAATGAGAATTTTGAATGGGATTGGACTATATCTAATTCATTAATCTAAAAAATAATCAGTCTTCTGTTTAGATGATAAATTGCCTTTCTGCTTAAGTCAGTTTCTAGGTCTCAGTAAATTTTCAAAATTTTCTTCATAAGTGTCCCATCTAATTCTCACTAAGGTTATTCTTAATTATTATGTCCTGTTTCTATCTTGAGTGGGATCTTTTTCCCATTATATTTTCTGCTAATTACTTGTATGTAGGGAAACTGATTTTTAAAAACTGTTTATTATATGTATTGCTGTTATATTATTCTCTATCAGTAGTTGAAAAAATAGAATTGTTTTTGGGTTTGTTTATATTTTCTCTAAATAACAATGCGTTCATTTCCTTATATGATGATTTGTGCATCATATCCCACTACAGTAGCTAAAACTTTTAAAATAATGTTAGATGATATAGTGACAGTTGGTAATCTTATCTTGTGGTTCCTAAGCATATATCAGTGTTTCAGTGCTTCCTAGTAGGTTGGACACAGACACAAGATAGATACACTACCATATTACAGAATTATGCTTGACTTTACTAGAATATTTTGTTTTAGTTAACAGACTTTATTTCTTAAAGAAGTTTTAGGTTTACAGAAAAATTGAACAGAAAGTACAGAGAGTTCCTATATACTACCCCTGCCCAGTTTCCCCTACTATTAACATCTTACATTGGTATGGTAGATTTGTTGCAATTGATGAACCAATATTGACACTTTATTACTAACTAAAGTCCATAGTTTACCCTAGGGTTCACTCTGTGTTGTACAGTTCTGAGTTTTGAGAAATGTATAATATCATGTATCCACTTTTACAGTATCATACAAAATAGTTTCACTGCCCTAAAATTCACCTGTCCTCCACTGATTCATCCCTTGTCCCCTTCCCCCAATCCCTGGCAAGCACTGTTCTTTACTGTCTCTATAGTTTTGCCTTTTCCAGAATGTCATATAGTTGGAATCATATGGTATTTAGATTTTTCAGATTGGCTTTTTTTTCATTTAGCGGGATGTATTTAAAGGTTACTCTATGTCTTTTTGTGGCCTAATAGCTCATTTCTCTTTATTGCTGAATAACAGTCCACTGTATGGATGTACCACAGTTTGTTTATCCATTTAACTTTTGAAGGACATTATTGCTTCCAATTTTTAGCAACTATGAATAAAGCTGCTATAAACATTCATGTGCAGATTTTGTGTAGACATAAGATTTACACTCATTTCAGTAAACACCAAGGAGCATGACTGCTGAATCACATGGTAAGAGTATGTTTAGCTTTATAAGAAACTGCCAAACTGTGTTCCAAAGTTGCTTTCCACCAACAATGAATGAGAACTCCTGTTGCTCCACATCTTTGCTAGCATTTGGTATTGTCAGTATTTTGGATTTTAGCCATTCCAACAGGTGTGTAATGGAATGTCATTGTTGTTTTAGTTTGCAATTCTCTAATGACATATGATGTGAATATCTTAATATGCTTCTTTGCCACCTGTACGTCTTATTTGGCATGGTGTCTTCAAATCTTTTGCCCACTTTTTAATTGGATTGTTTCTCTTATCGTTGACTTTTAAGAGTTCTTTCTACATTTTGGATACAAGTCCTTTAACAGATATGTGTTTTGCAAATATTTTCTCCCAGTAATGGCATGTCTTCATTCTCTGAACATATCATGGAGCAGAAGTTTTTTTTAATTTTAATGAAGTCCAACCTATCAGATTTTTCATTCATGGATAATGCTTTTGTTTTGTTGTATCTAAAAACTCATTGCCAAATCCAAAGTCATTGAAATTTTCTCCTCTGTTATCTCCTAGGAGGAGTTTCACAGTTATGCATTTTACATTTAGGTCTATGATTCATTTTGAGTTAATTTTTTTTTAAATTTATTTATTATTTATTTATTATTTATTTTTGGCTGTGTTGGGTCTTCGTTTCTGTGCGAGGGCTTTCTCTAGTTGAGGCAAGCGGGGGCCACTCTTCATCGCGATGCGCGGGCCTCTCACTGTCGCGGCCTCTCTTGTTGCGGAGCACAGGCTCCAGACGCGCAGGCTCAGTAGTTGTGGCTCACAGGCCTAGTTGCTCCGCAGCATGTGGGATCTTCCCAGACCAGGGCTCGAACCCGTGTCCCCTGCATTGGCAGGCAGACTCTCAACCACTGCGCCACCAGGGAAGCCCCATTTTGAGTTAATTTTTGTTAAAGATGTATAGTATTTGTCTAAATCCATTATTTTGCTTGTGGATATCCAGCTGTTCTAGTACCATTTGTTGAAAAGACTATCCATTGAATTGCCCATGTTCTTTGTCAAAGACCAATTGACTATATTTGTGGAGTTCTACTTCTGAGCTTACCATTTTGTTCCAATTATCTTTTGTCAATACTACACTGCCATGATTACTGCAGCTTTATAGTAAATCTTTAAGTTTGGTAGTGCCAGTCTTCTGACTTCAATATTATGTTGGCTATTCTGGGTCTCTTGCCTTTCCATATGAACTTTAGTATCTGTTTGTCAGTATCCACAAAGTAGCTCACTAGGATTTTGACTGGAATGGCATTAAATCTATAAATCAAGTTGTGAAGAACTGACATCCTAACAATGAGTCTTCCTATCCATGAACAAGTAATATCTCTCCATTTATTAAATCTTCTTTGATCAGAGATTTGTAGTTTTCCTCAAATAGATCTTGTATATATTTTTTAGATTTATGCCTTTTTTTTTGATGCTGATGTAAATGGTACTGTATTTTAAATTTCAAATTCCAATTGTTTATTGCTGGTATATAGGAAAGTGACTGGTTGTTGGTCTTTTTAATTAATTCTTTGGGCTTTTCTTTATAGACAACTATGTCATCTGCAAAAAAGACAATTTTATATCTTCTTTCCCAGTCTTTTCTTTTCTTGTTTTATTGCATTAGTTAGGACTTCCAGCCCAATGCTGAACAGGAGTTTAAAAAAAGAGGGACATCCTTTCCTTGTTTCCCTGTTCTTGGGGGAAAGCACCTAGCATTTCATCATTAAGTATGATGTTAGCTATAAGGTTGTTAAAATATATTCTTCATAAAGCTGAGGACGTTCCCCTTTCCTCGTAGTTTACTGTGAATTTTTATCATAGATGGGTATTGTATTTTGTCAAATTATTTTTCTGCACCTATTTTATATAATTTCTTTTTTAGTTTGTTAAAGTAATGGATTATACTAATTGATTTTTGAAGGTTGAACCAGCCTTACATACCTGGGATAAATCCCAGTTGGTTATGGTGTATAATTATCTTTATATATTAGTGGAATCAATTTGTTAATATTTTGTGGAAGATTTTAAAATATATGTTCATGAGAGATACTGGTCTGTAGTTTTCTTTTCTTGTAATAGCTTTGTCTGGTTTTGGTATTAGGGTAATGCTGGCCTCACAGAATGAGTTAGGAAGTATTTCTTCTGTTTCTATTTTCTGGAATAGATTGTAGAAAATGGGTATCATTTTGTTCCTTAAATCTCTGGTAGTATTCACCAGTAAGACCATCTGGGCCTGGTGCTTTCCGTTTTGGAAGGTTATTAATCATTGACTCAATTTCTTTAATCAATATAAGCCTATTAAGATTATCAAATTTTCCTTGTGTGAGTTTTGGTAGATTACATCTTTCAAGGAATTTGTCCATTTCATCTAGGTTATCAAATTTGTGAGAATGGAGTTATTCATAGTATTCCTTTATTGCCTTTTTAACATCCATGGGATCTGTAGTGAAGGTCCCTCTTCCATTTCTAATATTAGTAATCTGTTTCTTCTCTCTTTTTTTTATTCTTGATGATCCTGGCTAGGGGGTTTGACCAATTTTTTTGATCTTTTAAAAGAATAAGTTTTTTGTTTCATTGATTTTCTCTATTTTTCCTGTTTTTAATTTAATTGATTTCGGCTCTGATTTTTATCATTTACTTTCTTCTGCTCATTTTGTATTTAATTTTCTCTTCTTTTTCTGGTTTCCTAAGGTGGAAGCTTGTTATTGATTTTAGATCTTTCTTCTTTTCTAGTATATGCATTCAATACTATAAATTTCCCTCTACGCACTGCTTTCACTGCATCCCACAAAGTTCGATAAGTTGTATTTCCATTTTCATTTAGTTCAAAATACTTTTAAAATTTCTCTTGAGACGTCTTCTTTGAACCAGTGTTATTCAGAAGTGTGTAGTTTAATCTCAAAATAGTTTGAGATTTTCCAGTTATGTTTCTCTTATTGATTTATAGTTTAATTCCATTATGGACTAAGAGCATATTTTGTATGATATCTTTTCTTTGAAATTTGTTAAGGTGTGTTTTATGACCCAGGACGCAGTCTGTCTTGGTGAATATTCCATGTGAACTTGAAAAGAATGTATATTCTGCTGTTACTGGATTAAGCAGTCTATAAATGTCAACTAGATCCAGTGTCCTGATGGTGGTGTTCACTTCAACTATAATCTTACTGATTATCTGCTTGCTGGATCTCTCAATTACTGATAGATAAGTGCTGAAGTCTCCAAATGAAATAGTAAATTTGTCTATTTATCCTTGGAGTTCTATCAGTTTTTGCCTCATATAATTTGATGCTCTGTTGTTAGATACATACACATTAAGCGTTATTATGTCTTTGGAGAATTGATACACTTATCACTATGTAATGTCCCTCTTTATCCCTGATAATTGTCCTTGATGTGAAGTCTATTTTGTTGGAAATTAATATAACTACTCCAGCTTTCCTTTGGTTAGTATTAGTACATCTTTGCCCATTTTATCTATCTCTTTACTTTTAATATACCTGTGCCTTTATATTTAAAGTGGGTTCCTTGAAGACAACATACAGTTAGGTCTTGTTTTTCTTTCTACTCTGTGTCTCTGTTTCTCAACTGGTGCATTTAGAACATTTACATTTAAGTGATTACTGATACCCCTGTGTTCATACCTACTATATTTATTACTGTTTTCTATTGCTACCCTTGTTCTTTCTTTTTTGTCTTCCATTCTTTTTATCCCACTCTTTTGAAAATTAAGACTTTTAATTGATTCCATTTTCTCTCTTATTTTAGCATGTCAATTATACTTCTGGTTTGTTCTAGATATATATTTTTGCTTACATACTTCTAAAGGAATTTAAGATTGCCATGAAGATTTTAAGGTACGTTATGGTTGGGGCTGAACTTCAAACTTATATACCTGATTTTCCTCTTACCTCTTTCAGTCATCTCTGCAGTTTCATCCTCTTCTACCAACATTTATTATATGTGGCATTTCTTCAAAATTCAGCCTTAGATCCTGTTCTTTTCTCTTTCCTATACTTTTTCCCTAGACCAATGACTCCAATATTTTAAATTTCAGGTTATTATTCTGCTTTGAGCTCCACACCCAACTGCCATCCTCACAGTTCTCAAAGGCACCTCAAATTCAACATAACTAAACTGACTTATAATCTTCCATTCTCAAACATAAATTTCTGCTGGTATTCTCAGTTTCAGTGAGTGATATCATTATCTCATTAATTCTTCAAGCCACAACCTTAGGAATCATACTTCACATATAGCATATCTATTTCCTGTTGATTTTATCTCCTTTTGAATATTTTACATCTATCTACTCTTTCTTTCTGCTAATCATAAACAGTCCTACTATCTCTTATCTGGACTGCTGCAACACAAAGCTATTCTTGTTCATTCTTAGTCCCTTCCAATTTGGTTTGAGTGATCTTTACAGAACAGTAATATGATCATAAACCTAGCCTTATCCCTTCAATGACACCCCTTTGTTCTTAGGATAAAAATACAAATCTTTGGGAGTAGGGCTTACTGAGCTGCATGTGTTTTGTCCCCTCCCTCCCTTTCCGTCCTCATCTTGCACTCACTTCCCACCTGGCTCTCTGTGCCACACCATGCTGGCCTTCTTTTAGATCTTTAAATAAATAAGTAGGGTTTTCTCCCAGTTCACGACTTCTCTCTGGAATGACTTTTCTCCATATTTGCTTAAGTAACTACTGTTCATCCTTCAGATCACAACTCAGATGCTCCTCCTCTGGAAGTTTCCCTAACCCCAGATTAGGATAGTTTCTTTGTTATATATTATCTCAGATCTGACTAAGTAGCTCAAATATGTGAAACAAAGCCCATTATATCCATTACGAATTGATTTATATTTTATTTAACAGACCCACTGACCCTGTGACCTGAATGTCAATTTTTAGTTGCTATTAAGCCATTTTAGTCATTTATTACTACAACAATAAATCTTTGCTTGTATAAAGCCTAAGATATTGTCTGTGCTGTTGCAATAGCCCTGTTGATACACTTATCTTGACTTAAATGTGTTCTCTCTTAAGATTAGTTTTAATTCCATTTCACTTCATCTAATATTACTGGCGGAATGATTACACCTTTGGCTAAATGACCTTTGGTTAATGCTGTTTAACAAATATGCATCAGGTAGATATAATATGCCAGACATTATACAGGAAAGAGGACTGTAAAGGTGCAAAAAATGGTCTCTGACTTCAAGGAGCTACAGACTCTTTAGAAGAAAGAGGTATTTAGAGATTTGCATGATTTATGATCAAATGAATATTAGAATTAGGATGGCAGGTTAAGAGATACAAAACAGAGGAAACTGAGAAGAATTTAGTTTGATAAAATCAACACCACATTTAAGATACTATATTTGGAAAAATTACACCCATAGGCAAGTGTTTACTATTGTTTGGAGAGCTTATACCATAGGTTAAATATGTAAAGGAGGAAATGAACACAGTTTGGTAAGAAGAGCTCTTCGTGAGAATTTTCTACTTCCTACTAGCTAAATGAATTATGCAGAAGCCACCTATAAACTTTTGTGTCAACTGATGGATAAGATCAACCCAGTAGTTTGAAAGACTATTTGTACTGTAAATCTTAGAAGCATGTTACTGCACATTACATCTGATACTATTAGCCAGAAGAATGGCTTCATAGACAATAAAGAATATATTGTGAGAGATAAGGCATGGCAAGGTATTTCATTTTCACAATTCATTTTCCATGGAAACTCTATAACTGAGTCAGATTTATGAAATGGTGATGTGACTTTTTGAATTATTGACCTAACAGCATTTCTGTCAAGTTTCCACATTTTGGCCCATTACATGTAGAGTCTGGCTTCTCTATATGGTCTTTTATCATAGAGTTGCCCTCATAAATGTGATTTTGTGTGTGGGAGGGCAGTGTAATAATTACTTTACGAACAGCAAGCCGTTCAGAAAAAAATTCTGAGATTCAATAAAACTGAATTATCTTTGCTGAAAATAGAAATATGTGAAGTTTTAACAGTTCCAGACAAACAGGACCAAATTTGACTTTATGAAACCAGGAAGGCACTAAAAATTATATTCACAGCAAAATATTCATTCTTATAATTAGGTGCCCATGACACATGCTGATTTCCAAAACATACCAGCCACAGCACAACAGGGCAATAATAACAGACAGGTAAAATACATTATATAAAAAAAAACACGATTAGAAACACATGAAGATAAACTTACTGGTTCTCCTGCAAATCCCCTGTCTCCTGTACTCCCAGGGGGTCCTTGTAAACCCTGAATAAACAAAGGCAAAGTGTGAAGAAAAAGTGATGCTTGAAAATGTTTTAGTCAGTTTCCCTACCTCAGCTTTCCCTCATGATCCTCCCATCTAATTTTTCTGCCTACTTCTATTTGTTTTTTCTTTTGTGGTAAAATACGCATAACATAAAATTCACCACTTTAGCAATTTTTAAGTGTATAGTATGTGTAAATTTACAGTACTGTGGCATTAAGTGTATTCACATTGTTGTGCTACCATCACCACCACCTATTTTCAGAACTTTTTATCTTCCCAAATTGAAACTCTGTACCCATTAAATAACTCCCTATCCCCTACCCTCTTCCCCTGGCAACCATGACTCTACTTTCTTTCTCTATGAATTTGACTACTTTAAGTACCTTATATAAGTGGAATCATACAATATTTGTTCTTCTGTGTCTGGCTTATTTCATGTAGCATAATGTCTTCAAGGTTCATCCATTTGTAACATGTGTCAAGACTTCCTTCCTTTTCAAGGTTGAATAATATTCCCTTGTATGTATATACCACATTTTGTTTATCCATTCATCATCAATGAACACTTGGGGTTTTCTACCCTTTGGATATTGTGACTAATGCTCCTATAAACATTGGTGTACAAGTATCTGTTTGTATCCCTGCTTTCTATTCTTTGGGGTATATACGAAGAAGTGGAATTGATGGATTATATGCAATTCTATGTTTAACCATTTGAGGAGCTAGGCATACTGTTTTCTACAGCAGCTCCACCATTTTACATTCCCACCAGCATAGCACAAGGATTCCCATTTCTCCACATCCTTGCCAACACTGGTTATTTTTTCTGTATATATAGGTGTGTGTGTGTTTAATAATAGTCATTTTGGATGGGAAGTGGTATCTCAATGTGGTTTCAATTTGTATTTCCCTAATGACTAGTGATACTGAGCATATATTCATATATTTATTGGCTGTTTGCATATCTTCTTTAGAGGAATGCTTACTCAAGTCCTTTTGCTCATTTTTTCATTGTTGTTTATTATTTTGTTGTTGAGTTGTAGGAGTTCTTTATATCTACCTGTATTCTTTATATTTAATCTCCACTCCTATACAGTGACAAATATTTGTCATCCAGAATTATTTTAGATTTGGATTCTTTTATACTTTTAATATCAATATAAAAAGTTTTTTTCAAAAATAATATATTTGTGATGTATTAATAAGTATGACTTATGCCCTTATAACCTGGGAAGGCACAAAGCTCTCAGAACCTAGATGACCAGAAATGATCAAATTGGACCTCTCCGATGTTCTTTATTTTCCTCCATTTTTACATCATGCCACCTACGGTACCATAAAATTGAGTCTTAGATATGGGGGTATATTCTAAAATGGTATGTAAAACTCTAAATTAAATTCCAGGTCCTCTTTGATCCTTCCATTTAAAGATTAACTGAGCATGTACTGTGTGCTGGACACTGATGACTACTAATGATGTATAAAATACTGCCCTTGTTTATTTGCAATTTGCTTCTCCTACTCTTCTACATTACTGACCTTGGGAAGTTTGGCAATTATACAGCAGATCACAATTACCATTTTATCTTAAAACTGAAATCTAAAAAAATATGATATTAAATTGGAAGTAAAGACGTTCAATATTTCTAGCAACAAAGAATCTTCTAAGTTTTGATTATCAACGCTATGTTTAGTTACATATGATTGTCTGGTTAGAGAAAGGGAGATATGCAAAATCTCATGGACTCCTGTTGGAGTAAGACCATGTTTCAATCATGAAAATCATCTGCTACTCACATACTCCGGACTCCTAAATTAAGGGATCAATATAAGGGATCCCTCTGTGCCTGGTATACCAATTGAACATACAGCAAGAGTTCAGAACCTTAAATAATGTCTGCCCAGTTTGCTTTGTAAAGTGTGTTTACACACAATATTAAGCTTAATATGTACTTGTAATACTGTTAATGGTGCATAAGTGCTGTTAGGCAAAGCTATGAAGTGACCTAAATGGATTCTAATTATTTTTATTGGAGATGAAGAAGAAAAGCAAAAGCTGGCACAAAATAAAAATTCCCTTTAAGGCTTTTCAGATGCTACTGAAATACATTATTTGTAGTACAACTCCTTGCTCTACGAGGCATCTCAGCAATTATGACAACGATGACCAGGAGGATAATGACTATGGTGGTTGCTATTTATTGAGAGTCTGTGCTGAGCACATAACGAGCATCATTTGTTATAACTATAAAAGGTATCTCATTTTAATGATAGGGAAACTGAGGCTCAGAGAGGTTAAATAATTTGTACAAAGTCAAAACAGCTATAAGTGACAGAACCAGAATCTGACCTCAAATGTGTCTGAATCCAATGCCATGCTCTTCCACTACACTAAACTGCTTTTTACTGAATTCCATGAGAAATCAAGCATTCAATGCCTTTCCATTTTAAATAAACATGTTTAGAGCATCATCAAGACATTTTATGAGAATAGGCAAGGGAGTATATAAATGTTATTTCTATTGCCACACTTTCACTGTAGGATCATGAAAATGTGTGCATTCTGCTTCATTGTCTGAAGAACGGGAAAGAATAGAGTTAATACTGTATACTTTTTGTATTGTAAAGATTATGAAATAAATGCTTCTCAAGTATTCTGAGTTACTACAGAGAAAACTAAATTTAAAGAAGAAATTCTAAGTGTTTCCACTTCCAATACTGGCCAAGTTGCTCCTATCAAACCAATCTATATAGAGATAACTATAAACCCAAGATAAAATATTAAAAAGGAAAGATATGAAAGCACTGGAGAAAGACCAAAAATAGGCAGGAACTAGAGTAGTAGGGTTTACACTTGAAAGAAGAGAATGACACTAGGTGAGTTTCTGATTTTTTAATATGGCTTTTAGCCAGAGGAGAAGCCATACAAGATGGTTAAAATAAAGTAGGATAGAAATCTTCAGTCTTATTGGCATGGAGGACCCTAGGGCAGAATTTGAAGTGACCACAGATGGTGAAAAGTGGTGAAAGAAAGAGCCAGAGAGGAGCCTCAGATTGCAAATATAAACTCTGCTTATAGCTCTTGCTGACATTTAAGGTTTATATTGGTATGGCAGACGCCAAGTAGACCAGACAAGGCTAAAAGAACTTAATAGAGATTTCAGCAGCCACCTACCACAGAGGAGAGAAAACTTGGAGTTTTACCAGCCAAGTTAACTGCCTGCCAAATTAAAAACAAAACAATACTCTTCAAAGAAATATAACAGACTTTAGAGTCGCTAAAATGAATCAGTCAAAATGTTCAAGATACAATTCAAAATTATCAGACAGGGAAAATTTCCCATATTTATAAGAAAAAGCAATTAATGGAGACCAAACTTAAGATTACACAGATGTTATTATGTATCACACAATGATTTTAAAGTAGTTAGTATAAATATGCTCAAAAATGTAAATAAAAATGTACTCATGATGAATAAACAAATAGGAAATCCCAGAAGAGAAAGAGCATTTGTAAAAAGAAACAATGACAATTATAGAGCTGAAAATTAAATATCCAGATAAAACTTAAAAATACAACATCATAAATAAAATTTTATTGAAAGGCTTAACAAGTTAGAGAAGATAGATTCGGGTTGCCCAATTGGAAAAAAAAAAAACAAACAGGAAAAAGAAAGATTGAAATAGGAATGAACAGGGCCCCAGGGATCTAAGGTAATCAAAATGACTAACATATATTTAATTAGAATACAAGAAGGAAAGGAGAGAGAAAATGGTGTAGAAAAAAAATCCGAAAAAAAAGTTGAAAAATTTCCAAATTTAGTGAAGGCAAATTTACACACGCAAGAAACTCAGCAAACATTAAGCTGGATAAATGTAAAGAAAATCCATCTAGACACATCATAGTCAAACTACTGAAAGCCAAAGATAAAGAGAGAATCTTGAAAGCAGCCAGAGAAAAATGATACATTATATGCAGGGGAATAATGATAAAGATAAGTGTGGACTTCTCATCAGAAATAATGCAGGCCAAAAATAAATGGCATGTCATCTTTACATTGCTGAATGGAAACAAACAAAAAACCCTGTTGACCCAGAATTCTATAACCAGTGAAAATGTCCTTCAAGAATAAAGGTGAAATAAAGAAAAACTAAGAGAATTCATCACTAGAAGAACTTGACTATAAGAAATCTAAAGGAAGTTCTATAGGCTGCAGGGAAGTATACCACTTAGAAATGTGCATCTGTAGAAAGGAATGAAGAGCACCAGAAATAGTAAATTCATGGATAATTTTAAAAATCACTACTTTCCTCCTAAATATCTCTAATTTATGTTTCATTTATATTAAAGCAAAAAGTATTTTATTTATATTAAAGTAGAATTTTAACTTTGCAATATATAAGATATAAGTTATATATCTATAACTTATATAGATATAAAACAAATAGAGCATATAAGACAGGATGCTGGTAAACAGGTCTCTATGGCTGCAAGTTTCTTACAATTATGTTAAGTATTACTGTATTAACTCTAAGTAGACAGTGGAAAGTTACAATGTGATCCCTAAACCACGGGTTGGCAAACTACAGTCTGAGGGCCAAATCTGGACCATCACCTGATTTTGTAAATAGTTTTTTTTTGAATAGTCATGCTCATTCCTTTATATACCGTCTATGGTTGCTTTCACACTATGATGACACTAGAGCTGAGTAGTTGTGACAGAGACCATACAGCCCACAAAGCCTGAAATATTTTGTGGCACTTTACAGAGAAAGTTTGCTGGCTCCCGACCTAGAATAACCACTTAAAAGTAATAATGAGAAGTAGAGCTAAAAAGCGAATAGTTAAATTAGAGTGGCGTTCTCAAAGTCATTCAGTGCCTAAAGAAGGTGCTGCACACCACTACTGCTGCCACGACAGAGGAGAAACAGCCATAAAAATGGTAGACCTAAATCCAACCACATCAATAACTACATTAAGTGGAAATGGAGCAAACACTAATTAAAAGGCAGAGGTTGTTGGAATGAATAAAAAGGCAAGATCTAACTTTAAGACATTCACTTTGAACATCAAGGCACAGATGGTTTGAAAATAAATGAATGAAAAAGATACGCCATGCAAACAGCTAGAGAGACTTACATATCAAATAAAGTAGGTTTCAAAACAAACAGTATTACCAGGGATAAAAAGTATTACCAGAGATATAGAGGAACATTTTGTAATGATAAAAGGCTCAGTTGATTGGGAAGACATAGTAATCATAATGTGAATACTCTAAAAATAGTTTCAAAATACATAAAGCAAACTCTGACAGAATTAAAGAGAGACACAGACAAATACAAAATCATAGTTGGAGAATTTAATACCCTTAACTCATCAACTGAAAGAATATCTAGATAAAAATCAGTAATGTATGAGCTGTTATAGTTTTTGTAAGATTTAGAAAACTAAAAAGTTACTCAGGCTTTATCACTTTATTAACACAATGAATCATATCCTTTCTTCCTGATTCGCCCTTTGAGTCAGATATACGTGTGGATGGAAGGCAAGTATACGAAACAATGTTGGCCCATAGACAAATATACTTCTCCTGTTTATCTGGACTAGCAGAGTACTATATGTGTTACCAATTTCCTTGTAATACCTAGCTTTAGAATTACAACAATTTAGAGATGTATCTTTATTTTACAGATGAAGAAAATATGATCCAGAGAGCTAACCAATCTAACCAAGACTATACAGCTATTAGGAGCGTGCACTAGAACAAAGATCAATCTGATCTCCAGTGTATCTTTCTATTATACAGCACTGCCTGCTTGTTGACAGTGCATAAATGATGAGAGACGCTGAGATTACCGTGCAGGATCAAATAAATCTTTGGGGCATCTGGATTTTTTGGATTAATTGATCCAAGCTTCCCTCAGATCTCAAAAGTCTCTTTCAGTTCGATCAAGACCGAGGAGACAATGTAGGTATGAAGTTAAGTAAACCTCAACAACTAGTATTAACTCATGATTTACTGTCACTCACTAAGATAACTTTACTCTTCCGGTAGTCTATGAAACTTGTTTGCCATAAGCTACCATTACAAAATGGTTCTAGTAACTTTTATTTGATTGAGAAAATCAAATATCAAATTTTACATTTATCCATGCATATCTGATAGGCTGAAAATGAAGGTAAAACTCTAAGGAATGTCAACAATGTACAAAATGAGTAAGTAATTTTATTTCTCTTGGCCTTATTTTTCTAAAGTAAGAGGAATGGACCTGATAAATTCCAAATTTCTCCATTCAACTACAACATATTGGTTTTGTATACAGTGTAGCAAAGTGAAAAGAATCTCCAGAAACACCATTTACATTGATATAATAGAAACTTAGATGATGAATATTAATACTCAAGGAATGTTCTTTGGTGATGACTTCAATTAATAATATAATGTCACACACAAGTTCTTTCCCTGGATACAGTCATTTTTCTCTTTTAAGTGTCTGCTACTATAGGTTTGACCATTGGCAAATATAATGCTATTATGGAAAACAACCGGCAGGGGGCAGCAGATTTCAAAGAGGAACAAGTAAATGCAGTGACATTAGTGATAATTACTACAGCAGCTAAAACATTTTTGTCCTATCCTTTTCTGACTCTTCAGTTGCAGTATATTTAAATTATGATCTAATTTAATAACTTTATACATATATGTATATGACAAATCAAAATGTCATTAAAAATTATGCTTACAAATGGAATTAAAAACCCATACATTTAAGCTCATGTGCTCAAAATTATATATGTATATATGTGTAATATATATGTGTGTGTGTATATATTTCTCTTTTTTAAAAAATACACTTTACTCCCCCTCAGTTAGTGATGATAACCACAGAACTTGTGTTCCAGAGAAGAAATTGTATAATTCTGAGATTTTTGATGGTAGGAAAATATTTAGCATTATATAGTATTAAAAACTCTTAGAGCAGTGCCATGGGAAAACATGATGACACACATAGCTCCACACTCCAAGGGTGCAAACAACACTCAAGGTGAGTTAAAATGAAACTAGGCAAGAAGCCTCAAAGAAGTTTCTTATGTTAGCTTTATTAATATTCTGTTATATTTACATGACATCATACCACTTTATCTTGAAATGGATTTTACAGAAAAACTATGATAACAGAGGTGAAGTAAAAGTATCAGTTATCACCACCGGTTTATAGATAGGTACAAAAAAGGCACAGATTGAGTAAGCAATTTGCCTCAATAAAAGACTGACCCAAGGACTGCAGGAGGAAAAGAACTTGTATTCTCTTAGTCTAAAATACTGATTACTAAACAAGAGTTGTATCACAGAATAAAGTGGATAAAATTTGCTTATAGCTTGGCAATTTTTAATTACTTACTTGTTTCCCTTGAACTCCTCTCTCTCCAGGGTTTCCAGTCTTACCCTACATAAGAAAGAAAATGCCTGGGTCAAGCAACTCCCTCCCCAAATATGAATCACACACCAAGAAAAATGGAAGATATTATATGTTTATCTTTAATGTGAAATATTTTACTACTTACAATAAGACCATAAGGCCCTCTTTTTCCTTGATCTCCTTTTTCACCCTAACAAGAATCAATTCCAGGTGAGTTAATCAGAATGTGACTTACGGTCTTATACACGCTAACATACACTCACATACCAAAAAATAAGACATCAAATACATAGTTCAATAATAAAAATAATACATTTCTGTGTGTGTAGTAAAAACTTTATGTATGTTTCATACTTAGACTAAGAAAAAATTTAGAACCATACTTTTATAAGGAAATACATCAGTGTTTACACAGGTAGGACATATGGGCTCAAAAATATTTAACTGTGTATGAAATGAGAAAATAAGTGATTACCTTGGCACCTTGTATACCTTGTTCTCCTAAGAGACCATCTGGTCCTCTTGGTCCCTAGAGATGGAAAAAATATCCTATTGTTAATTTTAAATGTTTCTTTTTTACTGTTATGCATCCTTACAAATGGAGACACTGGACTCTTTTTTAGTTGAAAAACTCCTTTTGCTTGTTTCTGTGCCATGACCACAGTAAAGAATACAGCTGAGTATATGGATGAACCCATTTGCATGGGAGAATCAGGCCAGTGTTTTCAAGATTTAATGCCAAATAGTAAATCAGATGACCACAAAAACAGCTGATTCAGTTGTTGAGGTAGCTATAGTATAGGTTTGTTATTTGAGTATTTTCTTTACCTTATCATTTACTCTGCAGAAATCCAGGATTTATTCTAAAAACAACTCTAAATTAACTTTAAAGTGGCTGGTTTGTTTGTCCAGTCTTCCTAAGTTTTATATTTTTGGAATGGAACTCTTCTCATCACTTTATTAGAAAAAGAATGCTGACTGCACTGTTCCCCGCTATGCACCTGCTTGACAGCTGAAAGATGGCAAGGGGCACAGAAAAGGAATAGAAAGTGCTGCTGGGAATGTTCATGTAAATTTAAAACTTCTCAGCTATGTTGCTATCAATATCAATTCAGTAATTAGTTATGAAGAAGCATTAGTTGCAAAAGTCATTCTCTAATGAAAGAGGACAGTATATGTTCCTTGCCTAATTGTAACTGTCCTTGGAAGATATTAAAGTCCTTTGCAAGGGAATTAATTCAATTCTACAACCATTAACTGAACATCTACTGTGAAAAAGGCACTGCATTAAGTGTTACGGGAATCCACATTATGAGATAAGGTAAATTATATAAATAACTATAAAATAGGCAGAGATATTGTGTGTTAAGGGCTAAAGGGATCAAAGGAGGGAGACAGCTTTCACATGTTTGTAAAGGGAATGAAGATATTATTTTGACAGTCAGAGGTCATGCTCTAAAAGAAATTCTAGATGGAGGCATAGTATGAGAAAAGGGTAAAGAAGCAGGAAAAAAGATACTTCGGAATGAAAAAACTAGTTTGTTTAGCTGAGCTGGTGATTACATGGAGTATTTTTTAGTATTTCTATACTAATAAATAATTGTGAAAGACTGGGATTTAAAATGTGAAGGACTGGAGTTTATATTTGAATCAATAAGCAATGAGGAGGCGCTGAAGATTTCTATACAAAAGAGTGATACAAATCTCCCAATACAACATGCTGATTTGAAGAAGCCCCGTAGGCGTCAATATCTTCTATTGTATCCCATCTGAGGCCAACTTAGTTTAGCTTTATATTATTAAAAAGCTGCTTACTTCCAGGAAGATCCCACATGCCGCGGAGCAACTAAGCCTGTGCACCAAATCTACTCAGCTTGCGCTCTAGAGCCCACAGACCACAACTACTGAGCCTGCGAGCCACAACTACTGAGGCCCGCGCACCTAGAGCCCGTGCTCCGCAAAAAGAAAAGCCACCACAATGAGAAGTCCACACACCGCAACGAAGAGTAGCCCCTGCTCCGTGCAACTAGAGAAAGCCCACGCACAGCAACGAAGACCCAATGCAGCCAAAAATAAATAAATTTGAATAAATAAATTAAAAAAAAAAAGAAATGAAGGAGAAGATATCACTACAGACCGCTGAGACATTAAAGGGAAAATAAGGGACTACTATTGATAGAAACAACTCTTCACACATAAATTCTACACCTTTGGAGTAAACTGACCCATTCTTCAAAAGCAAAAACTCAAAACAGGTCAAGGACAAAGAGATTATTTGCATAACTTTGTATCTATTAAAGAAATTGATTTTGTAAATAAAAACCTTCTGAAATAAAAATCTCCAGACCACCCCCCCCCCAAAAAAAACCCCAAAAAACCTGCTTACTGTAAACAGGACTCTCTTCCTGGGTGCCCTTAGGGTAAGTGCATACCCTGATCCTCTTGGACACATCCACAGGATTGGAGAGAAAACTCACACTCCATGAGGATCTATAGCTCCACTGGGCATACTAAAGCTAAAGCCATAGCTCTAGCCCTACAATTTCTGTCTATATTTAAGGTACTCCATGATCTGTTCCCAGTTTACTTTTTGATCCTATTTTCCCATAAAAGACTGCAAAACTAAGTTAAAGTATTAATGTACAGGACCTTGAATGTCAAATTGAGGAGTATGGACTTAATAGATAAGTGACTTTCAAAGTGTGTTGTTGTTCATTCAACAAACATTTACTGAGTGCCAACTATAAGCCAGGTATTGTCTTAGGCCCAGAGGATACAGTAGGGAGAAGAGGCAAATCCCTGAATTTATAAACAAGCAAATAGATCTATAAAATTAAAATATAAAGTGACTATAGGTAGTCAAGTGTAATGAAGAAAAATAAAGGAGGTTAAGGGAGTAGAAGGAGTCCAAGGTGGGGGGCCCTACTTTAGATCAGGTGTATGAGAAGGCTCTCTAAAGTGACATGTGGGTAGACCTGAAGGAGCTGAGACTGCAGGCTATGCAAATAACTTGGGGAAGATCATTCTGGCAGGAGAAATAGCAACTGCAAAGGTCCTGAGGTGGGGGCTTCCTTGGAATGTTTGACAATTAAGTAACTGAAGATGGAAAAAAAGAACAATGATTAAAGGATGACTCTGAAGTTTTAAGTGCAAAGATCCCTCAGGACCTTGCTCCAATAATCACCTTCATCTTATCAGTAGCCTGTATTGATTCTCTTTCTCCAGCACCTTCTATGCTTATTTTCTTTTTTCTGCCCTGTAAGAAAACACTTTCCAAATTTTTTTGGAGTAATAACAGAACGTGGCTGAGAAAATATGAAAAGGAATCAGTGGTTAGCATTCTAAAATACCACAGAAAACTAGTAAGATCTAGAAATGTATCCACTGGTAACTAGGCACTTAACTCCTTTGCAACATGAAAGTTCTGACTTTCTTGGATATTTTGTTAGTAAGTAACCAGTGGAATTATGACAGCATTAATATAAAAACAAATTGGAAGTGTAAGTTTGTTTAGGGTAGAAAGGGGGGGAGTGGGGAGAAGATAACAATTTTGACTCTAGACAACCAACCACAATGGTAGATCATCCAAGGCTAATGCTAGAGTTAGAAGTCATTCTGTCTAGGTTTAAAAGTTAGCAGCCATAAGGATAAAGCTTCAAAAGGCCCCCAAACATAGAGTAATAAGTTAAAAAGAATTTTTAAAAATTGTTTGATCCAAAAATGATTGAAAAAAGTCTCATTTCTTAGATAAAAATAAGATTAAGTGGTTGCCTAGATATATATGTAGAAAAGGCTGCATTGAGCTCAGGAAGAAAGTCTCATAATTAACTGCCAGTTTCTGCCTCAGCACATAGATTACCCACTGTCAAGGCTGAACTAGTCTAAACCCTGCTTTTTAAGATGAAGCAACTGAAGCCTGCAGATATCAATATAAGTGAGTCACCTGATTCACATAATGTCTAAATGTCTAAAGACTTTGAATAACTGTGCTTTATTAAGTTTATAATATTTTTTCAAATGTTAAAAAATAAATAGATGTAATCCTGTTATCAAGTGAATTCAGGCTGAAATAGAGGACTTGAAGTTTAGAAGAAGTTTACAAAATGAATATTAAACACTAGTAAAATGCTGATTAGTGTTACAGTTGAAAGGAACTCCCTCCAAAATTAAGGAATACTTTAATGATAATCACTCATTTTTTAATGTTTTCCATTAAAAATATTTTTACTTAAAAGTACTTTAACATTTATTATTTCATTTACTAAACCAGGACTAGACAGGGAAAAAAGAAAGAGAAGTTTCTGCTCCCACTGTGATGACAAAGATAACCACATTAAGTTAAAAAAAATGTCTAAGTACAACAATTATATTTAATTAAAGGCTATAAAGCCTGAGGTTGCTAGTTAAGAGGTTAAGGCTGGCAGAACTCTAGGAAAGTTTGGTCCTCTCTATGCTTCAGTTAAGGGTTGGTTAATTAGCTAAAAGCTTAGCTTTATCAATATCTGCAAGTTTCACTTTGATATTGGTTGTAGAAGTTATCCCTGGAGTTATTCTTTGACTCCTGAGACATAACAAGCTTCAGGACAAGCTATAAGAAAATTAGACAAACAATATTATAATAGGTACCTAATTGGGGATAAAGTTATTTTTTCTAATACCTGCCTTAAAATCTCTACCTATAAAGCTCTTGAAGAATGCATTCTGGTTAAGTTAAAAAAAAAAATCTAATCTTTTCTTTATCCTCTTTTGGAAAAGTTAAAGTTGGCTACAGCTAACTCTCCCATCAAACAATCTCAAACTACATGAATATTTTCAGCCAATCCTGTTATTTTTTTCAGTTATATAAGGGGCAGGATTACACAATCTTCATAAAATTAGTTAGAAAAATTTTCATGATACTAAGTTGCTTAGGTTATTTCCTGAGATGGCAGGTATTGTTGCTTGACCGAGCTTTCGCTATTCTCTGTCAATATTGTATGATACTTTAAAAGCCACTGGACTGTAAGTCATTAAACCGTAAAATCCATGTGGTTTAGATCTAAGAAAAAGTTAACCTTGAATCCTCCATGACAGTAAGAGAGTGTCTGACAGATGGTATTATATCAGTAAATGTTAGATAGATGAATGGCAGATGGATGGATAGGAGAGAAGCAGAAGGACAGGCAGACTCCTTGGGTTGTGGTCCTACCATTCATGATGTTTGCATGTTCACCTATGATAACAGTACAAATCACAGGCAGAACAGCAAGGGCATACAAGCACTAGTTTCATAATGAGAGTTCTTTGTGTGGCCTCCTAGTGCAAATGTGCCTAGCTTCCCCTCCAATGTACTGTGACACAGTTGTGTGTCATAAAGTGTTACAGGTGTGCTGGAAATATTGACCCCCTTTGGGGGGTAGCCTTTGGGGTAACAAGGAAGGGCTGGGGCACAGGAATTCCCAGCCAGATACTTTTTTCATTTATCCCTGTGGGCTGGACATATAATATATTCTCATTTTTTGTGAGTGAAAAATATTCGAAAGGATATTTATTACGATCACATCTATAGTGGAGAATAGACTGGAGAATGGATTGATGGGAGAAGAAGATACTAGGTGATAACTAGAATGGAACATCATAATACTATATTCTTTCCCAAATATTCTGGTCTTTAGTTCTTTTTGATATTCCCAATGTTCACTGATTATTTGAAATATTCTCCTATAAAGGAAGCACTTTTGCATTAAACAAAGCCCTTATTTCTAAACAAAAAGACCTTGTTTAGAAAATACTGGGTGAACTTTAAATAATTATGAGAAGCCATTTGGGAACAAATCAGTAAAATGTATTTGGAGGATGAGAGGAAAATAGATGCTTGAAGAGGTGAGAATTGAAAACAAAGTGTCAAATCAGAAAAGAGTAATAATTTGCCCAAGGATCACAGGGAGGTTAGAAAACTGCAGAGAATATGAACTTTCCATATGACTTATCAGATAGTACAAGTGGTTCAGAAACATATCTTGCTTAGGTACATGGCCTATGCCTGGATAATCAATAAGACCTCAATTACTTAGGTAACCAAAGTAAGTATTTCTGTTTTTTTAAATCTGTCACAAAACTGGTTGAACTTTCCCACTATGAGTAATACAAAGTTGAATAAACACATTTGACCTGACCAAGTAGTGAATGCTGGCAGGGTACAGACCACTAAAATGACAGAGTACAGATCATCTTCCATGAGTTTTTATTTTATTATTTTAAATCTCATTTGGGCTAAAATAGATGTGGCTATCAGGATTATTTATAGACTGTAAATTCATAAGCCAGAAAGGAAAATAGTTTTTCAGAAAAGAAATGACAATACAGAAAAATTTGCTCTCTTTCTTTAATCTTCACCTAAAACACAGCACATGAAATTAAAGTCGTTATTTATTTATTTTGCCTATTTTCTTTTCTTTTCTTTCCTTCTTTTGGCCATGCTGCACAGCTTGTGGGATCTTAGTTCCCTGACCAGGGATTGAACCTGGGCCACGGCAGTGATAGCACCAAATCCTAACCACTGGACCACCAGTGAATTCCTAAAGTTGTTATTTTAAACTGAGCATTTTTCTCCCATTTGCCAACTGGAAAATGGCAGTTTAAAAAAAAAAATTGTTATTTGAAGGCCATGTTTTTAGAATTTTAAAATATTTTCTTCACTAGCTGTAAAAGTGAAGGTAAAGCCAAGGGGGAAAACAGAGTTCTTAAAGCCCACATATTCAAATTAATCAAGGAAAAATACTCTAAAATTCAATAGGGGTATTGAATAAGCATAGGGTTTGGAATCAGACACACTAAGGTTTGAATCCTGGTTGTGCCATAGACCTGCGTGTCTACAGTTCATATACTTAAACTCTCTGAGCCCCGTTTTCCTCAACTATAATATCTGAGATAAATGCCTCTCCTTCCTAGCGTGGTTTTGAGTATTAGGTTAGATGGTATATGTAAAAGTGCCCGGCACATGACAAGCATGCAATAAATGGTGGTTCTTATTTCTTTAAAGAAAAAAAAAAAGGATTTAATGTTCAAAAGACTTAAAGAGTGAAAGGTTTTAATTTAATTCTTACGCATAATTATTAGACAATGATGATATATTACCTCTTATTCACAGTGAATAAACTCTTAGTCATCCTGTGTATTCTTATTCTACTTCCTATCACTCTTATTCTGTCAAGCTGTTACTACCCCTTGCTATAGAAGTCTCCTGTGAGTAGAAAAATAATTTAAACATCTTTGCGTTCACAATTCCCCCAAAGAATGAAACTGGGAGTTGGGAATAAGAAAGAAGAATTCTTTGTCAATAAGTGAAATTTCTAGAACACAAAATGGAAAAGTATGGTTTTATAAATACAAATGATTATGAATTACATTTAAATTAATGTAGGTAGGTCACCTAATATAATGAAAACAAGAAAAAACCCAACAACCTCTAAGCATGATCTAGAAGATATAGAGCTATTTTTGCTGAACGCATCACTATTTATGACGCCATTTTTTAAAAGGTTAATGCACTTCCTTGATTAGATAACTTACTCTTCGTCCTTTAGGACCTGGACTCCCAGGTGGTCCTCTTGCCCCCACAGGACCCTACACATTGAAAATTTAAAAATCAGTTATAGAATTAACAGGAACGTTACAAAAACAGCAGTTACAACCTTTCTTATGATATGTAATTCTCCTTGGGAATTCTTAAAATAAAATTGATTAGTCTCCTTTAAAAATATGCTTTAATTATTAAACAAATACCATACTACCCTCCCCCAATATTCTGCTTCTGACATAGTCTACTATTTGGAGAAATTTAATTTCTAAGTGTTTACACCCTGAAAAAGAATGGGAAGTATTTAATATTCACTGACCACACAGTTTTTAGGATGAGCACATATGGAGTGGTGGGAGACACGACACATAAGGGAGACACCCACTTAGCCAGTCTGACCAGTCTAATCTCCCTGGTCCATCAAAGAACCAATGGCTACTTTTGCAAGATTTCTTTCTCATTACTCTAGATACTTATGATAATCCCATCACATAAAAATAGATTTTTTTCTGTTACCATGAAAAATGCCACAAAATTTTCCAAATTTACGGGCCACAAAAAATAGCCTTAAAAGAAGATTAAGTTGTCATTTGTTACTAAGTCAAGTACAATGAATTATTTTTATACCCAATGGTCTCCAATGCTTAGAAGACAAAATTTATTTATCTATATAACACAGGTAGATAAAAACAGTGAACTTACCCAGGATCTCAAATCTATTTCTTATCTTACACAAGTAAAAAGATTGGCAACTGTGCCCTAGATCAGTCTTCCTCATTTTTGAAGTCAATGACACAACTATCAGTATGCTGGAAGATTGGGCTTATCTTCAAAACAGAAGCTTCACAAAACAGCATAAACCATTTCTGATAATAGTTCTGCTTAGGGGATCACAAAGGCTGATATTCTTCACATTTAAGTTCACAATAACTTTCAAATTTTAATAAGCAAACTTTCTCTTTAGAGACAAGGCTTCATTATCTTTCTGTAACCACAAATGGAGTTTTTCAAAACAGTTTTTGAATAAAGGTATATTTTCTATGAATTTTATCAGTTTGAGAATATGTGGAAATTTCTAAGAACAACATGTTGGAAATTGTGCTTGTGATTTGTTTGTCCAATAGGTCTAAGCTTGATTACTGACTCTGTTTTCTTATATGGGGTTATTCAAAAGAAAGTTTAGATGTTTTTTATTTTAGGTTGCAGAACTATACTATTAGAAGTGAGGAGTAAATAATAGAGCAAGTAGAAGTGAGGAGGTTCAAGATACCATGATATATTCTAGAGTGTTTTGCATTGACTGGGAAGAGAAGTCTTTTCTATACTTACAGGTAATCCCAGTGGACCCATGGCTCCTGGAACCCCAGGAGGACCTGGATATCCCTATAATTTAAGCAAAAATATAAAAGACATAAATTCTCCATCACATCTAATTATTTTCATTGAAGACAAACAAGTAAATTATAAATAGTAATTAAAAATGATAATGTGATAAGATCTCCCTCTACTATCCAAGACATAAAAGGCCACAGGAAATGTTCCAGAGATAGACAATAGAAATAAAAAATGTTTACATAGAAGCTGGGTATACTTTTATTAGAAACTCTTTGCCTAGAAATGAAATTTGCTAGCCAGAATCACATATTATAACCTACTGAGAAGAGAATATCCATCTCACATTTCTATAGGTTGTGTTATGCTATGAATAGATGTATATTATGTTATATAGATTGTGAAACCATATCATTTTCAGATGTCAGGGAATTCAATAGTTAAGAAATGTGGGCCTCTCCAGGGTACTCCAAGACCAGCAGCCATGTGGCTGACTGGGTCTTTGTGCTCTGGCTGGGGTTCAGGCCTGTGCCTCTGAGGTGGGAGAGCCGAGTTCAGGACATTGGTAGACCAGAGACCTCCTGGCTCCATGTAATATCAAACAGTGAAAGCTCTCCCAGAGATCTCCATCTCAACGCTAAGACCCAGCTCCACTCAACGACCAGCAAGCTACAGTGCTGGACACCCTATGCCAAACAACTAGCAAGACAGGAACATAACCCCACCCATTAGCACAGAGACTGCCTAAAATCATAATAAGGTCACAGACACCCCAAAACACACCACCAGACATGGTCCTACCAACAGAAAGACAAGATCCAGCCTCATTCACCAGAACACAGGCACCAGTCCCCTCCACCAGGAAGCCTACAAAACCCACTGAACCAACCTTAGCCACTGGGGGCAGACACCAAAAACAACGGGAACTACGAACCTGCAGCCTGTGGAAAGGAGACCCCAAACACAGTAAGTTAAGCAAAATGAGAAGACAGAGAAATATGCAGCAGATGAAGGAGCAAGGTAAAAACCCAACAGACCAAACAAATGAAAAGGAAACAGGCAGTCTACCCGAAAAAGAATTCAGAGTAATGATAGTAAAGATGATCTAAAATCTTGGAAACAGAATGCAGAAAATACAAGAAACATTTAACAAGGACCTAGAAGAAATAAGAGCAAACAAACAATGATGATCAACACAATAAATAAATTAAAAATTCTCTAGAAGGAATCAATAGCAGAATAACTGAGGCAGAAGAATGGATAAATGACCTGGAAGATAAAATAGTGGGCATAACTACTGCAGAGCAGGATAAAGAAAAAAGAATGAAAAGAACCGAGGACAGTCTCAGAGACCTCTGGGACAACATTAAATGCACCAACATTCGAATTATAGGAGTGTAAGAAGAAGAGAAAAAGAAAGGGATTGAGAGAATATTTGAAGAGATTATAGTTGAAAAATTCCCTAATATGGGAAAGGAAATAGTCAATCAAGTCCAGGAAGTGCAGAGAGTCCCATACAGGATAAATCCTAGGATAAACATGCCAATACACATATTAACCAAACTATCAAAAATTAAATACAAAGAAAAAATATTAAAAGCAGCAAGGGCAAAGCAACAAATAACATACAAGGGAATCCCCATAAGGTTAACAGCTGATCTTTCAGCAGAAACTCTGTAAGCCAGAAAGGAGTGGCAGGACATATTTAAAGTGATGAAAGGGAAAAACCTACAACCAAGATAACTCTACTTAGCAAGGATCTCAGTCAGATTTGACGGAGAAATTAAAACCTTTACAGACAAGCAAAAGCTAAAAGAATTCAGCACCACCAAACCAGCTTTACAACAAATGCTAAAGGAACTTCTCTAGGCAGGAAACACAAGAGAAGGAAAAGACCTGCAATAATAAACCCAAAACAATTAAGAAAATGGTAATAGGAATATAAATATCGATAACTACCTTAAATGTAAATGGAATAAATGCTCCAACCAAAAGACATAGACTGGCTGAATGGATACAAAAACAAGAACTGTATATATGCTGTCTAAAAGAGACCCTCTTCAGACCCAGGGATACAGACAGACTGAAAGTGAGGGGATGGAAAAGATATTCCATACAAATGGAAATCAAAAGAAAGCTGGAATAGCAATACTCATATCAGACAAAATAGACTTTAAAATAAAGACTATTACAAGAGACAAAGAAGGACACTACATAATGATCAAGGGATCAATCCAAGAAGAAGATAAAACAATTGTAAAAATTTATGCCCCCAACATAGGAGCACCTCAATACATAAGGCAAATGCTAACAGCCATGAAAGGGGAAATCGACAGTAACACAGTCATAGTAGGGGACCTTAACACCCCACTTTCACCAATGGACAGATCATCCAAAATGAAAGTAAATAAGGAAACACAAGCTTTAGATGACACATTAAACAAGATGGACTTAATTGATATTTATAGGACATTCCATCCAAAAACAGCAAAATGCACTTTCTTCTCAAGTGCTCATGGAACATTCTCCAGGATAGATCATATCTTGGGTCACAAATCAAGCATCAGTAAATTTAAGAAAATTGAAATCGTGTCAAGTATCTTTTCCGACCACAATGCTATGAGACTAGATACCAATTACAGGAAAAAAATCTGTGAAAAATACAAACACATGAAGGCTAAACAATATGCTACTAAATAACCAAGAGATCACTGAAGAAATCAAAGAGGAAGTCAAAAAATACCTAGAAACAAATGACAATGAAAACACGACGACCCAAAACCTATAGGAATCAGCAAAAGCAGTTCTAAGAGGGAAGTTCATAGCAATACAATCCTACCTCAAGAAACAAGAAACATCTAAAATAAATAACCTAACCTTACACCTAGCAATTAGAGAAAGAAGAGCAAAAACCCCCCAAAGTTAGCAAAAGGAAAGAAATCACAAAGATCAGATCAGAAATAAATGAAAAAGAAATGAAGGAAACAATAGCAAGATCAATAAAAGTAAAAGCTGGTTCTTTGAAAAGATAAGCAAAATGGATAAACCATTAGCCAGACTCATCAAGAAAAAAAGGGAGAAGACTCAAATCATAGAATAAGATATGAAAAAGGAGAAGTAACAATGGACACTGCAGAAATACAAAGGATCATGAGAGATTACTACAAGCAACTCTATGCCAATAAAATGGACAACCTGGAAGAAATGGACAGATTCTTAGAAAAGCACAACCTTCTGAGACTGAACCAGGAAGAAATAGAAAATATAAACAGACAAATCACAAGCACTGAAAATGAGACTGTGATTAAAAATCTTCCAACAAACAAAAGCCCAGGACCAGGCGGCTTCACAGGCGAATTCTATCAAACATTTAGAGAAGAGCTAACACCTATCCTTCTCAAACTCTTCGAAAATATAGCAGAGGGAGGAACACTCCCAAACACATTCTACAAGGCCACCATCACCCTGATACCAAAACCAGACAAAGATGTCACAAAGAAAGGAAACTACAGGCCAATATCACTGATGAACATGGATGCAAAAATCCTCAACATAATACTAGCAAACAGAATCCAACGGCACATGAAAAGGATCATACACCATGATCAAGTGGGGTTTACCCCCGGAATGCAAGGATTCTTCAATATATGCAAATCAACCAATGTGATAAACCATATTAACAAATTGGAGAAAAACCACATGATCATCTCAATAGATGCAGAAAAGGCTTTCAACAAAATTCAACACCCGTTTATGATAAAAACCCTCCAGAAAGTAGGCACAGAGGGAACTTACCTCAACATAATAAAGACCATATATGACAAACCCACAGCCAACATCATTCTCAATGGTGAAAAACTGAAACCATCTCCTCTAAGATCAGGAACAAGACAAGGGTGTCCACTCTCACCACTATTATTCAACATAGTTTTCGAAGTCTTAGCCTCAGCAATCAGAGAAGAAAAATAAATAAAAGGAATCCAAATCGGAAAAGAAGAAGTTGAGCTGCCACTGTTTGCAGATGACACGATACTGTACATAGAGAATCCTAAAGGTGCTACCAGAAAACTATTAGAGCTAATCAATGAATTTGGTAAAGTAGCAGGGTACAAAATTAATGCACAGAAATCTCTTGCATTCCTATACACTAATGATGAAAAATCTGAAAGTAAAATTAAGGAAATACTCCCATTTACCATAGCAACAAAAAGAATAAAATACCTAGGAATAAACCTACCTAAGGAGACAAAAGACCTGCATGCAGAAAACTATAAGATACTGATGAAAGAAATTAAAGATGATACAAACAGATGGAGAGATATACCATGTTCTTGGATTGGAAGAATCAACATTGTGAAAATGACTCTACTACCCAAAGCAATCTACAGATTTAATGCAATCCCTATCAAACTACCAATGGCATTTTTCACAGAACTAGAACAAAAAATTTCACAATTTGTATGGAAACACAAAAGACCCCGAATAGCCAAAGGAATCTTGAGAAAGAAAAACAGAGCTGGAGGAATCAGGCTCCCTGACTTCAGAGTATACTACAAAGCCACAGTAATCAAGACAGTATGGTACTGGCACAAAAACGGAAATATAGATCAATGGAACAGGATAGAAAGCCCAGAGATAAACCCACGCACATACGGTCACCTTATTTTTGATAAAGCAGGCAAGAATATACAATAGAGAAAAGACAGCCTCTTCAATTAGTGCTGCTGGGAAAACCGGACAGCGACATGGAAAAGAATGAAATTAGAACATTCCCTAACACCATACACAAAAATATACTCAAAATGGATTAAAGACTTAAATGTAAGGCCAGACACTATAAAACTGTTAGAGGAAAACATAGGCAGAACACTCTATGACATAAATCACACCAAGATCCTTTCTGACCCACCTCCTAGAGAAATGGAAATAAAAACAAAAACAAACAAATGGGACCTAATGAAACTTAGAAGCTTTTGCACAGCAAAGGAAACCATAAACAAGACGAAAAAACAGCCCTCAGAATGGGAGAAAATATTTGCAAATGAAGCAACTGACAGAAGATTACTCTCCAAAATTTACAAGCAGCACATGCAGCTCAATATCCAAAAAACAAACAACCCAATCCAAAGACGGGCAGAAGACCTGAATAGACATTTCTCCAAAGAAGACATACAGATGGCCAAGAGGCATATGAAAAGATGCTCAACATCACTAATCATTAGAGAAATGCAAATCAAAACTACAATGAGGTATCACCTCACACAGGTCAGAATGGCCATCATCAAAAAATCTACAAACAATAAATTCTGGAGAGGGTGTGGAGAAAAGGGAACCCTCTTGCACTGTTGGTGGGAATGTAAATTGGTATAGCCACTATGGAGAACAGTATGGAGGTTCCTTAAAAAATGAATAATAGAACTACCATATGACCCAGCAATCCCACTACTGGGCATATACCCTGAGAAAACCATAATTCAAAAAGAGTCATGTACCACAATGTTCTTTGCACCACTATTTACAATAGCCAGGACATGGAAGCAACCTAAGTGTCCATCAACAGGTGAATGAATAAAGATGTGGCATATATAAACAATGGAATATTACTCAGCCATAAAAAGAAACGAAACTGAACTCTTTGTAGTGAGGTGGATGGACCTAGAGTCTGTCATACAGAGTGAAGTCAGAAAGAGAAAAACAAATACTGTATGCTAACACATATATGTGGAATCTAAAAAAAAAAAAAAAAGGTTTTGATGATACTAGGGGCAGGACAGGAATAGGGACACACACATAGAGAATGGACTTGAGGACAAGGGAAGGGGGAAGGGTAAGCTGGGACAAAGTGAGAGAGTAGCATTAACATATATACACTACCAAATGTAAAATAGATAGCTAATGGGAAGCAGCTGCATAGCACAGGGAGATCAGCTCAGTGCTTTGTGACCACCTAAGGGGGTGGGATAGGGAGGGTTGGAGGGATATGCAAGAGGGAGGGGATATGGGGATATATGTATACATATAGCTGATTCACTTTGTTATACAGCAGAAACTAACACAACATTGTAAAGCAATTATACTCCAATAAAGATGTTAAAAAATAAAAAATAAAAGAAATGTGAATGTGTACAAATACTTTAGCCTGTCAAATTTCAGAAGGAACACACCCTTTGTGGTATTAACCATATTCAAATGATTCAGAGAATGCCTTAGGAGTCAATAATTCCTGAAATTAATTAGCCTATGGGTATATTAAACTTCCTAGTTGACAGCAATTGGAGATAGGTAAAAAAATAATCTTACAGTGCTCTACTCATAATACAGAAGTTAAAACTGAGCAAAAATTTATGTAAAATGAATTTGTAGATAGCATTAGGTACACCAGATCCACCACAATATATTTTCTGAAAGCAAGATTCTTTAATTGAAAATAATTGTTCATTTCTATCACATTTAGAAACTTTAATAAATGAAAAAGCTGAAATCTAGATATAAAATTTATCAGCTATTACTATCTTAAAGATAAAAGAATGTAAGATGAATTCTGGATTCTGCTTTTCCACATATCAAATAATTACACTGTGACCAGAAACTTATGGAAAAGTGGCAATGATGATATGTGCCATATAAACTATAGGCTATAAAAAAAAAAGTAGAATCCTAATTGAATTTTCTTCTTCATCCACTTAAGCTTACTTAGGATGGTTTAATTCTTCTCTTAAGACTATAGGCTCATTCGACCTAGCCATGTGATTTGCATGCTTTTCAGTGCCAATCAGCATTCTGAATGGTAAACTGTTTAGAGGAGAAGAAAATTCTAATGGAAATTTACCACAAAATAGCATTTTTCACTTACTTAAATTTCATTCAAGGCAATTCCACCTCTGGAATGCCTTAACTTTATTATGTTCTTTGGACACATATCTTTCAAATCACTGAGCTCTTACCATAACGCCCTTTTCCCCCTGGGGACCTAGTGGCCCTGGATTTCCACGTTCTCCCTTTTAAAACAAAGAAAAAAGAAAAACATTGAGGCATGTTAATTAGTCATGAATGAGCTAAGCCTAGACAGGAAACTCATCCTAATTATCAGTAATTTTTAAATTTACAAATTTTGCATTTTTACCCTAAAGTTGCTAGACTTTTAATAAAAATCCTCTTAAGATAATTTTTAAGGGATAAAATACTAAAAAGTCTTATTAAAATGACGAAAATAGAAATTATGAACAATCAAGATTTAAAATTGAGCATGCATCGTATTCTAGTTTTGCAAGTAGAAATTCTTATAATTTTGAGACATATAAAATATAAGACTTGTAAAAGTATGAAAGCATATTGTAAAAATTAAGTGTATAACCATTGAACAAAATTTTATTTCTGTAATCTGTCCATCACAATTAAGCATAATCATGATAATCACATATGCCACAGCACATTAAAGGTCTAAACTGATTTACATTAAAATTCCAAGACTTTTCAACATGTTACTGTAGAAAATTTAACCTAACACAGAAGTAACTAAACCAGAATGAAAAAAGTACAAAACCATCTAAATTTTTTGAACTGATGTCATTTTATATTTGTTATATTGTTAATAAAAAAAATCAACAAGTATATATCAATCACTTTTAATGTACTAAGCTAGAGTTGGAGAGATATAACAGATATTTGACTTAGACTCTACCCTCAAGTAATTGAAAACATGACATTAACAAAGATGAATCAATTAAAGGACAATGAAATTTTAAATCGTGTGGTACTTATTCTAAGCCCAGGAAGGGAAGAAATCAGGAAGGATTAGAATAATCTGGAAAGACTTTACAGAGGAGATAGGAATTTAATTGAGTAGTGTACCTTGGCTTTGAATGAATAGAGGGAAGGGGAGAGGATACTCTAAACCAAGAAAACAGTAAGAATAAGAATAGGGACAAGTATGAAATATGAGATGGGGAGCAAGAAAGGTTTATACTGGAGAATATTAGAAAATTTGTTGGATGAACTGATTAAGCCAAAAATCACGTAGTATCTTGACAGCAAAGTAGAGCCGTTAACAGGCTTCAACAATAGGGAGGCTAATGAAGGTTCTTCAAAATGCTTTATCATGACCCATCAGAATTAGTCTTCTGCTTATAGTATGTAGGCTAGATTAAAAGATAGGGAAAGAGTAGTGTAAATATGATAGAGGGTAAATTTAAGATAAACTAATAAGAGTATGTCTAAGGGGGTAGCTTCGGGTCGACTATTAGAAAGGACAAATTGTAAAGAAAAAACTCTAAGACCTGCTAAAAGATTAGGCATAGAGGATGGAGGAAAAGGGAAATGCAAAGATGGGTTCTCTATCTATTCTGGAAGACTGGAAGAATAGAGATAGGCATACTAATAGAAATGAGATAATTGGGAAGAGACCAGTTTGGATGTGGGAAAAAAATGATGAATTTTAAATATTGGGTTGGCCAAAAGGTTCGTTTGTTTTTTTCCGTAAGATGGCTCTAGCAGCACTTAGTTGTCTTTAACTTCATTCGAAACAATTTTGTTAGATTGTATTATGACAGCTGTCATATCAGCGTGCATTTAAAAAAATTATCAAAATTGGTGAATTTTTGTGCAGCCATTTTAATACTGAAGATGGAAGAAAAACGCAACATTTTTCTGCATATTATGCTTTATTCTCTCAAGAAAGGTAAAAACGCAACTGAAACGCAAAAACAAGATTTGTGCAGTGTATGGAGAAGGTGCTGTGACTGATCAAACGTCTCAAAAGTGGTTTGCGAGTTTTGTGCTAGAGGTTTCTTTCTGGACGATGCGCCACAGTCGGGTAGACCAGTTGAAGTTGATAGCGATCAAATCAAGACATTAATTGAGAACAATCAACGTTATACCACGTTATACCAAAATATCCAAATCAAGCGCTGAAAATCATTTCCACCAGCATGGTTATACTAATTGCTTTGATGTTTGGGTTTCACATAATTTAAGCAAAAAAAACCTTCTTGACCGTATTTCTGCATGTGATTCTCTAGTAAAACGTAATGAAAATGTTCCGTTTTTAAAACAAATTGTGACGGGCGATGAAAAGTGGATACTGTACAATAATGTGGAACGGAAGAGATCGTGGGGCAAGCGAAATGAACCACCACCAACCACACCAAAGGCCGGTCTTCATCCAAAGAAGTTGACGCTGTACATATGGTGAGATTGGAAGGGAGTCCTCTATTATGAGCTCCTTCCAGAAAACCAAACGATTAATTCCAACAAGAACTGCTCCCAATTAGACCAACTGAAAGCAGCACTGGATAAAAAGCGTCCGAAATTAGTCAACAGAAAACTCATAATCTTCCATCAGGATAACGCAAGACCAAATGTTTCTCTGATGACAAGAAATAAAAACTGTTACAACTTGGCTGGGAAGTTCTGATTCATCCGCCGTATTCACCAGACATTGCACCTTCGGATATCCATTTGTTTCGGTCTTTACAAAATTCTCTTAATGGAAAAAATTTCAATTCCCTGGAAGACTGTAAAAGGCACCTGGAATAGTTCTTTGCTCAAAAAAGATAAAAAGTTTTGGGAAGATGGAATTATGAAGTTGCCAGAAAAATGGGAGAAGGTAGTGGAACAGTGAATAAGTTGTTCAATAAAGTTCTTGGTGAAAATGAAAAATGTGTCTTTTATTTTTTACTTAAAAACCGAAGGAAACTTTTGGCCAAGCCAATATGTTGAGTTTGACTTAAATTAAAAATTTCAGATGGAAATAACTGGAATATTATCTAATTTACTTCTAATCTTGGCTCTACTTAATTATTCACAAAGAATAGCCTTGCATATTAGACTATCATGCTTCTGCTTCATATTCAGCAAGTCAGGTTTCAGTCAAAGACTTGAAGTTATTGGTTTATTACCTACTAGCTCATTATAAGATTCTATTTTAAAAAAAATTCAAGAAAATGCCCTTGCTGGTTTCAAATAAAGAATTACTTATTTTTTTTAAAAAAAGACTTTCCTAAATTTGAAATTCAATGTGGAAAATCACTCCCAAGATAATGATTTCTAGGAAATTCTTAAGCAAATTACAATTTCCATCACAGTAGCCAAAAAGATCCATGAATAACTTCATACTGAATTCCAAGAGGATATAAAGAGTTTGTGACTGAAACTTGGATCAGGTAAAGTGATAACTTATTCTTCACTTTCAAAACTGTTTCCTTTAGGAGCTTGTTCTCATAAGTAGATTTAAATATTTTCTAGTCATAAACCTAGACCATCAATTTCATCTTTTCTCTTAAGAGCACATCATTATAGCCAAAAGAGTACTCTGCCTTTTAAAAATTAGAAACATATATGCTATCAGCTATATTGCAATATATTTAAGAGATTCAGTACAGGTAATGCATTTTAAGTTATGAGTAATTTCTAATTTCTAATTCATAAAATATCATATGACTGTCTCTCCTTTGAGTTTAGCTTAGAATCCTTACTATTGAACAAAACAATGAAAGAAATTACCTTTTCACCAGTGCTTGCAGTCATTCCAACTTCTCCAGGTAAACCAACAGGTCCCTTTTAGGAAAAAATATAATAGAAAATACACATATATTGTATTAGTATTACAGCATCCTGGTTTTAAATCACCTATAAACATGATGTTTCTTTCTAACTCATTCTAAATTTTATCTTAGAGTAAAATTCCTGCTGGTATAGGCGTCCTGTCTAAGACTTCACGTCAGAATTAATTATTCAGTTAATCAACAAATATATATGAATGTCTAATATGTGACAGGCTGGCTGCTGGGAGACACTGAGTTTCAAATTCAAATATAGTCCCTGTCTTTGTAGAACTTACAGTTCAGTGGATGTCATCAAAACTCCTGCAGTTTTTGCAGATTCTTGATGTGGATACACTAGCTTAAGAAATCATTTCTGTGACTTCCTTCTTTGAAAGCTCCTCAACACATGAGGGAATAGCATATACCCACTCGTTAATTCATTCAAAAAATATTTGGTGCCTACTTTGTGCCATGCACTATGCTGCTTGCTGAGATTTCATTAGTAAGGAAAAGGAGATCTAGGGCCTGCCCTGATGAGGCAAAAAGTCTTGTAACAGAAACAAGAACAACTAAATTAGAAAGTGAACATTTATAAATTATGATACAGGTTCACAAAGGAAACAACTGTGACGCTGAGGTGGAGAATAAAAGACAAGACCTATTTTAGGAAAGATGGTCAGGGTAAACCTGAGACCTGACATTTAAACTGAAAGCTGAAGAATAAAAAGAGGTCAGCCAGCCAAGCGCAGAAAGGAGGAAGAGAGTTCTAGGTGGAGAAAATAGCTTGAAGTAAAGAATGAATTTGGCAGAAGAAGTGAAAGAAGGCAATCAAGTACCACTGTTTCAGAGTGAACAACGCTCAGGGCGCATCTACCTTTGTCTCTATGGATTCTACTTCAAGCCGTGTAGAAAGCAAAAATGGTAATGTAGAACAAGCTTTACAACAAGAGTATAATCCTTCTCCCTGACTGTCTTCAATTATGAAGTTATTTTCTACTTTTATTTAAAAATGTATGAAACATTTTCTTTTTCAATAGCTAGCAAGCAAAGACACTATTTAGATTATGTAATATTACATATTAGCATACAGAAGGTACCTGAATCATGAAAAAATGGTTTGCAGTGTTGAAGCTACCTGAAGTTAATATATGGGGCATGATTTTATACACATATATTGGGTTGGCCAAAAAGTTTGTTCGTGTTTTTCCCGCTCTTACGTAAGATCTTACAGAAAAACTCGAACGAACTTTTTGGCCAACCCAATATCTATATCCTCACCCATATCTATCTATCTATCTATCTGGTGATTATGTATACATTAACATACGTTAAATACTTTCTGTGTGTCTGATTTAATCCTCACAACAACTATATTTGGTAGTATTATCATGATTCCCCTTTAACAGATGAGGAAGATGAGTTAAGAAGCTTTCTAAGGTAGATGAGTTTAAATAGTATAGATGAGTTTAAGTGGCTATTGAATGCTTGAAGTGTGGCTAGTCCAAACTGACATGTGCTATAAATGTAAAAGACACACTAGATTTCAAAGACCTACTACAAAAAGAATGCAAAACAGGCAAAAATAGTTTTGTTATCAAAATCTTTGCATATGAAGGAACATCCACACATATTTATTTATTTTGCCTATGATGGTGATGTGTACCTGTATAGACACATACACAACCAGTGATTTTTTTCATCACCAACCAGTAAATCTTTGACTAACTATATTATTCACCTTTTATGAAAGAGAGGACATTATACCCTTCTCTTTTTTAAAAAAAATTTTTATTGGAGTATAGTTGCTTTACCATGTTGTGTTAATTTCTACTGTACAGCAAAGTGAATCAACTATACATACACATGTATCCCCTCTTTTTTGGATTTCCTCCCCATTTGGATCCAATGACTTAGGAATAACATTTAGCATTCACTGAAATGATGTCAAGAACTATGATATAGTCCTTCTTGATAATCTCTGATTGCTTCTTCCTATTGTTACTTGATCTGTACAGTGCCCTTGAAAAGGAAAGTGGAGTCAAGAAAACTGAAGAACTGAGGAGTTAGGTCTTCTTTTAAGATGCCACAGTAAATCAATGGCATAGTCACAACTGAATTCCAGTCTTCTGTGGCCAGCGCTATTTCTATCACACCATGTTGCTGCTATGCTACTTGTTTAAAACGGATTTTTTTGTACCCCTGAAACTAACACAATATTGTAAATCAACTATACTTCAATAAAAATAGATTAATTAAAGAACCTTTTTAAATGCAAAATATCTAATTAATGACTTTCATTACATATTAAAATGATAATGCTTTGGATATATTAGTTGAAGTAAAATATTACTAAAATCAATTCACCATTTTTTTTTTACCTTTTTAAATATGGCTACTGGAAAATTTTTAATTACATTTGTGACTTGCATCATATTTCTATTGGATAGCACTGATCTATATTCTTAAGCAATATGCTAATATTAGTAGTTACATCCAGATGGAAGTGACCTAATAATTTATTTCTATGGCTATTTAAGTTTAAGAGAGTGAATACTTTCACTCTGAAACAATCAATGATCAATGGTCAGTTAATCAAATCTGAGCAGGAACAATGAAATAGAACTCTCTTGTGAGACAATAACCAAAACAGCAGAACCTGAACACAGACTAGTCTTAATTCAGGGGAAAAAAAACCCAAACCCATTTCCTAACATATAAAATCTAGGTGAGTGAATGGAGTAGGTCCATTTGGCCTATCCCAATATTGACCATGCATCCCAGAGTAATATTACCTACAAAAGTATTTTGTTTAGCCCACAGCTCACACTTACTAATTTTAAAAAGCTGAATAAAGGTGCTAAGATTTACCAATCTGGAGATTTTATATAAAAAGATTTTATATATAAAGATTTATAGGATGCCTGTCTTCAGATGACTAGCATGGTGTAGGCTAGCATTCTCAAAGGCAAATATTGGATAAGCACTCTTTAGTTTACCACATTCCCTACCAATTTCTCGTCTCATACCTGACCATTTCACTTATTTATTATACTACATGCTTGTTCGCAATAGGGCATTTGAGTTTGTCACCCCGATGTAAGTATTAGAAGGTGTAGTCCATCAAAAGGGCACAATTGGAAGAGATAGGTTCTTACTAGAAAAACAATTCATAGGATTACGTCCACATCCATAGGATCCATAGGGAATCTTTAATGAAACTTAGCTAGGGAGCAGATTTAAAGTGGTTCCCTTGGACTATTCCAGGACCTCAAAAAGTCTAATACAAACATACTAAATCTGATAACACTAGAAGTGTTGGCTAGAATGTGGGGACAGAATTCTTACACAGGAAGGATATAAATTGGTACATCACTTTGGAGAGCAATTTACTGTATGTAGTAAAACAGAAGATGCACTTAACCCACAACCTAGCACTTTCATTTCTAACTGTATACATGGGTTTCTACTCTCACATATATGCACTAGGAGATACACAGAAATGTCCATGGTGGCTTTATTTAAGTAGAGAAGTAGAATCACCTGAATTATCAGTATGGAAACTGATAAACTGAAATTTATTCGTACAGTGGAAAAACTCAACAGCGGTTAAAATTAATGGACCAGATAGATCTATAAATATCAATATGAATAAACCTTTTAAGAAAATAACGTTGAGTGAGAAAAAAGCATACAACCTTTTCAAAAGAATATGTCATTATGAAACCATTTTATGAAAAATTTTAAAACACATATAATAGTATAAATTGTTAATGGCATAAAACACATGGAAATTACATACACAACTTTAAGATAATGGTTTATGTCTATGTATAGACTGGTAGCTCACTGTTATTTTAACTTGCATTTTTCTGGTAACTATTGAGTCTGAACTTCTCTTCATGTACTTGTTGGACTTTTTTGTGCAATTTCTATCCATATCTTTTGTCCAAATTTTGCTCTTGAGGTTGCCTATTTTTTTTGTGATAATTTTCAGGAATTCTTATACATTCAAGGTATAAACTCTTTGCTGGTTTTAGATGTTATAAATTCCTTCTTGTGATTCATCACCTGTGAGATTATTTTGACATCCTTCATTGATAGAAATCCTTAATTTTGATGTAGCCACATCCAACCATTTTTTGCCTTATGATTTGTATTTTCTGGATCTTGTTTAAGAAGCCTTCCTCTACCTTTATGTCATTAGGTAATGGGCATTCTTTTCTATTAGTGTTAACTTTTTAAGGTAGGTCTTTAATCCATCTGGAGTCCATCTTTTTCACCAGGTGTGAGACAGAGATCCAAGTAAATTTTTTCCACATAGTGACCCAGTTTTCCAAATACTATACATACTAAAAATTATTTTTCCCATTAATTTGTTGTGTCAATCTTTTAAAAAATTTTATTGAGGTATAAATGACATACAACAATAATATTAGCTTTAGGTGTACAGCATAATGATTCAATATTTGTATATATTGTGAAATGATCATCACAATAAGTCTAGTTAATATCCCTCACCATACACAGTTACAGAAATTTTTTCTTGTGATGAGAACATTTAAGATTGACTCTCTTGGAAACTTTCAGATATGCAATACAGTATTATTAACTATAGCTTCTATGCTGTACATTACATCCCCGTGGCTTACTTATTTTATAACTGGAAATTTGTACCTTTTGACCCCCTTCACCTATTTTGCCCACCGCTGCCTCTGGCAACCATCAATCTATTCTCTGTATCTATGAGCTTGGTTTAAAAATTATTTTTTTTAGATTCCACATATACGTGAGATGATATGGTGTTTGTCTTTGACTTATTTCACTTAGCATAATGTCCTCAAGGCTCATCCACGTTGCCACAAATGGCAAGATGTACCCTTTTTATGGTTGAATAGTGTTCCATTGTACACATAAACCACATCTTCTTTATCCATTCATCCATTGATGGACACTTAAAAGGCTGTTTCCATATCTTGGCTATTGTAAACAATGCTTCAGTGAACATGGGGGTGCATATATATTTTCAAATTCACGTTTTTGTTTTCTTCAGATAAATACCTAGAAGTGGAATCATATGGTAGTTCTATTTTTAATTTTTTGAGGAACCTCCATACTGTTTTCCACAGTGGCTGCACCAGTTTACATTCTCACCAACTGTGCATGAGGGTTCCCTTTTCTCCACATTCTTGCCAACACTTGTTATTTCTTATCTTTTTGATAATAGCCATTCTAACAGGTGTGAGGTGATATCTCATTGTGGTTTTGATTTGCTTTTCCCTGATGATTAGTGATGTTGAGCATCTTTTCCTTTGCCTGTTGGCCATCCGTGCATCTCATTTGGAAAAATACCTATTCAGACCCTCTGCTCATTTTTAAATCAAATTGTTTGTTTGTTTTTGCTATTGAGTTGTATGAGTTCTTTATATATTTTGGATATTAGCTCCTTATCAGATATATGATTTGCAAACATTTTCTTCCATTCACTAGGTTGCCTCTTCATTTTGTTAATGATTTCCTTTGCTATGCAGAAGATTTCAAGTTTGATGTAGTTCCACTTGTTTATTTTTGTTTTTATTGCCTTTGCTTTCGGTGTCAAATCCAAAAAAATCTGTGGTGCCATTCTTATAACATTTTATACATGGCATATTTCTAAACTCTTTACTCTAGTACATTAATTATTTCTCTGTTTTCTCCTCTTTGCAAATTCTCTCACTCATTTTTTTCTAATGTTTTTATAGCTATTCCTACTACAGAACTGAAAATAAGCACTCTAAAACAGGTTAAGGTCAGTAGTATAGAATCTGAACTACACAGGCTTTATATCTACTAACTCTTTAAATCTATATTACTGTTTAATCTGAAAACTATCCACACACCTGGAAATCAGTAGGTGAATCAGATGAACACATTTAGAGTTGAGGCCTCTCAAATTTCCTCAAACCTAGGATGTTACTGATTGTAAGATGCACTATTACTTTTGTATCTCTAAAGAGAAAAAAGATTCTTCCAAGTAATTTAATTCACCACTGATTGTAAGAAACATCCTAATTTTACAAATACTAAAATGTGAAAAAAATTGTATTATTGTTAAAAATATTCACTGCTCCTTTCTGTCGAAGGAGTACACATCCCTGCATTGTTGATGTCAGCCTTGGCCATGTGACTTGCAGTGTCAATGGCAAAAATATAATCCCCCATCTTGCTGACATCTGGCTCCTCTATGTAACTTACTTTGACCAAATAAAAGTGAGTGTGTGTGGTAGTGATATGTACCACTTTTTTTTTTTTTAAGCCAGTTTCTTTTTTTCCTTAAACCATGAGGTCAGCCATGTCCCAGATAGGAGCTGCTCCTGAAGCCTAGGTGTCAGAATGCAGAAGAGATGGCTAGAGCCACAGCCAACCAACAGCAGATGGAGTGCAAGTAACAAGCAAACTTTTGTTGTCATAAGCCACTGATATTTTGAGGGTGTTTCTTTCTGCAGCAAAACTTAGCCTAATGTGACTGATGCAACTTGTATTTTAAAACTGATGAAATCTGGTACTTATTTGCCTGAAAAAACAGGTGATTTTCCTTCACTTTCTTCTAACCTATGTACTAAAGGCCCTAGGAGATGGTGGAGCCATAAGAAAAAAGGAAGCCAGGCATCTCAGTCACTTTGTAGGAGAGAGCTACCTGGTAATACCCACACTGGACTATTAACATGAGCAAAAACAACTTCTTATCAAGTTAAGTCTACAAAAAATTTTAGGTTTATTTGTTATAGCTGTTAATATTCTCCTAAAAATACAGTAAATTAAACTATGTGTTGACATAAAATTGAAAAACTTTGTAATCTAGCTCAATTGGCTTATTCAAAAGCTAGTCTCACAGAAATCTTTTTATAAATGAAGATGGTATAAAGTACACTGAACCAACCTCTGGTTTCAATTGCAAATCAACTTATTCAATAAGTGCAAAATGATCTGAAGAAAATAAAATTAAACACATATTTATGTGTTCATGTAACAAGCTCTGTGCTAAGAGTGGTAGAGAATACAAAGATGAGTGAAATATAATAAGGCGTTCATAATCTAGTAAGTTGGATGAGGAAAAGCATATTTTCTGTAAGTTAAGAGAAGAAAAATAAAATCCTATATAATGCAAAGGCAGCGGAGATTATGTCTGGTTGAGAACATAAGGAAAAGCTTTACAGAGAACACAATATTTGAGGTACGGCCAACTGTTGACAAGATAAATGGTGAAAGTGTATTCAAAGTAGAGGGAATGATCTGAACAGAAAATGGGAGGTAGCAAATGATGAAACATATGTCAAACATAAAGCAAATCCAGATTGTCTGAAACAGGATATGTGTAGGAAGAGACTGGGATAGATATGGTGATATACTATTGAGGGCTTTGACTGCCAAGTGTATTTGTATTTGTGGTGTTTGAAGAAAAATTTGTGTTTGTAGAAGAATCATTGTCGGTTTGAGTAAAGGAGGAATGTAATCGTATCTGTACTGAATGGACAGTAATTTAACAACACTGTGTTCAATGTGTGGAAATGGGAAAAAGATACAAAATGGTGTAAACAGTTAGAAGCTATTGTAATAGTCTAGTTTAAGTGTAATGACTCTTATGACAATGGTATCATGACTCAAAGAAACAGTAGCTCAGAGGAGAAGCCAGTGTCAGAGGAGAGATGATGAATTAAGCCATGGGAAAATTATGGCTCTTAATTGACAATTATGGCTCATGGGACAAGCAGAGAGTCTATCCTGAAATATTAATTTGTGAGTCCATAGAAAAATCAATTCCTGAAATCATAAGAATGATGCAGTACATACAGTAATAACAGAAGAAAAAGAATTTTAATGAAAATTCTTTGGAAGCAAGAGATAGAAGGAAAAACAAAAGGAAGAGAGGAGGAGAATCAGGAATGTGCAAAGAAAGTTCAAGAAGGGAAAAGTTTCAGAAAGCGAGACATCAGTGTTATGTGAAAGGGTTGAGAAGGATGAATATTGAGACAGTCATAGGATTTGGCAATTAGAAGGTTGGCGGTGACCTTTAAGAACAATTTCAGTACCTTTTGTGTGTTTTAATGTAATTTTGCCAAAGAGAATACGAGTGAGGAGAAAGTGGAAAAAAACTGTGTAGTTTATTCTTTTAAGAAGTTTGACAGCAAAAAGGAGGAGGCACAATAACTGCTTGAGGACATAGTTTGAAAATTATTTTATTTAGAATCTAATTTTTGTTCTATCTGCCAAATAAAAGAAACTTGTCTACAATAGAAAAATACTCTTCTAAATAGAAGGAAATTATATTCAAAACCTAATTTTTTTGCTCTATTTCATAAAATGAGTTTTGTTTTCTTTTGTTTTTAAAAGAAAACAGCCTAATTCAACACATCTGTATCAGAGAGAAGATATTGGCAGGTTTTACATGCTCCCAAGGTCTATGTCCTAGCCAGTTGTCTCTAGACAGCTTCCTAGCACTGGGAATGCTTTGTGAGTCACAGAACTCACAGCAGAGAGACATGTATTAGGCAAAGGTGCCCTATAACCTTCTCTTCCTTATTGCAGAAACACTGTTTAAAAGGACAGATTACGGTGCTATGACTTGTTCTAATTTTTACCCATGAAACCTTAAGTGCCACATATGCCAACTAGAGTCAAGGGCAGAAAGTTATTTGTTCAATTTTAAAGTGCTCAAATGCAAATTATGGGTACGTGGAAATGGGCATAATTTATTCATATTTTTAATCTATGGATCCTCAGAAGAAAAATATGAATGGCCTCCATTTCTGTTCCTTTCAATTCATTCTTATTCATTTCAAAACAAATGTTGAAATCTTTTACATTATTGTATTATTTATCTATTGCTGCAGAACAGATTACCCCAAAGTCAGTGGCTTAAAACAATAAATACTTATCTCACAGTTTCTGTCAGTCAAGAATTCACTAGTGCTTAGCTCAGAATTTTTCTGAGTTCTGGCTCAGAGTTTTTCATGAGGTTGTAGTCAAGATATGACATAAGCTGCAGTCATCTGATGTCTTGACTGAGACTAGGGAATCCATTTCCAAGAAGCCTGTTAGCTGGAGGCCTCAGTTTCTTGCTATGTAGGCCTCCTTAGGGCCTGACTTCATGGCAGTAGGTTCACCCCCAGAGTGAATAATCCAAGAGAGAGAGTGAGCAAGGAAGAAGCTGCAATGTCTTTTATGACCTAGTCACACACAGCTATTTCTGCCATAGCCTATTCATTAGAAGCGAGTCATGAAGTCCACTCCACACTCAGAGAGTGAAATAAGACTATCTTTCAGAAGGGAGAACATCAAAGAATTTGCAGACATATTTTAAAACCATCACAATGACTCAGTTTTATTCTTGGCTTGATTTGATGTTTTATTAAGACTGATTCCTCCCAATACTTTTCTTCAGTTTTTTTACATCTGTTGTCAAGTTAGACACTTCCACAGAAATATTCTAAGTAGTATTGGAATGATGTACATTTTCCCAAAGATGAAATGCATCAAATTTCATTCTTATTTCATTAGTTCTTAATTATTTATCATGTATAAGACACTATACTAGTCAATTAATAACTAAAATATAAAGCAGATAACAAAAATTTCGGTGAGATAAATCACTATAGAATATCAGATAAAGTAGGAGTCAGCAAACCATGACCCCAGGGGCTGGCTGTGTTTTTTTTGTAAATAAAGATTTGCTGGAACACAGCCATGACCTTTTGTTTACCTATTGCCTATGGCTGCTTTCATCCTATGAAGGCAGAGCTGAGTAGTTGGGACAGAGATTTTATGGCCCACAAAACCCAAACCATTTCTGTTGGGTATTTAAGGGAAATACAAAGCAGTCATTGAAGCCATAGCCTCAGCTTATAAGAATGATCAGCAATTTATACTTTTTGATCAAGAATTTTCATTAAAAAAATTTCAAAACACTGATTCCATGTCTAACACACATTTAAAAAAAATAAAATAAAGCTTTTAGCTAGAACATGCCATGCTATGTGTCAAGAGCTGGATAACTCTATGATAAATGAAAACATTTCACTTTTTGCAAAATGGAATATACAATAGTCTATTTAAAGATTTTGTTAGCTAAAGTGGAAACTCAAAAAGCCTTATGTATAATAAATCACTTCTTAGAATTGAAAAGAAATACTATTTTTTCCCAAAAGTCAGTAAAAACTCTAAAATACTCAGGTTCTATTTTTTAAAGTAACCACATCCTACTTGTTCACTGAAGACTGACATAAAATTAGGATATTTCCTAGTTGAAGCTAAAATGTTAAAAAACTTTACATGAAGTTCTTAGACTTGACAATTATCTTGAAAAAATTACTGTGCCTTCAACTGTAGTTTAAAACTACTCTATTGTTTCAAATTTTCTTTTCAATGTAGAAACAATGGTATTTATAGGATAAAGAATTTCAGACTCCCAAACTCTTCTAATTCACTTGAAAATATAATATATAAAGCTAATTCCCTAGGATTTAGTTCTGTTTTATCTTAGAACATATTAACTTTGATGTTTGCATTAGTACTATTGTGTTTACTCTTTGTTTAAAAATAAGAGAATTTTATAAGTCATCTTACCACAACAAAGGTAGTAATTGTACTATATGTAACTGCTGATATTTGACTACTTTTTTAACCTTAAGAATGGTAATTTTTCATGGTTCAATCTAGTACAATCTTGGAGGGTAGGAGAAACAGAAGGTCAGCCAGACATGAGAAAATCACTTCAAGCACAACATGGGAAAATATGTGTTCATAACTAGCATTTATTTCTCTACCTCAAGTTCCCATGCTTCTGCCCAAGAAGAGAATGATACAGATGGCTGTCAGTCTAGACAGAAAAGAGGAAGATGTAGAAAAGTGGAATGAAACTTTTCTGTATAACATATCTGGGTAAGAAAGAGGAATTCCTTTTTAGAAATGATAAATATGAGACACTATACAATTGTGTAAGCAGGTCTAGAGCAAAAAGATATTTGTGAATCATCAGCAAATAGTAAAGAGAGTAAATGAGTCACCAAAGAAAGGATGTACATTGAGAAAAGGAGAAGGCCAAGACCAATAACATTTAGAGAGCAGGATGAAAGAAAGAAAACTTAAAGAACTGTCCTATACGTGAAAAAGAAAGTGTACTGTCCAAAGGAGGATACTGTCCATTTATTTATTTATCACCCACAATGTTTCTTCAGACCTTTTCATTTGGGGGTAATTTTATGACTTGATGAGAATGAATAAACCTTTCTGTTAATTTGTAAATACATCACGGTTTCCAAATAGCTAATCTATGGACCATTTCACTCCTATTTTCAAACAAAATCCGTAAGCTAAGGATATATTCCTTTGACAGTGTGACTTGGAGTAAATTACTTTAGCTCACTGTGTCTCATCCTTCACCATTTAGGAAGACATGACTTTAAGTTTATCAGTTTGTATGCTTTGTAAAGCCAGGATGATGTCCTGTCTGACACTGAATCCCCTATGTCTAATACATTGCCTGGAATACAGAAGAAAATTAATGTATGTTGAATGAATGAGTGAATAAATTTGAATGAGTGAATAAGTTAGACAGAGCAGCAGTAGTGGAAGCAGAGATAAGCCGCCCACATCATCCTTTAAGAAAGGTCTTGATCTGTGTGTTTGCTCCAGGGCCCCATGTGAGCTTTCCCAGGAAAAGCAGCTTTAGCAAATGGGGGAGAGCTGGGTGCTGCAAGAATATAAGAAAGTGCCAGGAGACAAGGACAAGATGGCAGAGTAGAAGGACTTGAGCTCACTTCCTCTCACGAAAACACCAAAATCACAACTAACTGCTGAACAACCATCAAGAAAAAAGACTGGAACCTACCAAAAAAACATATTCTACATCCAAAGACAAAGAAGAAGCCACACGAGATGGTAGGAGGGGGCACGTTCATGATAAAATCAAATCCCACACCTGCCGGGTGGGCGACCCACAAACTGGAAAATAATTATATCACAGAGTTTCTCCCACAGGACCCAGAGATCTGGGCCCCATGTCAGGATCCCCAGCCTGGGGGTCTGCCATTGGGAGAAGGAGCTCTTAGAGCATTTGGCTTGAAAGCCAGCAGGGCTTGAGTGCAGGAGCTCCACAGGACTGGGGGAAACAGAGACTCTATTCCTGGAGGGCCAGACCTACCTGCAGGACTTGGAGGGTCTCCTGGGGAGGGAGGGGTTGGCTGTGGCTCACTGTAGGGACAAAGACACTAGTGGCAGAGGGCCCAGGGAATATTCATCAGCGTGAGCTCTCCTGGAGGTCACCATTGTGGCACCAAGAACTGGCCCCACCCAACAGCCTGCAGGCTCCAGTGTTGGAACGCCTCAGGCCAAAAAAACAACAGGGTGGGAACACAGTCTCACTCATCAGCAGACAGGCTGCTTAAAGTCTTCCTGAGCCCATAGCCACCTCTAAACACACCCCTTGACACAGCCCTGCCCACCAGAGGGACAAGACCCAGCTCTACACACCAGTGGGCAGGCACCAGTCCTGCCCACCAGGAAGCCTGCACAACTCCCTGGACCAATCTCACCCACCAGGAGGCAGACACCAGAAGCAAGAGGAACCACAATCTGCAACCTGTGGAATGAAGACCACAAACACAGAAAGTTAGACAAAATGAGATGATAGAGAAATATATTCCAGATAAAGGGACAAGATAAAACCCCAGAAGAACAACTAAGTGAAGAGGAGATAGGCAATCTACCTGAAAAAGAATTCAGAGTAAAGATAGTAAAGATGATCCAAGGTTTTGGAAAAAGAATGGAGGCAAAGACCAAGAAGATACAAGAAATGTTTACCAAAGAGCTAGAAGATTTAAAGAACAACAACAAAAAATTGAACAATACAATATCAGAAATGACAAATACACTTGAAGGAATTGATAGCAGAATAAATGAGGCAGAAGAACGAATAAGTGAGCTGGAAGACAAATTGGTGGAAATCACTGTTGCAGAACAGAACAAAGAATGAAAAGAAATGAGGACAGTCTAAGGCAGGGGTCCCCCACCCAAAGGCTGTGGACTGGTACCGGTCCACAGCCTGTTAGGAACCAGGCTGCACAGCAGGGGGTGAGTGGCGGGCAAGTGAGTGAAGCTTCATCTGCGGCTCCCCATGGCTCACATTACCACCTGAACCATCACTCGCATTACCACCTGAACCAACCCCCCACCCCCCACCCCATCCATGGAAAAATTGTCTTCCATGAAACCAGCCCCTGGTGCCAAAAAGGTTGGGGACTGCTGGTCTAAGGAACCTCTGGGACAGCATTAAAAGCACCAACATTTGCATTATAAGGGTCCCAGAGGAGAAGAGAGAAAGGGCCTGAGAAAATATTTGAAGAGATAATAGCTGAAAACTTCCCTAACATGGGAAAGGAAACATTCACCCAAGTCTAAGAAGCACAGAGAGTCCCATACAGGATAAACCCAAGGAGGAACACGCTGAGACACATTTTATTCAAACTGACAAAAATTAAAGACAAAGAGAAAATACTAAAAGCAGCAATGGAAAAGCAACAAATAACATACAAGGGAATCCCCATAAGATTATCAGCTGATTTTTCAGTAGAAACTCTGCAGGCCAGAGGGAGTGGCATGATACATTTAAAGTGATGAAAGGGAAAAACCTACAACCAACAATAATCTACCCAGTACGGCTCTCCTTCAGATTCAACGGAGAAATCAAAAGCTTTACAGACAAGCAAAAGCTAACAGAATTCAGCACCACCATACCATCTTTACAACAAATGCTAAAAGAACTTCTCTAGGTGGAAAAGAAAAGCCCAAAACTAGAAACAAGAAAATTATGAATGGGAAAGCTCTCCAGTAAAGGCAAACATACAGCAAAGGTAGGAAACCATCCACACACAAATATGATACCAAAACCAGCAATCATGAGAAGAGGACAGTATAGATGCAGGATGCTGAAAATGCATTTGAAATTAAGAGACCAGCAACTTAAAACAACTTGTATATATATAGACTGCTATATCAAAACCTCATGGTAATGGCAAATCAAAAATAGATAAAAACAATAGATAAAAACACAGAAAAGAAAAAGCATCCAAACACAACACTACAGATAGTCATCAAATAACAAGAGAAGAGAACAAAGGAGGAAGGGAAGAAAAAAGACCTACAAAAACAAATCCAAAACAATTAATGAAATGGCAATAAGAACATATGTATAGGTAATTACCTTCAATGTAAATGGATTAAATGCTCTAACCAAAAGACATTGACTGGCTGAATGGATAAAAAACAAGACCCATATATATGCTGTCTACAAGAGACCCACTAGGGACATGTACAGACTGAAGGTGTGGGGATGGGAATAGGTATTCCATGCAAATGGAAATCAAAAGAAAGCTGGAGTAGCAATACTCATATCAGACAAAATAGACTTTAAAATAAAGACTGTTACAAGAGACAAAAAAGGACACTACATAATCAAGGAATCAACCCAAGAAGAAGATATAACAATTGTAAATATATATGCACCCAACATAGGAACACCTCAATATATAAGGCAAATGCTAACAGCCATAAAAGGAGAAACTGACACTCACACAATAATAGTGGGGGACTTCCATCAAAAAGCCGCAGAATACACATTCTCAAGTGCACATCAACATTTTCCAGGACTGATCACAAGCTGGGCCACAAAGCAAGTCTTGGTTAATTTAAGAAAACTGAAATCATATCAAGCATCTTTTCTGAACACAATTCTATGAGATTAGAAATCAACTACAAGAAAAAAACTAAAAAACACAATCACGTGGAGGCTAAACAGTATGCTACTAAACAACTAATGGATCACTGAAGAAATCAAAGAGGAAATCAGAAAATACCTAGAGACAAATGAAAATGAAAACATGACAATCCAAAACCTATGGGACACAGCAAAAGGAGTTCTAAAAGGGAAGCTTATAGTGGTACAAGCTTACCTCAGGAAACAAGAAGGATCTCAAATAAACAACCTAACCCTACACCTAAAGCAAGTAAAAAAGAAGAACAAACAAAATCCAAAATTAGTAGAAGGAAAGAAGTCATAAAGATCAGAGAAGAAATGAATGAAATACAGATGAAGAAAACAATAGAAAAGATCAATGAAACTAAAAGCTGGTTCTTTGAAAAGATCAACAAAATGGTTAAACCTTTTGCCAGACTCATGAAGAAAAAAAGGGAGAGGACTCAAATCAATAAAATTAGAAATGAAAAAGGAGAAGTTACAACTGACACCACAGAAATACAGAGGATCATAAGAGACTACAACAAGCAACTATATGACAATAAAATGGACAACCTGGAAGAAATGGACAAATTCTTAGAAAGGTACAATCTCCCAAGACTGAACCAGGAAGAAATAGAAAATATGAACAGACCAATTACAGGCACTGAAATTGAAACTGTGATTAAAAAACTTCCAACAAACAAAAGTCCAGGACCAGATGGCTTCACAGGTGAATTCTATCAAATGTTTAGAGAAGACTTAACACCTATCCTTCTGAAAATATTCCAAAATTTCCAGAGGAAGGAACCTCCCAAACTCATTCTGTGAGGCCACCATCACCCTAATACCAAAGATACCAAAAGAAAAGAAAATTACAGGCCATTACTGATAAACATACACACAAAAATCTTCAACAAAATACTAGCAAACTGAATCCTACATTAAAAGGATCACACACCATGATCAAGTGAGATTTATCCTAGGGATGCAAGGATTTTTCAATATCTGCAAATCAATCAGTGTGATAAACCACATTAACAAACTGAAGAATAAAAGCCATATGATAATCTCAATAGATGCAGGAAACTTTTGACAAAATTCAACACACATTTATCATAAAACCCTCCAGAAAGTGGGCATAGAGGGAACCTGCCTCAACATAATAAAGGCCATATATAACAAACCCACAGCTAACATCATACTCAATGGTGAAAAGCTGAAAGCATTTCCTCTAAGATCAGGAACAAGACAAGGATGTCCATTCTCACCACTTTTATTCAACATCGTTTTGGAAGTCCTAGCCATGGTAATTAGAGAAGAAAAAGAAATAAAAGGAATCCAAAATGGAAAAGAAGAAGTAAAACAGCCACTGTTTGCAAATGACATGATTCTATATATAGAAAATCCTAAAGACGCTACCAGAAAATTACTAGAGCTCATCAATGAATTGGGTAAAGTTGCAGGATGCAAAATTAATACACAGAAATCTGTTGTATTTCTATACAGTAACAAAAGATCAGAAATATAAATTAAGTAAACAATCCCATTTACCATCACATCAAAAAGAACAAAATACTTAGGAATAAACCTACCTAAGGAGGCAAAAGACCTGTAATCTGAAAACTATTAAGACGCTGATAAAAGAAATTGAAGATGATACAAACAGATGGAAAGATATACCATGTTCTTGGATTGGAGTCATCAATATTGTCAAAATGACTATTCTACCCAAGGCAGTCTACAGATTCAATGCAATCCCTATTAAGTTATCAATAGCATTCTTCACAGAACTAGAACAAAAATTGTTTTAATTTGTATGGAAACACAAAAGATCTGTGAATAGCCAAAGCAATCCTGTGAAAGAAAAACAGTGCTGGAGGAATCTCGCTCCCTGAATTCAGACTATACTAGAAAGATACAGTCATCAAAATGTATGGTACTGGTACGAAAACAGAAATACAGGTCAATGGAACAGTATAGAAAGCCCAGAAATAAACCCATGCACCTATATTCAATTAATCTACGACAAAGGAGGCAAGAATATATAATGGAGGAAAGACAGTCTCTTCAGTAAGTGGTGTTGGAAAAGCTGGACAGCTACATGTAAAAGAATGAAATTAGAACATTCTCTAACACTATACACAAAAATAAACTCAAAATGGATTAAAGACGTAAATGTAAGGCCAAATCCTATAAAACTCTTAGAGGAAAACATAAGCAGAACATTCTTTGACATAAATCCCAGCAATATCTTTTTGGATCCACCTCCTAGAGTAATGAAAATAAAAACAAAACAAAACAAAAACAAATGGGGCCTAATTAAACTTAAAAGCTTTTGCACAGCAACGGAAACTATAAACAAAAAGAAAAGACAACCCTCAGAATAGGAGAAAATATTTGCAGATGAAGCAACCAACAAGCGATTGATCTCTAAAATACACAAACAGCTCATGCAGGTCTATATCAAAAACACAAACAACTCAATCAAAAACTGGGCAGATGATCTAAATAGACATTTCTCCAAACAAGATACACAGATGCCCAAAAAGCATGTGAAAAGATGCTCAGCATCTTTAATTATTACAGAAATGCAAATCAAAACTACAATGAGATATTACCTCACACCAGTCAGAATGGTCATCATCAAAAAGTCTAAATCAATAAGTGCTGGAGAGGGTGTGGAAAAAAGGGAACCCTCTATACTGTTGGTGGGAATGTAAATTGGTACATCTACTACAGAGAATAGTATGGGGGTTTCTTAAAAAACTAACAATAGAGCCACCATATGATCCAGCAATCCCACTTCTGGGTGTATATCTGGAGAAAACCATACTTCAAAGATCCATGTACCTCAATGTTCACTGCAGCACTATTTACAAAGCCAAGATATGGAAAAAACCAAAATGTCCATTGACAGAGGAGTGGATAAAGAAGATGTGGTACATATATACAACAGCATATTACTCATCCATAAAAAAGAACAAAATAATGCCATTTTCAGCAACATGCATGGACCTAGAGATTATCATACTAAGTTGAAGTAAATCAGACAGGGAAAGAGAAAGACAAATATCATGGTATCACTTACATGTGGAATCTAAAAAAATTATACAAATGAATTTATGTACAAAATAGAAACAGACTCACAGATTTCTAAAACAAACTTATGGTTACCAAAGGGGAAAGGTCGGGGGAGGGATTAATCAGGAGGTTGGGATTAACATATACACACTACTATATATAAAACAGAAAATCAACAAGGACCTACTGTACAGCACAGGGAACTCTCCTCAGTATTCTGTAATAACCTAAATGGGAAAGAAATCTGAAAAAGAATGGTATATGTATATGTATAACTGAGTCACTCTGTTGTACACCTGAAACTAACACAACATTTTAAATCAACTATACTCCAATACAAAATAAAAATTAAATCAAATTAAAAAAAAGATTTTATTGCCCCTGTAATCAACTCCTTCAAAGTTTAGGCTTGAGCAAAGAGGCTTACCTCCAAAGACTAATTAAAGTGAGGGTATAAAAAGGCCCGGCCACTTTTATGTAATATGGTACTACTCTAACAGCCATATATGCCCCAGAGCTTCCTAAAGGGTTGTTTTGGCTCTCACCTCCCTAGTGGAAAGACAGAAAATTGAGCAAAAGCCCAGGATTTAAAAGTCAGAGTGACGAAACACCAGAGAAGGTTATATCTCTAACCAAGAGAAGTCTGTTATGCCAAGGTCAGGGCCTTGGTTGGGGAAAAAAATGGAACCCTGACCCTTGATGGGGACACCTTGATATAAGTCCCTGAAGATTTTGAACCACGAGACTCCTTTGAACTCTATTAGCTTACAGAAGTGGTCTATCCCTCCTCATTAACGCTAGCACCTTCCCCTATAAGAGAACATATGCCCCAATTAGGATTTGTCATAAAACTCTTCTGGCCAATATGTCAATAACTAGGGGTAAATCATAGCATGACCCATCTGGGAACTTGTTGTTCCTGATATAGGAAAATGGGACTCTACCCCAAAGAATGAAAGACCTAGCCAATATGTACTGGTAGGAACCTGGAGAATACGCATGGGACTGATTCTACAAGTACTTGAACAAGGGAGCCATAACATAATATAAAAAACATAAACATAAGATAAAATTAGACATGGAAGAGTTTATTAATTTGGGAGCACTTTTCCAAGATATAGGATTTAATACCCTGGCAAGGATATCAAGAGATTGTGCAAACTCCTGCAGTGGGTCTAAGCCGCGAGGTATGCATCTCTGCTGCTTGGACCATATGACTTGGCAGATCCTATGGTATTAGAGAAACTGATGGTGGGAAAGGAAGCCACGTAGAGCTTATGGCAAGCCTTGATAGGAAGAACACAACACAGGCTTCTGGGATTCGGGAACAAGGGCATGCCATCGATGGCAGAGAATTACATGTGTTTTGAAAAACAAATTCTAGTGTGCTACTAGGCTCAAGTAGAGACTGAGCACCTAACAATGGGACAACAAGTGACATTAGCATTTGGATCTAGCTATCATAAGCTGAGTTGTATCAGATATAAGATCAAGCAGTTCCAGTGCAATCTGGGATGGGACATGAGCAGGACAGAGGTACAAGCAAATGGAATGAATAAGTAGGCCAGATCCCCAACCAGTACCTCTTTTTTAGCTAACACCTTTGGCTATCTGAAGGATCTCTTATGACCAGCTGATAGAAAAGGAAAAAGCCAACTTGATTTATAGATGGGCAGGCTTAGTGCTATAAACTTGATTTATAGATGGGCAGGCTTAGTGTTATGGACTGAATATTTGTATTCCCTCAAAATTCGTATATTAAAGCCTTAATGTTATGGTATTTGAAGGTAGGGCCTTTGGGAGGTAATTAGTCATAAGAGTAGGGCTCCCATGATGGAATTAGTCTATTATAAGAAGAAAATATCTGGCCCTTTCTCTTGGCACCGTGTAAGGTACAGAGAGAAGGCAGCCATCTGCAAACCAGGAAGAGGGCTGTTACCAGGCACTGAATTTGTTGCTGCCTTGATCTCACACTTCCCAGCCTCCAGAAGTGTGAGAAATAAGTTTGTTTAAGCTACCGAAACTATGGTATTTCATTACAGCAGCCCAAACTGACTAAGACACTTGATATGTAGGTATAAACTGAAAATGGATGGAAGCTGCACTATAGTTTCACTCAGGAGTGCCTTAAAAGGCAGTGGCAAGAGGACATCTTTCTAACGGGCAGAGTTTCTGGCAGTGTACCAGACCATCCACTTTGTGGGAAGGAGAAGTGGCTTGAGGTTAGAATATGTACAGACTAAGTGGCATTTGTGAGTGACCTGGCTGTTTGGTAAGATGCCTGAATGGAAGAAGACTCTAAGACTGGGAACAAGGTTTGAGAAAAAAGCTTTTGGATGGGTACAGTAGACACAACATGCAAAAATCTCTGTATCGAATATGAATGCCTACCAGAGAAGGGCAAATGTGGAAGCGTACCTGGAAAGAGATAGAATGACTCAGAAAGTTGACATCAGCAAGTCTTGGTCATCAGTCACCTCAGTGCTGGATGATAGGTATACGAATGAATAGGCATGGTGGGAGAGATGGAAGGTATACACGGGCCTGACATCATGAGTTCCAATTTGGCAAGACTAAATTAACTACTGCTGACACTGAACATCCAAACTGCCAACAACCGAGAACAATGTTGAGCCCATGATATGCTGCCACACTTTGAGGAGACCAAGCAGCCACTTGGGGGCAAGTTCACTCTGGAAGGGCCAATGATTTATTCTAACAGAAATGACACATACTCTGGGAATGGGTTGCTTTCCTGCACTCAGGCCTCAACTATTAGAAGTATCTGAGGGCTTACAAAGTAATCTACCATACAGGATCCCCAAAACGTTGTGTCAGACCAAGGTACCCATTTTATAGCCAATAAGGTATGGAAGTGGGCCTATGTACATAGGGTCTAATAGTTATATCACATGACAACAAGAAACGTCCAACCTGACAGAATGGCCTGCTAAAGGTGCCATTAAAGTGCCAGCTAGGAGGTGATAGTTTATGAGGATAAAGCGCCATCCCACAGGATAAAAATATATATATACTGAATCAAAGATATTTATATGGTACTGTGTCTCCATCAGTAAATATTCATTGGTCTTAGAACCAAGGGGCAGAAACAGAATTCATCCTACTTAGTATCACTCCCAATGTCTCCAAAGAGGTCCCTGTACTTTACATTTCCACAAAATGTAAGTTCTGCAGGAATGGCGGTCCTGGTCCCTAAAGAGGACACATTTTTAGCTGGTGACAAAGTAAGAGTCCTTTTGAACTATAAGCTATGGCTGCTCCTTGAGCATTACAAATTCCCTGTATCCAGGTACCAGCAGGCAAGGAAAAGAGTCACCATCTTGGTACAGTTAATTCACCCTGATCATTAGGAAGAGGGAGAAGAATGATATCATTTGTGGTCCTAAAAGTAGCTGCAGTGTTAGGGGAACTAATTTGTACTACCAACTCCTCTTTTAAGTTTTACCCCAGGAAGAGAATCCACCAGAATCCTAGAGGAGCATCTCCCTGAAAGGATATGAAGAAATGGGTCCAAGTGATACAAGGAATAAACTGTAGTGAACACTAAGATAGCCCATCCTCCTTCAAGGAAGAACGTATTGTCCAAGCTGTCGTCAGCTTCATGGTTTGCCTCAGCATTAGAGTGCCTTCTTGACCAAAGACACACACTTCCCAGGGTGGCCTATGTACAATGACTGCTTGATTTACAGTATAAAAGCCCAGCCATTCATCCCAGCATGATGAGTTACAAAGCATTCCCAGCTTCCTGTAAGGATGCTTGAGACTCAGTATCAGTTTGATTTCTCCTTCTACACAATCCTGCTCCCTCTTCCTCTTTGCACAAGTGTTGCTTCCTAATAAATAGCCTGTAGCAAAATGCAATCTCAGCATTCTGCTTCTGGAATTTCCAACTCATGCTCGCAGCTTTTCACTAACTGTGGGTCTCAATCCACTGAGGGCCATGGAATTACTGCAAAGTCTCAGTGTGTCTGTATATAGGTACTGAGAGTATAGTAAATACATAAACACACAACTGCTACTTGTTGGTCTGTAAAAACAATCTCATTCTTGAAAAGACTGGAAATCACTAAGGTAGAGTATGTATAAATTAATAAACAAAGGCAGATTACCTTTTTTAACCAAAACCTGAGATTCTGGGAAAATATGTGTAATTTCTACCTGTATTCAGTGTTTTCTTATGTCTAATGAACACAAGGTGCTACTGCCATATTTAATAGTGTGGCTACTAAAGCACATACTGTAAACCTATTTTCAATGCTTGGGTAATGACTGTTACCATCCTTAGGATAAATAGAATGTTTTATCCTATTTTACTAAAAGGGAGGAAATTGTACCTTGCATACATGTTTTTGGGGTTTGGGTCCCAGGTGTAAAGTATTTGGGATATATTCCAAAGCGAACCTGAGGGAGACTTTGAGATAACATCTGAAGTGAGATATTCATCCCTTTCCCTTTGATAAATCTTTTCTTGATAGGCTGAGGATGAAGTTTCTGGAGCTCACCAAAGACTGAGCACACTTTGGCAGCAAAAATTAAAGCTTATTATCATTTGTTTTCCAGCATATTTGACTTACTTTACAAAAAATTCTTTCAAGTGAAGTGCACTTATATGTAGACAATTTTCTTATACTGATACCTTGTTCCTAAGGTATTCAAATATACCAAATGAGGAAATGATGTAGCACAGAGATTATGCTAAATCATACCTGTAACTGCACACAGATGATATATAGCTCTCTTAATTTTTATTTTTTTCTAGAATGAGGTAAGAGTGTAAGTAAATAAAAACAATGATTACTCACCTGTGCTATCTACTGAGTCTTTGAAACTAAGAATGTGCCTCATTAGCTCTATTAATTTAACTTTTCTGAAAATTGAAGATAATCTATAAACACTGGTGACTAAAGAAAAGACAATTATATAGAAAGTCTGCATTCATTCACACTTTAAAAAGTACAGAAGTGTCATAAAATAAATGCATTCATTTATTAGGCAGCAAACATTGTTTGAGTATATAATACATGTCAGACATTAATGAATAATGTGGAATATTTTACACAGTCAGTTAAATGTAGAATATAGACAAGCACTTCATTATTTTAGAGGTTCTTGATTGGACAACAGTTTATTTTGGTATCACAGTTCCTCCACTTCAGACTCATGACATTTGGATATATAGGTTTTCTAAAAGATAGAACTGAATGGTTTGCTCAGTATCCAAATAGGGATTTCAGCCTCTGAAATTTCCCTGACAACTATTTGACTCGTATTCCCTTGGATCATACATGTAGTCATGAAATAAAAGTTCAGAATGAAGTTTTTGCCTAGAGAAGGTCTGGCAATGATTAAAAGAATATGCCTGGAATGTCTACTCAACAGATGCTTTTACTCACGCTTATGTTACGGGGAGCTTGAGAATAGAAGGGCAACTGGTCCTGTCCTCCCTGCACTAAATCACCTAGCAATGTTGTTCACAGATTCCACTCTTTTTAATGAGTCTCTTGGCAATAAATCAAAGGTGATAAAGTGAATATCAGCACAGGGCTACCATGAAGTTCTTATAGTATTAGTTTTTAAAAAAATGTAAGTTGGATGAGAAAAAAGAGAAATTCTCCTACTATGACACTTGTGTGGCAAAACACTTGAATTGCAAGCTCTTCCTAAGACTCTAATAACTAGCAGGATCATTCACAGGGAAGAATATGTGCTTATAATCACAGCACTTTTTTCCCCACATACAAAGCATTTAATTAGTTCGGTATTTTTTCGATGCAGACCTCATAGGTATTGAGTTTTTTTGTGGACTCTACCTGAAGATAAAATTAGAGTCAGAAAATCTATTGTCTGATGCCTCCCATCAATGTCTATACCTAAAAATGAGGAAAATAACAGGATGGTACTGCTAAGTACTAGTCTATAAAGACCTGAGTTCCAGATTAGATCTTCAATTCTGAAGCAAGTCATGGGACCAGTTTGAGTCTCATTCTCCCAATTCTAAAAAGACAAAGGATTAACTAGATAATCTCTCACACACTTTCCAGTTCTAAAATTCTATAATTTAAACATAAGGAAGAGGAATATCCCTACAGTATTTTAAGGTATTGAAAACCTTTGAACAGGTGAGAAAAGACGTAATTAAAAAAAACGGGGGGACTTCCCTGGTGGCACAGTGGTTAAGAATCTGCCTGCCAATGCAGGGGACGGGGGTTCGAGCACTGGTCCGGGAGGATCCCACATGCCGCGTAACAACTAAGCCCGTGTGCCACAACTACTGAGCCTGCGCTCTAGAGACCGCAAACCACAACTACTGAGCCTGCATGCCACAACTACTGAGCCCACGTGTCACAACGACTGAAGCCCGCACGCCAAGAGCCTGTGCTCCACAATGAGAGAAGGCACCACAACAAGAGGCCCGCGCACTGCAAGGAAGAGTAGCCCCCCCACTGCAACTAGAGAAAGCCCACGTGCAGCAACAAAGTCCCAACACAGCCAAAGATAAATAAATAAATAAATAAATAATAAATTTATATTATAAAAAAGAACTGGAATATTTTTATTTCGTAGTGAGGAAGGTGTGTCTAGCATTCTGGAGCTTCAGTATTACTAAAGAAACTACTTACTGACAACATCTACAGGAGGTAGACTTTGTGACTTCTCATACATCTTACTTTATTTTTTAAAATCTCATTGTTTATTTTTTAAAAGCTTATCTTCTAAATATATGTGAGCTCTTTGAGGGTAGAGCCTGTGTTTTGTTCATCTCAATGCTCCTGTCATTGCCCAGCACCTTACTTTGCACACAGCAAGTGCTCAGTAAATATCTGTAGACTGAATGCATAGTAGAAATTGGGTACTGATTTCTTAATTAAAATATGGAAATTGAGGAAGTTCCTATAGTTTAATTACACATAGGAATGTGATGATCTTTACCTCTCTGGTTTAAGTTACAAAGAAAATAAGGAAGGAAAAGTTGAGACCAGAGAGAAAGAAGGGTGTCCTCAGAGACTTTCTTCTCACTTTAGGCAATGACAAATACTTTGAATTTCTCTGCCAACTGGTTGGACTATGGTTGTCTGCAAGACCATTTGATTGAAACATATGACATTTTTAGGGCTCAGGTTTAGGAGGGCATCTTTCAGATATGCTGCAGAAAAACCTGGAAGGTTTTTTTGAAAGGTGAAGATATCACTTGCCAGAATGAAATCATACTGGGTCACGTTTCTCATTTCTTTCTTGCATTGTGATCTCCTCTTGTATCATTCATTCTTGCTAGTTCTAAGTATCAATCCTATATAGTTTGACCTCCCTAAGCGATTGGCCTATTCTTGGCTTTATTCTGTGCCTTCCAGACTGTGTATGATGTTGCTCACTAATTCTCTCCCATTGAGTTTTAGATCTTGGGTTTTGGTTTTGCCACATTGTAGAATACACTGGTTAAGGTAATAATCTCACTAGTACTTTACAGATAGAAAACTCCCTCTGGGTAGAGAACAGGTCCCTGAACATTTACTGTGCTGAGGATAATCATAATAACATTGTGCTGAAAATACTGAAGCTTAATGATGCCCTTCTTGCCCGTTTGAGAAGATGCAGTAATTTTACAAAAATTCCATTTGAGTTCTAGGGTTCCTCATACTGCTGACTTTCTCTAAAGATGTTAGCAAAGTGGCCCTGTATACCATAATGCTGGTAATAGAATCTTCCCTATTACTTAACTTGGGGCACATGGAAATGTGGCAGCCCTGTACAAATACAAGTAGATTCTCCTTAGAGACAGTACCATGATGCTTTCATTCCAGAGCACCTTTAATGATGGGAACCTCGAGACCATCACCAACTGATCTGCCAACCACTGCCACAGATGCCACATAGGTTGGTCTAATTATGGCAATCAGACATATTCTTAGCTAGATTTTGGAGAGAGGGAGGGTAGAGGGCAGTTCCAAATTTGGGTGGTTGTGAATTTTAAGAATGAAGTGAATAGACCCACTTTCAGACTGCCTATAGGCAGTTTGAGTGACTACCTACATCTTTAAGTCTCTGAAATGTTCTCTAGAGGGATATTAATACAGTTTTTCATGACTTATTTGTTTGGTAAATCATTGGTTACTTAGAAGATATTACAACATGTTCAAATACTGCCTCTTGTGAGCAATGAATCTGCATGTCCGTGCACAAAAGAGTCAACATAGCAGGTGTGAGGCTGTTATCCTCACAATAGCCTGCTTGCAAGGATTACTCTCCTAACAATGGCTCTTCACTGGTGTCTGGGGACTTGGATTGTGGGGGGGGGGTCCCACCATTTCTGGCACTGATAAGAATGCCTCTTGTCAGAGTGCCTAACCTGTTTGGTCAAACAGTATGGTTTACGCTGAACACCTGCTTTCCTTCTGGGAGTTTGGAATTTTGGTATGTGCTAGGCAGAGATACCTATGTGACCAGCCTCTAATGAAAACCAAGGGCACTGAGTCTCTAATGAGCTTTCCTTGTAGACAGTACTTCACATATGTCACAACTCACTGCTGGGAGTACTGAGTCCTGCGTAATCCCACTGGGAGAAGATTCTGGGAAGCTGCACTGGTTTCTTACAGACTTAACTCCATGCACCTTTTCACACTGCTGACTTTTCTTTGTGCCCTTTCACTGTAATAAATCTTAGTCACGAGTACAACTCTGTGCTGAATTCTGTGAGTCCTTCTAATGAATCATCAAACCTGGGAGTGGACTTGGGGACCTTCCAAAATAATGTCCTTGAGTACTTGTGTTAATATTATTTCCGTGAGAAACGTGAACAACAACAAACATGAAATACAACTTCCTTGCTATCTTCTCTTTATGCAACAGCAATAACAACTAATATAACAATTGCCATTTATTAAGCACCTCCTGTGAGCATACTTCATCTTAGACAGTTATTTTTCCAACCCTGACAATAAATATAAAAAGATATTTCACCTAAGTTTTACAAATGAGAAAGCAGAAATCCACGATTAGGATTCGAATCTATATTACTTCAAAACCCCTGATCTAAGATATCACACCCATTCATTCTCCTTCATATGTAACAATTATTTAAATAAAAGAACCACATTTTTGTATGGTAGTTTGTTTACTTTTTAATAGTCAAACTGAAAGTGAATTACTATTTAGTTGAAATTCCTATTTTTCTCTGTAATATATGCATACTGACTAGCCAATACGGTAAAACAGTGACTACAGAAAGAAAGAAATCCAGTGTGTACTTCATGGTCTTTCCACAGGACAAAAGGGATAATCCTGGGTTCCCAAACCTTAGTATTAAGTGAGATATTAAATGTAAAATAGTTAGCACATGGCATCAATAGATGCTTCAGTAAGTATTAGTTCCTATTTTCTCATGGGTAAGGAATTGCCTTGGTGATTGGATCAACTGCTTGTCATCTTTGTCCCTACTCTTATGTGACACTGAAGTGTTTTAGATTTGCCTACCATAACTAGATGAGCACACAGCAGTCTCAGGATACACATGTGGAACTGAACTGACTCCAGCTGCCAGCAGGTTGGCAAACATTTCTTCCAAAACTTATTCACTGAATTTCTGCCTTATGCCAGGCATATGTGCTAGATAATTAGGAAACTAACATGGAACCCCCTGTTTACAATCTAGTGCCCAACAGAGTGAAAGAAGTGGGAATCAGTATAGGTTACATGGAGAAGGAAAATCTATGTCAGCACTGTGTTTCCCCAATTGTATTTCTTTGTAAATTGATGTTTTTGAAGTAGTTTATTTTTTTTCTGCTCAATCACTTTTTGTGCTGTTAAAATATCACTCGACATCTGTCTTGACTATGATTTTTGGATCTGACTCCAAAAGCAAGGCAACAAAAGCAAAAATAAACAAGCAGGACTATATCAAACTAAAAAGCTTCTCACAGCAAGGGAAACCATGAACAAAATGAAAACCAACCTACTGAATGGGAGAAAATATTTGCAAATCATATATCTGACAAGGGGTTAATATCCAAAATATGCAAAAAACTCACAACTCAATAGCAAGAAAAACCTCAAACAATCCGATTCAAAAACAAGCAGAGGATCTGAAGAGACATTTTTCCAAAGAAGACATACAGGTGGCCAACAGGCACATGAAAAGATGCCCAACATCACTAATCATCAAGGAAATACAAATCAAACCACAATGAGCTATCACCTCACACCTGTCAGAATGGTTGTTACTGAAAAGACAAAAATAGGAAGTGCTGGTAAGGATGTGGAGGAAAGGGAACCCTGTGCACTGCTGGTGGGAATGTAAATTGGTACAGCCACTGTGGAAAACAGTATGGTGGTTCCTCAAAACACTGAAAACAGAACTACCATATGATTTAGCAATTTCACTTCTAGGTATTTATCTGAAGAAAACAAAGATACTAATTTGAAAAGATATATGACACTCTCATGTTCATCGAAGCATTGTTTACAATAGCAAAGATATAGAAATAACCTAAATGTCTGTCGATGGATAAACAGATGAAGAAAATGTGATATCTAGATATCACACAAATGTGATATCTAGATATCACAAGATATCACAAGATATATAGATATCATATTTATGTGATATCTATCTATATAGAGAGCTAGCTAGCTAGCTAGATATATATATATATAGAGAGAGAGAGAGAGGGACAGAGGGAAACATATCAATATCTACATAAAATAGAATACTATTCGGCCATAAAGAAGAATAAAATCTTGCCTTTTGTGACAACATGGATGAATCCTGAAGGCATTATGCTAAGTGAAATAAATGAGACAGGGAAAGACAAACACTTTATGATTTCAACTACAGGTAGAATTTAAAAAATAGAAGACAAACAACAACAATAAAACAAGCTCATAGATACAGAGAATAGATTGGTGGTTGCCAGTGATGGCGGGTGGGGGAATGAGTGACATGGGTGAAGGGAGTCAAAAGGTACAAATTTTAGCTATAAAATAAATAATTCATGAAGATTAAAAAATATATCAATTACTCCATGAAGTGTGACACATGTACCCTGATGAGGATAATCAATCTGTTCTTCACTTTTTTCAGGAAGACTTCTTGACTATTTTAAATCACCTAAGCTCTGCTCCTCTTTAGTAAATAAATTATCATACATTTTTTGGTATGGTATAAACCATTCACTATTATCTCCCATTATAAATTTGTTACTTTCTGAGACTCTATGATCCTTAAGGAGAGTGATGTAATCATGTCTTTCTGTATTCCACACTACACAGCAACACTAAGGACTGAAAAGATATCTTGTTTAATGAGCCATACAGCATTAAAAATACAAAGAACTGTCAATTATTTCATCTTTCTGGGGTTTTTTGAAACTTTTGCTTAACATTCTTTCGTGACACAACTTTGACAATTTTTAATCTTTTTAGCATCTTCACTTCTATTTGGATTTTTATTTGATATCAGTATCTTTTACTAGACTGAAAAAGCTGTCTGGTTCCAGGTCCTTACTCACTCTTACCACTTTATTATACTGATCTAGGGTATCTTGTTTCCATAGTTATAGCTAGATATGATCTTCATGATTTCATTCAACAGATGTTTAGAGAACACCTAGCAAGTGAAAGCTTCTTGTGTTAGATAGTATGAGGGATATAAATAGGAATATAAATGTGAATTATTCCCTCAAGACATATATAATAAAAACAGAGAGCCAAGGGACATATATTAATATCTAACACACAAAGACTAAAGTGTTAAATATGACAAAAGACTATATTTCATAAAATGTAACAAGAAGTATAGTTTATTTTCAACTGAATTATTTAGGAAAAATTCCCTACAGGTAGTGTTTGAGTTGGGTCTTTAAAGGAGAAATAAAATTTGGATGTACAGAGATGGAAGCGTAGGGCATTTAAAAGGGAACTAAGAACCTATCTCAATCACTAACCTTTGAATAAATACTTATCTAATAATACATATTATAGAGCAGGCACTGTACATAAGATATAGTCCCTGAGTTTATTGAGCTTTTACTCTATCTCCTAAATATCTTTCGTAACTTTCCCCTTTGACACTGCCCTAGTTAAAGTACTGGCTATCATCTCTCCCTAATACTACTACAATTATCTCTTTATTGTGTCCTTTTATCTATGATTTATCCTCCACCTTGCAGCCAGCATGGTATTTCTAATTGGCTAATATGATTATTTTACAATATTACTATAAAGTCAGCATGTCCTACCTACAGGATAAAATGTGGATGACATATACATAAAACTCTTCATTATTTGATCATTGTCTACCTGTTCAGACTCTTTCTTCCCTCTCTTTGCTTTTCACTGTATAATCCAGTAGTACTAAACTAATAGTGGGCTTCCCTGGTGGTGCAGTGGTTAAGAATCCGCCTGCCAATGCAGGGGACATGGGTTCAAGCCCTGGTCTGGCAAGACCCCACATGCTACGGAGCAACTAAGTCCATGCGCCACAACTACTGAGCCTGCGCTCTAGAGCCCGTGCTCCACAACAAGAGAAGCCACAGCAGTGAGAAGCCCACGCACTGCAAGGAAGAGTAGCCCCCGCTCGCCGTGACTAGAGAAAGCCCGCGCACAGCAACGAAGGCCCAATGCAGCCAAAAATAAACAGATAAAATAAATTTTAATAAATAAATAAATACACTAATAGCAATTCAGTATATGCTGGGTTCTTTCATGATTTTTAGCCTTTGTACAGGTCTGGCCTCCTATCTGGAGTGCTGCCTAAGGCCCTACTCTATTTCTAGGAAAACTCTCAACATTTATCAAGGTCCTGATCAACTGTGGATTCCCCTCCAAAGCCTTCTCCTTGATCTTACATGCAGAATGCAGTGATCTTTTCTTATAGAAATACAATTACTGTATTTTAACTGTTTTTTTACACATTTCCCCACTAACACATCAAAAGCAAGAACGATTATTTTTACTTTATATCTGTAGTATCTAACAGAATACTTGACAAATAATTGATATATAATCAATGTCTGTGGAATAGCGAGAGCCTCAAAAAGTCAGTGGATTAAGGTTGTAGAATAAATGAGGTATACAACATATACTTCAAATGTGGTCCTAATGTATATAATGGTGGCTATAGTTGATAACAGTGTATTGTATAATTGGAATTTTCTCATACACAAACAAAAAAGGTAAACATGTGAGGAGATGGACGTGTTAATTAATTGGATGGAAAGAATCCTTTCACAATGTATAGGTATATCAAATCATCACATTTTATACTTTAAATATCTTAAATTTTATTTGTCAGTTACGCCTTAATAAAGCTGAAAAAATAAACTGATATAATGAAAAATTTTATTACTGAGCATTCTGAATGATCTTTGATAATAGAAAGAAGTGGAAGACCTCAAAAAGAAAAAGAAAAAATGCTTAGAGGAGGGGTTAGAATGGCTTTTGGAGGAGAGGTGATGAATACAAATTTGAACCCAGTGAGTTTGAGATGCAATTTTCAACTTTAGGGAAGACTACAGATCAGAGGAAGCTTTTGGATTTACCTTCATTCATTATTAGTCTTCCTAAACAGACGTTACACTTCATGATTTAGGTTTTGCTTAACAAACCCTGGTCCTTAAAGAACTCAGTCTAGTATGAGAAAGACATGTAAATAATTAAGGCCAATAAATGATGACAGAAGCATGTATAAGTCATAGAGGATAAAACAATCAAGGTTTAAAGGAAGTGACACTTGCGCTGACTTGTGGAAGAAGAGTAGGTATTTGTAATCCAGAAAAGATAGAAAGGACATTATAGGTAAGTAACAAGAGCCAGGTGAGCTGTGACATATTGTGTCTTACCTCCCTCCAGCCATTCTGAGCTGTTTACAATACTGTTCTGCAAACATTCCAGATCTTTCATGCCTCCATATGTTTTGTTCTTATGCTGTTGTTCCCAAAGAAATGTTCTTCCATATTCTGACTGTCTCACAAGAATACGTCATATTTTCAGACTTAGCTTAAGTACATTAAAGTCCTCTCAGGATACAGATGGCAAATAAATTAGAAAAATCACCTTTTACTTCTTAATTTATCTCAGTTCATCATATAAACTTATACTTACTGAAAATGTATAATATTTAAGGCATGTGCTCATTGCTGTGGGAGACAGTTTTCTGTACAGATAGTTCAAATAAAAACAGTAACTGTGGTACAAAGCAAAATAAGTTAAGGACCATAATAATGTAGATAAAGGCTTAATGGAGGAAGAGACTGAATCTAATTTGGCAAGGAGAGCAGTAAAGACCTCAAGGTTGAGCAGATGATTTTAAATGGGTCTTGAAAGAGGGAAGAGATATGGGAACATATGTGTATGTATAACCGATTCACTTTGTTATAAAGCAGAAACTAACACACCAAAAAAAATAAAAATAAAAATAAATAAAATAAAATGGGTCTTGAAAGTTGATGCTAGGCAGACAATAGGAGTGGGAAAGTGAAAGTCTTTAGAGGTGATAGAAACAATGGCATAAATAAGTGGGTTACATTGAAGGTATGTTGAATGACCTGGTTGGGCCTAGTAAGTTGGGAAGTGTGAGAAATAACAATTATAAAGATAGGTGAGGTATACATTGTGGGAGGTCTTAAAAGTCAGGGTGAGAAATTCTTACAACCCATATTCTTAAGGCCTTTATAGACTGATTTCCCCCCCTTATAATCTACTAAGTCCCATCCCCCTAGCATTTTTGGAGAAGCTTGTATTATCTAGGTCTTTCCTGATTTTAGTGACTACAAAATGATTTTATTTCTAATGGTATTATCAACATACCAGAAAAACATAGATTTTGTCACATAGTTTTTCCAAAACCCATTAATCAGAAAAAAAAACCAAAAACCCAAAACTGAGCATATAATCTCTGTATCTCAGCAGCTACTATCTTTCTACCTGGAACTGAAGAAATGAAAAGGTTACATTCTTACATAAAGTTTTCTATAAAACACAAAGCTGGCTGTATTTATCGTTAAAATAAAATCCAGATTTCATTTAATTATTTTTCCTATAGTCAAAAAAAAGAGCATTAAATGTTCCATACATATTTATGAGCAAAAATGCTGTGATGCTCTCCATCAGGCTGCTTTGTTGAACTGATGAAAAAAAGAGACGTTTCAAAAACAGAAGATAGAGTGCAAATGCAAAATATCTCAACCTAATACAGGAATAGGTATACAGGGGAATACCTACATCCCCCTGTATACAGGGGAATACAGGTCTAATGACATTCCTTTAGAACCTTTTCCAAAGTAATGAAAGAAAAACTCACTAAAACTTAATATGTGGAAATCCTTTGACCCTTAAAACAGAACTTCAAAAAACATGTACCATGTTCAGAAAAATGGTTCTAGTGAACATGTGCACATAAAGAGCAGATTTCATTGTTCTTGGAAAATATTTCCTGGTGAGATTCTTAAGTATCTGTTAAGGAAAATGAACAATAAATTCCAGCAGGTTACTCCGGATATACATGTGGTCTATATAAATGCAAATTAATTCACTATATTCACACTTAATATACAAAATCAATGCCTGATCGCAACACAATCTGTCTGCTAGCTTGAATCTGTTTTCTTGTTTGAAAAAAATCACATTTGTGTTTAGTGATTTTTTTTTTCTGTTAATAATAAATGACTAATAAAGCAGAACTGCATATGGCAGATTGATTTAATAAAACTGGTGTATTCAAGGTAAAGTATGACCTTCTAGAAAAGGAAAGGGCAAACTAAAGCCTGTCGGCCAAATCCTGTCCACTGTCTGTTTTTGTAAATAAAGTTTTATTGGCAACACAGACAGACTCATTCATTTACTTACTGTCTATGACTGCTTTTGCACTCCAATAGCAGAGTTGAAACGCTGTGACAGAGACTGTATGGCCCCAAAGCCTAAATATATATAATATTTGGCCTTTATAGAAAAATGTCCTGATTCTTGTTTAGGATGAATGTAAACCTTAAATTTCAAAATGTAGATTTTGAACATATGTAAGATAACCAGTGTAACCAATGAACAATGTAACATAACCAATGTTACATTGGTTATGTAGATCTTACTTTTGTTTTTTTTTTTAAGTCAGAACCACAAGATTTTTTACTAGCCTTACTCTCAGATTTTAATTCTGCATTCACTTTCTCTAAGAGCGGTAGCACCAACGGGTGGCCCAAGGCAACCTTAACTCCAGTCCCTACCATTATTTCCATCAGTCCCTCCTATTCTTTGATATAAACAAATGAGGTATTATCTATCATATAAATTCTAAGCATAAAAACACCACTAGATATTTTTGCTATTTTTATTGATGTGTTAATATCTAAATAAAAATAGGATAGTACACTAATAAAAGAAAATAGTGCAGTTTCTAGGCAAACAGCGATTCAAGGGAAGTCCCCCTTCCAACCAAAGTACCACCTCTAGGGCTCTTCTATATAGAAATCTAGCTCTAAAGGATTACTGCTTTGTAGTATCCCTACCTAAGAAAATAGTAACACATTTTTAGCCAAACAAAGGCATAGTTTCTTTATCAACATATATATCTTTATGATGACTGTCAAAACAATTTTTGCTCCCTTGTCTTAGAGTATCTTATATAACATGATTAGTGTTTGGGCAAAATTATGTGTAGAATTCTTTACACAGTTTCTAGAAGTTAAATCACTTAAGGATCAAGCCTTATTTAGCTGTATATCTAGCACACAGTAAGTGTTCAATAAGTATCCTCTAATGATAGACTAAATGAAAGAAGTTTACTAGTGTCTTTCATTTTTGTTGGCTGTAAGAAATCACAATATCCTTCCAGAACACAGTACATGATGAAGAACATGTGAGATACACATATTTGTAGACAACTAATTTACTTCAAATCATAGAATAATAATCTTTAAACCTATTAAGATTCTGAATCTTCATATCCCAGGTTCAAATACACAATTATATTTTAAGGATTTTTAAAAATAATCCTTAGGAGAACATCCTTTAAAACCAAAGGGAACTAAAAAATGCTTATTTTTTTATCAATTCTAAAATAGGTAAAGTGATCAAGTTTATATTTTCTTAGTCAGAAGGCTAATAGGCTTAGTGCCCTAGGCAGTATACACACTGAATGTTTACATCTTAAAATGAGTGATGTTATTGTGACTTTGGAGGCACAAAGTTCCATTTAAATTTCTCTTCTATTTGGTTCCTTTGAAGCAGTTTATTCTAATTTGGGCAATCTGAGAAACTTTATTAGACTAAGAAGAGTACTTTTCTTTATTACTCTTTAATATGACATGTATGATAAATACCTTGTTCCCTATATTACTCCATATATGTTGGATCTTATTCCTTTTCCTAGAATATTTTAATTTTTAATAGTAACTTGATGCATATTTAATAAGGATAAAGAAAAATATACTTAATATAAAATAAAGTATAGAGAGGGCAGACAGCAGAAGCAAGAAGAACTACAATCCTGCAGCCTGTGGAACAAAAACCACATTCACAGAAAGATAGACAAGATGAAAAGGCAGAGGGCTACGTACCAGATGAAGGAACAAGATAAAACCCTGGAAAAACAACTAAAAGAAATCGAGAAGATGCAAGAAATGTTTAACAAAGATCTAGAAGAATTAAAGAACAAACAAACAGAGATGAACAATACAATAACTGAAATGAAAAATACACTAGAAGGAATCAATAGCAGAATAACTGAGCTAAAAGAACGGATAAGTGACCTGGAAGACACAAGGGTGGAATTCACTGCTGCGGAACAGAATAAAGAAAAAGGAATAAAAAGAAATGAACACAGCCTAAGAGACCTCTGGGACAACATTAAATGGAACAACATTCACATTACAGGGGTCCCAGAAGGAGAAGAGAGAGAGAAAGGACCCAAGAAAATATTTGAAGAGATTATAGTCGAAAACTTCCCTAACATGGGAAAGGAAATAGCCACTCAAGTCCAGGAAGCGCAGAGTCCCATACAGGATAAACCCAAGGAGAAACACGGCGAGACACATAGTAATCAAATTGGCAAAAATTAAACACAAAGAAAAACTACTGAAAGCAGCAATGGAAAAAATGACAAATAACATACAAGGGAACTCCCATAAGGTTAACAGCTGATTTCTCAGCAGAAACTCTACAAGCCAGAAGGGAGTGGTATGATATACTTAAAGTGATGAAAGGGAAGAACCTACAACCAAGATTACTCTACCCAGCAAGGATCTCATTCAGATTCGATGGAGAAATCAAAAGCTTTACAGATAAGCAAAAGCTAAGAGAATTCAGCACCACAAAATCAGCTCTACAACAAATGCTAAAGAAACTTCTCTAAGTGGGAAACACAAGAGAAGAAAAGGACCTACAAAAAACAAACCCAAAACAATTAAGAAAATGGTCATAGGAACATACATATCGATAATTACCTTAAATGTGAATGGATTAAATGCTCCCACCAAAAGACACAGGCTTGCTGAATGGATACTAAAACAAAACCCATATATATGCTGTCTACAAGAGACCCACTTCAGACCTAGGGACACATACAGATTGAAAGTGAGGGGATGGAAAAAGATAATCCATGCAAATGGAAATCAAAAGAAAGCTAGAGTAGCAATTCTCATATCAGATAAAATAGACTTTAAAATAAAGAATGTTACAAGAGACAAGGAAGGACACTACGTAATGATCCAGGGATCAATCCAAGAAGAAGATATAACAATTATAAATATATATGCACCCAACATAGGAGCACCTCAATACATAAGGCAACTGCTAACAGCTATAAAAGAGGAAATCGACAGTAACACAATAATACTGGGGGACTTTAACACCTCACTTACATCAATGGACAGATCATCCAAACAGAAAATTAATAAGGAAACACAAGCTTTAAATGACACAATAGACCAGATAGATTTAATTGATATTTATAGGACATTCCATCCAAAAACAGCAGATTACACTTTCTTCTCAAGTGTTCACGGAACAGTCTCCAGGATAGATCACATCTTGGGTCACAAATGAAGCCTCAGTAAATTTAAGAAAACTGAAATCATATAAAGCATCTTTTCTGACCACAACCCTATGAGATTAGAAATCAATTACAGGGAAAAAACCGTAAAAAACACAAACACATGGAGGCTAAACAATACATTACTAAATAACCAAGAGATCACTAAAGAAATCAAAGAGGAAATCAAAAAATACCTAGACACAAATGACAATGAAAACACGACAATCCAAAACCTATGGGATGCAGCAAAAGCAGTTCTAAGAGGGAAGTTTATAGCTATACCAGCCTACCTCAATAAACAAGAAAAATCTCAAATAAACAATCTAACCTTACACCTAAAGGAACTAGAGAAAGAAGAACAAACTAAACCCAAAGTTAGCAGAAGGAAAGAAATCATAAAGGTCAGAGCAGAAATAAATGAAATAAAAACAAAGAAAACAATAGCAAAGATCACTAAAACTAAAAGCTGGTTCTTTGAGAAGATAAACAAAATTGATAAACCATTAGCCAGACTCATCAAGAGGGAGAGGACTCAAATCAATAAAATTGAAATGAAAAAGGAGAAGTTACAACAGACACCGCAGAAATGCAATGCATCCTAAGAGACTACTACAATTAACTCTATGACAATAAAATGGACAACCTGGAAGATATGGACAAATTCTTAGAAAGGTATAACTTCCCAAGACTGAACTAGGAAGAAATAGAAAATATGAACAGAGCAATCACAAGTAATGAAATTGAAACTGATTAAAAATCTTCCAGCAAACAAAAGTCCAGGACCAGATGGCTTCACAGGTGAATTCTATCAAACATTTAGAGAGGAGGTAACACCCATCCTTCTCAAACTCTTCCAAAAAATTTCAGAGGAAGGAACACTCCCAAACTCATTCTATGAGGCCACCATCACCCTGATACCAAAACTAGACAAAGATACTACAAAAAAAGAAAATTACAGACCAATATCACTGATGAATATAGATGCAAAAATCCTCAACAAAATACTAGCAAACAGAATCCAACAACATATTAAAAGGATCATACACCATGATCAAGTGGGATTTATCCCAGGAATGCAAGGCTTCCTCAATATATGCAAATCAATCAATGTGATACACCATATTAACATATTGAAGAAGAAAAACCATATGATCATCTCAATAAATGCAGAAAAAGCTTTTGACAAAATTCAACACCCATTTCTGATAAAAACTCTCCAGAAAGTGGGCATAGAGGGAATCTACCTCAACATAATAAAGGCCATATATGACAAACCCACAGCAAACATCATTCTCAGTGGTGAAAAACTGAAAGCATTTCCTCTAAGGTCAGGAACAAGACAAGGATGTCCCCTCTCACCACTATTATTCAACATAGTTTTGGAAGTCCTAGCCACGGCAATCAGAGAAGAAAAAGAAATAAAAGGAATACAAATTGGAAAAGAAGAAGTAAAAATGTCACTGTGTGCAAATGACATGACACTATACATAGAGAATCCTAAAGATGCCACCAGAAAACTACTAGAGCTAATCAATGAATTTGGTAAAGTTGTAGGATACAAAATTAATGCACAGAAATCTCTTGCATTCCTATACTGTAATGATGAAAAATCTGAAAGAGAAATTAAGAAAATACTCCCATTTACCACTGCAACAAAAAGAATAAAATATCTAGGAATAAACCTACCTAGGGAGACAAAAGACCTGTATGCAGAAAACTATAAGACACTGATGAAAGAAATTAAAGATGCTACCAACAGATGGAGAGATATACCATGTTCTTGGATTGGAAGAATCAATATGGTGAAAATGACTATACTATCCAAAGCAATCTACAGATTCAATGCAATCCCTATCAAATTATCAATGGCATTTTTTACAGAACTAGAACAAAAAATCATAAAATTTGTATGGAGACACAAAAGACCCCGAATAGCCAAAGCAGGCATGAGGGAAAAAAATGGAGGTGGAGGAATAAGACTCCCTGACTTCGGACGATACTACAAAACTACAGTAATCAAGACAATATGGTACTGGCGCAAAAACAGAAATATAGATCAATGGAACAGGATAGAAAGCCCAGAGAGAAACCCACACACCTATGGTCAACTAATCTATGACAAAGGAGGCAAGGATATACAGTGGAGGAAAGACAGTCTCTTCACTAAGTGGTGTTGGGAAAACTGGACAGCTACATGTAAAAGAATGAAATTAGAATATTCCCTAACACCATACACAAAAATAAACTCAAAATGGATTAGAAACCTAAATGTAAGACCGGGCACTATAAAACTCTTAGAGGAAAACATAGGAAGAACACTGTTTGACATATATCACAGCAAGATCTTTTTTGATCCACCTCCTAGAGTAATGGTAATAAAAACAAAAATAAACAAATGGGACCTAATGAAACTTAAAAGCTTTTGCACAGCAAAGGAAACCATAAACAAGATGAAAAGACAACCCTCAGAATGGGAGAAAATATTTGCAAATGAATGATCCGAAAAAGGATTAATCTCCAAAATATATAAACAGCTCATGCAGCTCAATATGAAAAAAACAAACAACCCAATCCAAAAATGGGCAGAAGACCTAAACAGACATTTCTCCAAAGAAGACATACAGATGGTCAAGAAGCACATGAAAATCTGCTCAATGTCACTAATCATTAGAGAAATGCAAATCAAAACTACAATAAGGTATCACCTCACACCAGTTAGAATGGGCATCGTCAGAAAATCTATAAACAACAAATGCTGGAGAGGGTGTGGAGAAAAGGGAACCCTCTTGCACTGTTGGTGGGAATGTAAATTGATACAGCCACTATGGAGAACAGTATGAACGTTCCTTAAAGAACTAAAAATAGAATTACCATATGACCCAGCAATCCCACTACTGGGCATATACCCAGAGAAAACCATAATTCAAAAAGACACATGCACCCCAATGTTCACTGCAGCACTATTTACAATAGCCAGGTCATGGAAGCAACCTAAATGCCCATCGACAGATGAATGGATAAAGAAGAAGTGGTACATATATACAAGGGAATATTACTCAGCCATAAAAAGGAATGAAATTGGGTCATTTGCAGAGATGTGGATGGATCTAGAGACTGTCATACAGAGTGAAGTAAGTCAGAAAGAGAAAAACAAATATCATATATTAACACATATATGTGGAACCTAGAAGAATGGTACAGATGAACCGGTTTGCAGGGCAGAAATTGAGACACAGATGTAGAGAACAAACGTATGGACGCCAAGGGGGGAAAGCGGCGGGGGGTGGGGATGGTGGTGTGATGAATTGGGAGATTGGGATTGACATGTATACCCTGATGTGTATAAAATGGATGACTAATAAGAAAATAAATAAATAAACGTTAAAAAATAATAATAATTAAAAAAAGTATATAAGCCTTTATATGCTTGGCTTTCAATAACTTCTCTGTTTTTAGCTTGTAGCACAGGATCATGTGTATCACTCATTTCCCCATAGATATAAATTTTGCCTTTTAGCTTTTATATTATAATCATGTGAATTTAAAAAAAAATTTTTGTTGCTTTTTCCTTAATAACCACTTACATGTGATTTATTCTTGGTCTACCTCTTATCACATTTGGTTTTGTGATATAAACGATTTTCCATAGTCATCATTTTTCCCATACTCTTTAATTTTCGTAGCTGTAGAAAAATGTTCTATAGGATCACATCTAATATAGTATTTGCTATTTTCTTAGTAACTTATTTTGCTTTTTACAAAGTGATGTCATAAATGTCAGGAAAATAGTGTATCTTATAGTCCAAAAGACTCAAAAATCCTTCTACCTTTGTAAGCACCTCAACTGTTCCTAGAAATTTGCTGACTCCATTTTCTTGGATAAATCTCTTGTGTTTGAGATTTTAAAACTATTGGCATCTCATGTCTAAAGTAATAGTTCACCTTGGACCTGGTTTTAGAGAATGGTAGGGTTTTTAGAATTGTTTACTTCACTTCTCTTCAATTTACCTGGAATTATAACATTATATATCTTCTCTGTTCATATCCACTGATATGTCCACACACTTTCTGTAACTTCCCTTTTGATTTCACTGATTGATACTTTTTTTTAACGTTCTACACTTTCACAGACTTAATAGTATAGTGAAATTAATTCACTTAATTGGCTAAGTGATGCTATTAAAACATTTCAAAGATGATAAATGTCAAATACATGATCCTAAAACATAACAGTTTAACACATACATGTTTTTGAGACACTTGTCAAACCACCATGTGGTAATTGGGGCCCCATAATTTTCAGCTTCATACAGTAATAACAGAACGATATGTATTCATTAGAAAGACAATTAGAAATCTTCACCTCATTGTTAAGAGGAAGCATGGGGATATGGAGAAGTTAGTCATAATTCCTTTTCAGTCCCAGCTCTGCTACTTTATTATCTGACCTCAGACAAGTTTAACTTCTCTGAAACATAAGTTTTCTTTTGTATAAAAAAGGAATATTTCCCAGTGTCTTTTGTAAGGATTAAAAGATACAATATATGCAAAGTATCTGGCAGATCACAGATTTTCAATAAATTGTAGCTATTTTTTTTTTTATCATATTCAGGTATATATCCTTCTTGTGATGGACTGCATCGTGGATATACATTTCATATAACTTTCCATTCTCTGAGAAAAATTACCACAGCCTGCCAGGTAGGAGATATACACAGCTTTGCAGTGTGCTACAGGTATGTGCAGCTTGAAAACAGAAGGGAGTAGATGACATTTTTTAAGATAAAGGCACTACAGAGGCCCTACAGAGGGGCAATTGATAGAATTTTACTTTGTTCTTTCTGTTTGGCTAAATGGTGCCATCAAGTCTGGGACTTTTCCTCAAGGAAATATGAGTCACTTTTTATGATTTAGATATGTCCACATAAAGCCACCATTCTCCTCTTAATGAAAGAAAGAATAGAACTTGTTAAATAAAACCAGCTTGTATCAAGTTTGATAATAATTTCACAGTAATGCTACGAGAAAGCAGCAAAACTAACCACTGTATCAAATGAGATTTTGTGTTGAGCACTTCTAAAATATTTTCTTCCAGATCCTTCAAAATCTTTTAAATCTTTCTAACCATTGATTCACAAGGATGCACTTCAAGGTTCCATTTAAAAACAGGACAAACTGATGATTTCCTGACGCAGAGAAAAGAACCTTAGAACTGGAATTAGAGAATTCACATTTGCTTACTAGCTGTGAATTTGAACATATCACATAACTTCAACAAATCTCAGTTTCCTCACTTATAGAATGGCAGTAAGATTTATCTTACAAGGGTTGTTTCAAGATTAAATGAGATAATAGGTCTTCAAAAAATAGACTTCTTTTAATTTCCTCCTCTGACTCCACCTCTACTTGGTCTTGAATGAATTGGTTATAATCCAGCTTAGAATCAGCCAACAGAAGTTCTCTGATTCTAAAGGTTTTATAATGAGAACTGGATTACCTGATTTTGAGGATTATGCATGGCCTTTCCTCTTCCTCTTCCTTTCTGTTCATCAGTCATTTACTATACACTAGCACACCAGGGGGCAGGCAGAATAACAGAGAGAACATGGTAGATTGCTTATGAAATTTGCTGAATGGATAAATTAAGGAGTAAATGAGGTGAAATCAAATAGTTGGATTATATTTTAAGAGCTATAAAGAGAGTCTGGTCAGAGTATAGGACAATCATGAGGAGCTCTTCAAGTGGGCAGAAAAACGGCATCTGAATTTAATGTAATCAAGGTCACTTAATGAAAAAAAATACCAAATTTTATCTTTAAAATAACAGACTAGAAAAGGATCCTGGGAGTGACTGCTGATCATTTTCCAAAGACACCCCAGTTTCCTGCTATTGAAAAAAGCCTGCATAGTTTTGAGTATCATCAAAAATAAAGAAAACATAAAGTTATCCCACTCATAGAGAAGGCTGTGGATCCACTGCCCCTAAAATATTTAGTCTAGCTCTGTTTGTTCCAACTCCAGAAAGACAGCCAGAGAAAAGAAGCCAAATTGGCAGATGAGAGGAAGACTAGAAAACATTACAATTCTTAGAAAAGAGTCATAGATTCTTAGAATTGGAATTATCCTTAAACATCATAAATACCAATTCCTTACGCTTCCAGAATTCTCCTGATAATCATAAACAGTAATCAAAGGTCTATTATATGCTGGGGACTGACTAGAATCATTCTCTTTTATTGCAGCCTTTGTCCAAACTGTCACCTTAAACAGATCTCAAATACATCCACTTATCTCCACTGCCATCATCTGGCCTGTCATTTTTCTCCCTCGTTTAGTCTACTGCAATAGCATCCTAACTGGTTACCCTCTTCTACTTCTGCTGCTCACAACCATGTTCCAAGTGCCCAATCCACTGCTACAGAGTGATCTTAAAACACAAATTAAATCATGTCATTGCCTTACTTAGAATACTTCAATGATTCTCCATCTACTTTAGGACCAAGTACAAAATAATAAACATGGTCCTGAATGATTTGGCTCCTGCCTCCTTCACTAATACCACCTAATACTGCTTTTCCCTTGGTTCACCAAGGTCTATCCACACTGGCTTTCTTTCAGTTCCTCAAAACAGTTAAATGCTTTCCCACTTAGAACCATCACATGTAAGAATAACCACCACCACGGCCATTACAGCTAACATTTATCAAGTTTTCACTATGTGACCAGCTCTGTGCTAAGTGCTTTAAGTGCATTATCATGTTTAATCCTCATAAGAAACTCTATGAGGTAGTTACTATTTTCATACTTTTACTGTTGAGAAAACAAATATTTAGAGAAATTAAGTGACTTGTCTAAAGCAAGGCAAGTGGCACAGGTGGGAAGTATGTTATATTGCATATTCCAGGAGCCGTTTTTCCCCCAACTCTTCCCAAGCTAACTCATACCATTCTTTATGGTCACAGCTCATATGGCATTTCAAAAGTCTTCTCTCATCTCCTGATCTAAATTTGGCAACTTTGTCACAGTCCCTTAAAATTTTCATCTAGAGAATGTATTACAGTTTATAATTATATATTTTATGTGATTATTTAATGTCTGTCAAACCTCTGATAGACTATAAATTTCATGAAGGCAGGGATCAAATGGTCAATGAATGTGCCTGAATATAAATATAAATATCTGCTGAACAAATGATTGCAGGAAGTCATCCAAATCTAAAGACGAGGTGTTGAATCACTCTACGGAAGAGTCTGAGTGTTAGGAATTCTATTAAAATATTCTTGCCTACAAAAAAAGCTGTTCCCTTATAATGTCTATCCCTTATAATGTCTGTTCCCTTATAAGGCCTATATACTGATTTTAATTCCGGTCTCTTGCCCAATACTGAAAAAGTATATTCTCTTCCCTTTTACAGCTCTTCAAATAATTTCAGCCTAGAGAATTAAAGACAGAGAGGACTGGCAATTAAGGTGGGATAATTCCAGGTTTATTCATAAAAGAATGCTAGAACGTAGAGGATAATTTCTTTGAAATTAGAGACTTATTTAGGGCACATTTATAGAAATTAATTCTTTGCCTATAGTAAGTAAATGCAAGAGGTATATATAGTCACGAGATGGGATCACTGTGTTCGGCACTCTCTATCACAAATTGGGTTCTAATTTGTATGAATCTAGAAAGAAACAAAACTGGAGGAGGCTATTAAAAGGGAATTAAATGACCATACAAAAAGTTTGGGAAAAATAAAAACTAGCTATGCAATTACAACTAACCTTAGATATCCCCAAATTACAAGACTGACATCATGAAGTGCAATCGTATTTTCCCATATCTCGAGAGTTTTAACACAACTCTGGATTAGATGAACTATATTTCTAAGATTTTGAAATTAATATGATAAAATAGAAGTTGGGAATTATCAAGAGCCAAAAATATTCTTCAGGTGTTTTATATATCTTAATTAATTCAATATAACCACTAAAGTTTTTTAAAGTCTTTATCTCCCATCCTTAATGAGGAAGATGGAACCTCAAAGCTGGAAAGGTCCTTTTGTTTCATAACTTACCTGATGCCTAAAACCTCTCTATAATATCTAGGCCAAGTGGCTTTCAGCTAATATTAAAATATCCCCAGCTATGCTAATTAACCTGATGGAAGTGGGGGGATCCTTTCACAATATATCAATATATATATATGCGTATCAAATCATCACATACATTTTAAATATCTTAAATTTTATTTGTCAATTATACCTCAGTGAAGCTGGAAAAAAATCCCCAGCACGGTATAATGCTTTCGATTTCGAGATCTGGATTTTGAGTTTGGAGCTATGGGTTTAAATCTTAGTTCAGCTATTGATCAGCTATGTAACTCTGAACAGGTTACTTACTGTGCTTCAGTTTCCTCATTTCAAAAAGTGGAATAACAAAATGTGTCTTTTAAAATTGTTAGAGAATTAAATGAAATTCCACAATATAAAATATCACATAGCATTATGGCTGGCACATAGCGAATGGTCCATAATTGTTAATTTCCCTCCAATAACAGAAATCTGCTACCTGCCAAAATAGTCCATTTCCTCTTTGGACAGCACTGGTGATGGGTTACTAGTGGAACCAGTCCAACATTATTAAGCAAATAAAACTTAGAAGTTTGATATGTGTTATTTTAAGAAAAGATGTTCTGTTCTTCATTGTTATTTTAAGTTTGGCTGTAAATTTTAGTTTATATATATTTTTAAGCAATTTGTCACTCAGAAATGGCAGAATTTCATGTCTTTAAATTAAATTTTAAAAAATTTGAATGACAGAGAAATACAGATTACATTCATATTTGATGAGAAGCCTTGAATAATTGAATTGATATAAATACTCCATTGAAATTTCCCTTTTGGTTAAAAAAAGGAAAAAAATATTCACCTTCTAGGGATTCAGGATTAAATGGTATGGCAATGATCTTTTAAGACTAAATGGATCACCTCCCTATTTTTATTAATAATTAGTGACAAAAATTAAGAGTATCAGAAATGCATTGCTGTTTTACTACCAGGCTAGAAAATATATTTAATTATTTAAGCTCACAAAACAATTTTTAAGAAAATTTATTTTTATTTAAGTTGTAAGATAGGTTATAGAAAATTATATTTGCTCATTTAACCTATTAAATAACTATTGTTATTAAACAGTATCACTTTCTTTGTGACAACCCAGCACACTCTGTAGATAAAGTCACTTGCCTTTCATTAATTTAATTTACTACTTTATATGTTATGTAGGTTCATTTGTTAGAGAATATTGTAGCTGACTTGTCCCATAGGGAAAAAAAAAAAAAAAATTACCCCTAACATATCTGATTCAAATACAACATGAAGCCTCCTACTTCCTCAATAATGTAAATTTAAACAAGCCAAACTTCTGAGGAAAGAAATTATGTTTCCCAATGAATTACCTCATGGTTTACTCCAATCTTTCAAATACAAAGAAAAATATCTTCCACCTATTATAATATTTTATGGTTTGATAATTTGTAGTTTTTTAATCATGAAAAACGTTACGGTCAAATTTAGTTTGAAATGATCAGAACTAAATGTAAAGACCAAATATTAGATACAAGAATGTTCCTGAGATCACAAATGTAATTTATATTGGATAAAACTATCAGTATCTGTGTTTTCCCTCATTTCTCTTTTGTAGAGTAGGTTTTATTTGTCACATCACCAATGAATTTAAATTTGTAGTGGGTAAGTATTTTATATTCTGAATTTTATAAGCATAGATCATGCTAACATGATTCCTAAAAATGCTCACAAGATGATTTAAAAGTTGAAAATAAGAGCATAAAATAAGCTTACTGTTTCACCAATCTTCCCAATGTTTCCTTGATCTCCTACTTCTCCCTGTTAATAAAGAATATAAGGTTGCAAAAATGATTATTTTTCAAACAAGATTCCTCTCAGCATTGCTCCTGTTTTCATTTTAATGTAATTATCTATAACCTAGAAAATCACAAAGAAACTTTCAGTTATTCAAAACTCTTGTTACAGTATTTGTACAGAACGTAGTCCTTCCTGTATTTTCATTCAAATAATATTAACTTGTTTTCTTAAATTACATTCTTCTATTTATGACGTTTAATCACTTTTAAAACACTTTTACAAATAAAATTTAAAAAATAAAATATCTACTGAGGTATACTCTATAAATGGCAGAGTGGTAGGCTGCCACTGCAGAAGATACTAAGAAGAATGAAAATAAAGCCCGTGCGCGCAGGAACACTCTCTGCTTCAGTAGAGAAGGTATCTCACAATGCTGAGCAGAACAAGCAGAACAGAACACACGCTACAGGTAAGTAGTAAAGGAGTTCCTAGGCACAGGCACCCTGTGTGCATGTGCAGCTAGAGCTGGCTTCACTGGAGAAGTAATGCATGTTCATAATCTTAACCGCAGTTCTGCCATCCCTAAAGCTCTGAAAACCCAAAGTTTTTCACAACACATTTAGTGGCAAACTTGACCTAACCTGTGTTTATTTGATAGTGATGCTTTTACCTGATCTGAGTGAGGCTACTTATAGTCTTGATATAGTTTGATTAATCTGAACATCCTTACATTTCACCATAGAAATATCAATTTGTCTAATTATGGTTGTGCTGTCCCATAGCCTGCTGGCAGTGTTAAGTAAAATACAGTATATATATATATATAACCTTTTTAAAATCCAAACATTAATGGTTTCAAATAATAAATTATGAAACTGTATTTGAGTTGGGCCCTGAAGAACAGGTGATTTTCACACTGGTGATGAGAAAGTGCCATTTTTAGTGGTGAGGAATGGCATGAACAAAGGCTGAACAAAAGCACAGATTAATGAAAGTAGAAGATTAAGTTCAGGGTACCACATATAGTTAATCTGACAGGAATGTACATTTTATTTATACCAGAGATAGGAAATTAAACCATCAACTGCTGTCTAAAAATTAATAATTATATTGCAGTGTGGGGTAGTTAAACTCACTGAACAATATTGTAGCCACTCATGATATGTAGCTACTCAGCATTTGAAATTAACTTGTCTGAACTGAAATGTGATGTAAGTATAATATACACACTGTATTTCAAAGACTTTGTATAAAAAAATCTCATTAATAATTTTAATATTGATTACATGTTGAAATGATAATATGCTTATGTCTTGGGTTACATAAAATATATTACTGAAATTAATCTCTCCTATTTCTTTTCACTTTTTTTTTTTTTTTACTGTGGCTCACATCTGTGATTCGTATTACATACTCTATTGGATGGTGCTGATTTTAAGCATTGAAACCTAATATTCATATAGGTAATCAGTTTGAAATAAACTTTCAAAGGCTATAAAAATTTTCTTTTCTATTTCTGTACACATTTAGATAAATAGTAAAGAATAAAACATTGTAGTAGTAGGTTGGAAATCCTAGTTTTTGACTGATAGTTCATTAGACAGCTTTTGTAGAAAATAATGTGGCAGGATTTTATGTATATATATACAAATATATACATAATATGTATGTGTATATATACATATATATAATTAATTTTCTTTTATTTTCTCCTCCTTACCCAACGCCCCTCTCAAATTCCAACTAGGGAGATGGACCCTTTGTGATACGTAGTCTTAAGGGAGGTCTGTGTTAACAGGCAGAAAGCAAAAGTTGCTTGCAGATTACCTACATTCATGCTTTAGTTTTCAAAGAGCCTGAATGTAGGAGGTGAGTTGTCTTTGAGGGCAAAAAGAGACAGAGAGGAATAATCCCCCAGGCCTAGGGAGAGAATAGAGATCCTAGAGTTCTGTGAAAGGCGGTGACCCTTAACCAACCCCCAAGTGCTCCCCCAGAGTGCCAGGTTCCCCTAAGGGAGTGCCAGGTCCTAGTGAATAGCTATGTAATACACCAAGGAAGAAATTTCAGAGACAAGTATGAGGACTGAACGTTAAAGAACTTCCTTCACTTCCTAGGTAACACAGATGTCACCTAGATGCTGGTATAATTCTAGGGAGAAGGCAGGATGTCAATAATCACTGAGATTGGTCTCTTGCCAGTTTGACTGGATGGTAGCTCACAGGTGGATTTTTTAGAGCTATTTGGCAGTACAGGGATTAAATACAGTAAAGGAGAATGAAGCCTTCTATTTATAAATATCGTGCTTCTATTTTCTGGGAGTTTTTCTTTGTAACTTGAGAGTCAGGTACACATACTCTCCCAAGATAATTTCAGCAACAGACATGCTGACACAATAAAAAATATTTTAGCTCATATTTCTTTATTAATTGACCTCAAAAAGTGTTGTTTGGTTTTTTCCTTAGTTTCTGTATCACAAAAATGAAGAGTTTAATGTAAATAATGATCTCTAGCTTTAGGAAATTTAGCAATAAATCTATGATGTAATTCAATTTTTCATTGAATTTTAAATTTGTACAAATCACCAATTCTTATAAGTTTCTTTCAGACCTTAATGCTGTACATATAAAACCACTGCCTTACTTTATATTTGTTGGTGTTACAAAAAAATCATACAGTACTTGAAAACAAAGCAAGAAAGTTGGTAACACATTTTTTCAATGTCATAAAAGTATGAAGAACACCCAATGATTATGCAGGGTATGTGCTTACTTAGACTTACTGTATATTATTGATTAAAGGACCCAGACTTAGTGAAAATACACACACACACACACACACATAAATTTTTTAAGTGAAGTTATAGTAACTTGTAGATTTCTGTCCAGTGGAATAGACAGCCCTCAAAGTTATGGTTTATTGTCCTGTATCTAACTACACATCTGAACATTCCTTTACTAAAATGCATATCCAATTACATAGACATAGTTATAGTCATAGATATTTATAGACATATATACAGATACAGATATAGATGTAAAGACATATAGCATTTCAAATGCTATCAATATTTGAACAAGTTTTAACATATGACTGGTTCCTTCAATTAATGAGTTGAATAAAATCTTTGACATGTGTTTATTTTATATTGTTATGAAAGTCATAACTTTATCTTTTTGAAAATTATACTTTGTAACTGGTAATAAAGTCAGTTGCTTCACCTTCAAACCTTCTGGTCCTGATTCACCTGCATACCCCTTTGGACCTGGTTTTCCCTAGAAGAGAACAGGAAAAAAAAAGATACGTTTAATCATTCTTATTTTTGAAAGTTTCCTAATTTATGAAATTCAGACTATCCTATGAGATGAAACACTTCAAAATTATTAGATAAATGCATTTCATCAAACTCATTAGCCATTCCTTCTACCATGTTTGACTGTCTACTTGCCATGCACAGCTCTAGGATAAGATAATTTAAAAAAATAAGTAAAATACTTAGTATGTTAGGTAGTGGTAAATTTGAAGAACATCAAATTAAGCAGGAAGGGAGACATAAACTGTTGTGGTAGTTTTGTTAAAATGTTTGGTAAGACTGCCAAAAAAGACCTCACTGAGAGGGTGGCAATTGAGTAAAGACTTTTTTAAAGGCACAGGCTACATGGATATTTGAAGGAAGAGCATTCCAAGCAGAGGCGAAGAGCATGTGTAAAGGCCCTGAGGTAAGAATGTGCCTGTGTGTTGGAGAAACGATGAAGAGTCAATGCAGCTGGAGAGAGTAAGAGAGGAGATGAGTAAGAAGATGAGGGATGAGAAGGGAATGGGGGATATGAAGCCAGGTCATGAAAGGCCTGGCAGGTTACAGTAAGGGCTTTGGCTTTAACTCTGAGTGGCTTTAACTCTTAGCAGGCTTTGAGAAGAGAAGCACCAGGATCTATGTTTTAACAGGATCACTCTGATGTAAGAGCAGAAGCAGGGAGTCCAGAGAGGAGTCTACTGCAATAATCCAAGTGAGAGACAACAGTGGCATTATCAGGGTGGGAACAGAGGAGGCTGTGAGAAGTGGTACGATTCTGTATATAGTTTGAAAGCAGAGCTTCCAGGAATTGCTGATGGGTCATGCGTGGAATGTGAAAGAAAGAGAAGAGTCATGAATGAACTCAAGAATGAGTTCATTCAGCTTTAATCTGACTAAGGGGCCAAATGAAATGAGGTAGACTGTGGGAGGACAGGTTTGAAGGGTAAATTGAAAGTTTAGCTTTGGACATTTCAGTTTGATAATCTTGTTAGACATCTAAGTGGAGAGATCTTGTGGTAGTTAATACAAGAGCAGAGCTTAGGGGTAGAAGGTTCTGATCTGAACATATGATTTTGGAAATCACCAGCATTTTGATGGCATTTAAAGCCATAAGAATGGACCAGCTCATCTAGGCAGTGAGTGTAGATAGCAAACCAAGCCCTGGGGAACTCTAAAATTTAGAATTTGAAGAAATGAGGAAAACATGCAAATCTGCTGCCAGAGAACTAGGAGGAAGGTAATACAAGTGAAGAAAGTTTTTCCAGGAGGAGAGTGATCTTGTCAAATCTGAGGGATATAAATATTGAGGGATATAAATATTGAGTAATATGAAGACTGAGAAATGATCACTGAATTCAGCAGCATGGAGGTCATTAATGACCTTCATAAGATCAACTGTTTCAGAGTGGCGGGGACAAGAATGGTTTCAGCAGATGGGGTGAGGAGAATAATTGGAAAAAGCATGTAAATCCAATACTTTTGAGAAGTCTTCCCGAAAAGGGAAGGAGAGAAAAGCAAAACCTGGAAGGAAAACTGGAGTCAATACAAATTTTGTTTTTGTTTTTAAGCCAGAAGAAATAATAGTATGTTTATATGCTGATAGGATTGATCCATTAAAGAGAACAAAATTAAGATGCAGGAGAGAGTGGGGAAAATGGCTGGATCAATGTTCTTCAGTAGGCAAGACGATGTAGTATGTAGTGAACGAGTGGAAGTTTTGACCTCACCTAGAAAAATGGCCTGTTCATCCACAATAACAAGAGAGAAGGCACAGTAAATGGCATAGATACAGGGAGGTGGGATAGAAGTGACGGTAGAAACTTGTGAAAGTTCTCTTCTGATTACTTCAATCTTCTCAGGGAACTAAGATGCGAGGTAAAGGGCTAATAGAAGTAAATGGAGTTCAGGAGAAAGAATAAAATAATGATTTAAAAATGTGAAAGTAAATGGGTATGGAAATAGAATTCAGAATGTTATCAAAGGGATAATTACAATGTTTTAAGCATGATGAGTAGGGATATGTGGTGATGAGAGAGACAAGGAGTAATGGAATGGCATTAGAATCAATGAATTGAAATTTCTATTGGGACTGTTGGATTGGGTTACAAGAAAGAATGCACCAGAAAGAAAGGGGATGATGGTTGGGGAATGAGAAGTTTAAAATTGAAAATGAAGAGGTTGCTCTTACTGGTAATGACAAGGTCAAGGGTTTCACCATAGCAGTAAGTAGCTGAAGAGAGTAGAGGATAAGATCCCTGAAGGAGAGAAAGTGCAATACCCTGGAGTAATCTACAGTAGGTGGTTTCTAATATCAAAAAACTGATGTCTGATTACACAAGATTTGATTAAGGAGATCACTATACCTCAACCAATGTGTTCTAGGAGTAGAAAAAGTGTGTGGGGGGATTGCTAAAAAGAATACTAATTTATAATATCTACTAGGCATTATATATTTGGATTTTATTACTCCTATTCGTTAACAAGTACTCGCATATTCTTCTTTCTTTAAATAAAATAAAGCAAAACAAAACAACCCTCTGGCTCCCATTCTGTTTTGACTACATACAAAAACTTTAGCAACTTAAAATTATATTTAGGACTTCCACTCAAAAAGTTGTTCTAATTTTGGTCTCTGCCTTGCTTGAAATTGTCTAGTGGTTCCCTACCAAGCACAAAATAGAGCAAAGGATAAAAAATTATCCTATTATTGTTAAATATCAATTGCTCTCTAATCAATTTGCAGATATAAAAGAAGAAATGTAGTTAAGAGTCTAAATCATTACAGGACTTTGATATTTACAAAATAATTAATAATACATTTTATTCACACTGTCTGGAAAAAGCCTTAGCAGGAATATTTCTTTCATCTTTAATAATGTAATACTCAGGCACTGCAGTATATTAAGAAATAGTTATACATCACTATCTACATTATGGAAAGAATTGCACTGGTATCAGGCATTGGCATATTTATAATCTCTTTGAAATCAAGCGATTCAGAGCATCAGTATTGGAGCCATCGCTTTTGGTCCTGTTTAAGTTCTGTCATATTATGGTTATCCTGAGCATGTTATGCTTAAGCATATAATATTAAAGCCTTATTTTTTTTAATCTAAAAATGCAGTCAATATCTTGCAGGGTTGGTTTCAGATTAGGGATGATTCCTGAGACAAACTTAGAGCAACACTAGGCCTAAATTAATATTCAACCAATAGTAGCAACAATTAATAACAAATATTATGACTGAGTAGGCAAGAGGTGAACATGGTTTTCCTGTTTTCTAGGGAAGTAAATTTTAAATAAGACCAATTATACTGGAGCACAAGTAACAATGGTCTTTCTGTTATATAACTCACCTCACAAAAAATGAAAAAAAAAACAAAAACAACTCTTCTTTTTCTTTCAATAAGAGAGTGGCAGTATATGTGCTAGTTATGTAAAGGTGCAAAAGAAAGAATTACTCTCTCTTTAAATGTAAATATACTGTAAGAACCTGTACAATATGATGTCCTCAAGTAAAGAATGAGATGTATTTCATGTGAGTCTAATAATGCTTCTTAAAATGTGTTGCACACACCTTAATTACTTCATGATATTGTAAACTTTTGTCATGCATCCCCAAATTCTTAAAAAATTCATTTTCAGAACTTGAAAATAAGAAATTCATGTATTACCACAGAATATTATCTGAAAAAAAAAGTTGGACGGAAAATACGTCTTATTTGCTTTCCATAATTTTACTGACAAACTCAGAAAACAGAAATTTCCAAAATATTACTAAAATGGTTAATGTATTTAGCTTCATATTACTTTTTGAGAAACTTTATAAATAACTTGTACAAATTACTAAGACCGTAAGACTGAAAGAACTGAAGGAATAAGTAAATATGTAATAGGCATAATATCATTTAAAATATCTCTGGAAAATTTTAGTTATAGGTCTATTTTATTTGGGGGGATTGTATGGCTATAGTTTGTTATAATCTTGGCTCTTTGCTATAACTTAAAATTTGGTGCCATTAAAAAACATTTACAAAACAGTTGCTTTAAGAGAAGCACACTTTGAAAATTATTTATATGATACCTACTCTTGGCCCCAGTTCTCCAAAGGATCCAATTAGTCCTTCTTCTCCCTTAAAAAAGAAGATCAGAACATGTCATGGCCTGATATAAGTATTTAAAAATGTAAACCTTATTCCAGTTATTCTGAAATCTGAAGCTCTTTCTGAGATGTAATGAAAATAATACTGTGATTTTCTTGTATTTTAGAACTATATCACCCCATAATGTTTAAATTTTTTGTGTGACAACCTCATATCTACATTAAGGGGGATATGTATTGTACTACTGGGTTATTTTTCAATTGGTAGATGATATAAGTTAAATATAGAAAATTGAGGGTGGCTAAGAGTGAAAGCTATTAGGGCATCACAAAAATCAGGATTAGGAATCACTGAGATTGTGAATTATGGACAGCCTTTACCTTCTTGGGCTCAATATCTCTGACATAGAGAGAAACTCAATTAAGTTCTTAATATATGGAAATCAATACACATTGGTATATTAAAAAATTATTGGTACAGAACATGTTTGCTCTTGGCACATTCTGATACTTAATTCATTTAGCAAATATGTTTTTGAGTCTCAGTTCTGTCTTAAGCCTTAGAGATAAAGGTATATCAGATCCTACCCAAATGGAGCTTAATGTCTAGAGTTTCTTTTTGTCTAATTTACAGATCCAATATTTTTGGGATCAAATCAGTTATAATGTCATAAAATATAAAATTTTGTGCATTCTTCTAAGGATCAAACACTGTATGGGTGGATAGAGAATAGAGAAACTTAAAACAAATAATTTTTATACTTTATTCTCTAAGAGAATTAAAAAGTAATAAATGTGTTTATTCTATTTATTGACGTATTTTCTAAACATACTGATTTTTTACCTTTAAATAAATAGTTCATATTTACCACATCTGAACAACATTTACAGACCTCTTTAGAAATCCTATATTCTATTTTATTTATTTAAAAACATTTTGCTCAGTCCATAATTCAATTAAAATATAATATATGGGTTAGAAATATAAAATAGACACAAATGTTACATATAAATTCTGGTACATATAAGTGAGATTCTAGACTCAGATTCTTCAGACATTCCATGGACACCACTACATAAATCACTTAATGAATTCAGAACATTAAAATGATTCCGAATTCCATTCCATAACTGCTAATATAAAATGGTAACTTGAAATCCTCGATGGCAAAAATTGTCCATACTAATGCAAAGTTTTCTTTGAGCAAAAACTAAAGTCCCATAAAAAATAAAAAAGGAAAATCTGAATTAAAAAATTGCTTACTGGATATTTATTTTCTTCATACCTGAGTTCCTTTGAGACCAGGAGGTCCAGGAGGCCCTCTATTTCCAATGAGCCCCTGTAAAGCAATATAAAGACACACAATAAAATTTTTAGCTCAATTAATACATTTTCAATAGGCATTAATCTCAGATGTACAATACTATTTGGTACCATTCATTTCCCATTAGGAAGTTATCAAAATGGGATGGGAGGATAGATAAGCAGAAAACTGCCTGCCATCCAAAAAGGTGGAAAACATATGATAAACTTATTTTTAAACAATATGTTAATGTTCACATAATCTGCTCCGTATGGACACCTTTTTATAAAAAGTACTCCTAAATTTAAAGCAATAGGCCCGATTGTTAATCTTATACTAGTACAATAAAAAGATAATAGAGTGTCCACAAAGTCTGAAAACAGATGGAGAAGATATATAGCGTTTTAATATCTGCTAAGAGACTAGCAAAGTCTGGAACACATTATTCATATGAAATGTTCAACTTACTTCCTTTCTTGATGCAGGCTAGTGAAAAGAGAGGAAAATTTGCAGAAGAAAGTAACAATCTGAACATGATTAGGAATTTCAAGATTAAAAGAAAACTTTTGTTAATCTAAATGCATGTTGTTAAAAACCAAATACTCTTTTTTTTTTTTTTAATTTACTTTTTTTTTGGCTGTGCCATGCAGCATGTGGGACCTTAGTTCCCCGGCTAGGGATCGAACCTGCACCCCCTACAGTGGAAATGCAGTGTCCTAACCACTAGACTGCCAGGGAAGTCCTCAAATGCTCTTTGAATAACAATTCATCCAAGTAACTAAAACAAAAACCTTCCTATTTCAGAAAACACTGTATATCATCTATTCAACATGGCAACATTTTTCATTTTGTTTTGTTCCCCTAACTATGCAATGTGTCAAAGTTTTAAGTAAATCTCTTTTAAAAACTACCTTTGCATTATTGCTTTTAGTAAGTCTATAACCATTAAATGGTTTTATCTAATTTTTAACTGTAACAAATAACTATGCCAAATAGCAGAGCTACCCATGTGACTGATCTTTAGTTTGGAATGGAGCAGAGTGACAAAACTGCATGAGAATCTTTCCTTCGTGATATATCTTGGTTTATCACTGTTATGTTCTAACACAATCAAAAAATGAAAAACTCTTCATCGGTTTAAAAGTCTGTAATATATTATTATTCTGTACATAAGCACCATTCAAGAAACTGCATCAGTTTAGGCAATAACCTAGCTGTTTTGCGCAGCTTTCTTACTTTTAATAGGAAGAGATGGATTATTGAAATGAGAGTATACTGTTCTATGCAAGTCCAACATATATTCTTTTTTTTAGGCAAAAGCATCCTAATTTTCCTTAAGGAAACAGTCTTTCCCCATGTGGTTTGAGGGGAGGTGACTCTACCCCTGACTAAATTTAAGGGTGGACATGTGACAGGGACCTAAGTCAGCATATTCTACATCCCTAGAAACAGTGGTTGGTTCAGTAATGAGCCAGAAACCCAAGTTAGTCCAACTAAAGAAAATTTTGGACTACAGTGGAACAACTGGGAAGACAGAATAGCATTAAGGATGATGTAAACCTAAACAGAAGGAAACTATGAAGGGGAGAGAACCTGAGAATGAAATCAATGAATTAACAAACGGAGTGATTGGGTTCTTATGATGTTTTGGGGGGTCCTGGGTATAGTTGTGTTTGAATTCCTAAACTTCTCATATATTTATACAATCATATTTTAGTTGAGTTTCCATTACTTACAACTGAAAGAATCCTAACGGATACAATGAATTCTAAATCTTAATATCCAAAATGCTCTTGTAGAACTCTAAGTAATAGGTTTTTAAATGTTTAGACTGAAGGTCAGAATCAGAATGCTGTGATATTTAAATTCCACCACAGGATAGCTAATGTTTAGTTATTTAATTCATGTGTTCATTCATTTTTTTCATCTGACATTTTATTAATTTTCTACTGTGTGTAAGGTCCAGTAAAAAGCACCACATGAGGCCTGGAGTATACAAATATAAATGAGACACAGTCCCTGTTCTCAATGAATTCATAACTTATTATGGGAGAAGGCAATTTAAAATAAAAATCAGAATATGAGTTATAACAGAAATAGAAGTATAAGCAAAGTGAAAAAGGGGACTTAGATGAAGAAGCAAAATCTTTTCTGGGAGGATCAGAAATTTTGTAATATGTGAAAATAATTTTGTATTGAATTCTGATAGGTTAATAAAACATGTAGCTAAAAATAAGCACACACCAAAAACTTATCAACAATTGCAAGGTCTCAAAAGGCATTAATAAAGGTACAATTTTAGGTTGGAGCATATGTTTAAGAAACTGGCTTAGCTCCATACCCAGGGTGTAACCAGAAGAGGGGTGAGTTATCTAAGAGAACGAGATTCTGCTATTCCCTCACTGCAGCTATTTACCCTAGGGAAGTGGCACCCTGACTAAAAACCAAAAATAACCCTTTCAGGGAGGCAAATAAGCCCAGGTTCCTTTTTCCTTTCTCTTCCAAGACTACCTTATAATCTTAAAAGAATAAAAGCCATATTAAGGGGGAAAAAAACTAGTTATATGCTGTTTACATGAAACACATCCAAAACATAAAAACGAGGAAAATGAAATTTCAAAGAATGGGAAGAGATATGCAAGTGATTTACCAGCCTCAAAATAGCTGGAGTAATTATATTAATGTTAGATCTAATAGACTTTAAGGTAAAACAGATTATTAGCATTAAGAGGGTCACTCAATAATGATAAAAGGCTATGGTCACTGGGAAGAGAAAAGACAACTTTTATGCATTTAGTAACACAACTTTTAAATACATACATTAAAAACTGATAAGGATAAATTGATAAATCCACTATTAGAGAGGAAATTTTAACACATCTCTGCCAGAAATTAGTAGGTCAAGCAGATAAAAATCAGTAGGAACAGAAAAAACTTAAATAGCAAAATTAATAAACTTGATCTAATGGCCATATATAGAAAACTGAATCCCCAAATTGGAGTTTACACAGTCTTTACAAGCATACATGAAAGATTTATGAAAACTAAAAGATACCCACAAGAAAGGATATCTATCAACAGTTCTATCAGTTAAAAAAGTGTAGTATTATCTATACAGTGCATTACTATACAGTGAAAATGAACATGCTGTAATAATATGGATCAACCTAGAATGAGCTGAAAAGATAAGATTGAGTGAAAGAAGAAAGTAACTGAAGAATGTATATACAGTAAGTCCCCTATATACGAATGAGTTCCGTTCCGAGAGCACGTTCGTGCGTCCAATTTGTTCTTAAGTCCAATGAACTTAGCCTAGATACCCAACTAACACAATCAGCTATATATATCACTGCTGCTTTTATGCTTGCTTCCAGACTTCCTGGGCTTGAAATAAACATAGTGGACTACTGTACTCTATACAGTACTGTACAGTATACAAAAGCACAACCACTTGTAGAGGACACACACACGTGACAATGTACACCAGACACATGAACTAACTTATGTGACTGGACATGCAAATGCACATTTTGCATCTTTGAAAGTTTGCAACTTGAAGGGTCGTATGTAGGGGACTTACTGTAGTATGATTTTATTTATATGAATTTCAAAAACAAGAAAAATTACAAATATTATCAGTATATACATAGATGGTAAAAGTATGACGAAAACAAGAGAATGGTTAACTGTTAATGCCAGAAGGGAAGAGACAGATATGATTAGTGAGGGATGCACAAGGGGATTCCAATGATCTATTTCTTAACCAATAATAGGGTTTGTTTTATTATTATTTTTAAAACTGTGTACATGTTTCATATTTATCATGTTAAACACACAAAAAATTTTTTTGAGTTTTAAAATATTTTCATTTTTTTTTATTGGGGTATGGTTGCTTTACAATGTTGTGTTAGTTTCTGCTGTACAGCGAAGTGAATCAGCTATATGTATACATATATCCCTTCGTTTTTGGATTTCCTTCCCATTTAGGTCACCACAGAACATTAAGTAAAGTTCCCTGTGCTATACAGCAGGTTCTCAGTAGTTATCTATTTTATACGTATTAGTGTGGATATATCAATCCCAAACACCCAATTCATCCCACCCCTTCTTTCCCCGCTTGGTGTCCGTACGTTTGTTCTCTACGTCTGTGTCTTTATTTCTGCCTTGCAAACAGGTTCATCTGTACCATTTTTCTAGATTCCACATATATGCGTTAATATATGATATTTGTTTTTCTCTTTCTGATTTCCTTCACCCTGTATGATATATACAATGGAAACACAAAAAATTTTAATGTAAAATGTATAAAATCTGAAATTGAGTTTGAATTCCAGCTCTGAAGCTTACTAGGGACATGACCTTAGTATCCTTATCTGTAGAATCATGTTATCATAAGCATTATAAGGTAATAAATTTTATTTGTTACAACAAATAAAATGGTACCTGGAACATAACAGAGACTCAATAAATATTATTTCCTTCTTATTCACTGTACATTGATTAGTGTTTGCAACAGTTTCTGAACTGGTATTTTGCTTATCTTCCCTATGCATTCACCAAATTCATAACAATAATTTACTATTATTATTCTTCCTAAAACACCTCTTTCATCATCTCACTCCTCTCAATATCTTCCACAGAGAAAAAGAATAGAGCTCTTGTATGCAACTGAAGTTAAGTTGTTATCAGCTTAAAATAGAGCATTATAACCATAGGATGTTTTATGTAAGCTCCATGGTAATCACAAAGAAAATACTTATAAAAGATACACAAAAGGAAATCAGGAAGGAATCAAAGCATGTCACTGCAAAAAAAAAAAAAAATTAATGAAACATAAAGGAAAATAGCAAGAAATGTAAGAGGGACAAAGAAGTTACAAGACAGAAAGCAATAACAATTAACAAAATGACTATAGTAAGTCCTTCCTGATCAGTAATTACTTTAAATGTAAATGGATTAAAGTCTGCAATCAAGATTTAAAGTGGCCGAATAAAAAAAAAAAAAGATCCATAGTTGTATCTATGAGAGACTAAATTTAGATTTAAGGACACACATAGGATGAAAGTGAAAGGATGGAAAAGATACTCCATGCAAATGATAACCTAAAGAGAGCAGGGGTGTCATACTTACATCAGATAAAACAGACTAAGTCAAAACTATCTCAAGAAACAAATAAGGACATTGACCAATGATAACTTTCTTCATTAATTTGCCAGAAAATATAACTATTATTCATAAATATGCACACAATATCAGAGTACCCAAATACATTAAGCAAAAAGTGACAGAATACAGAGAGAGCAACACAATAAATGCAAGAGATTTCAATACCCTACTTTCAATAATTGATACAACAACCAGATAGAAGATCAATAAGGGAACAGAAGATCTGAACAATGGCATTGACCAAATTGACCTAACAGACATATACAGAACAAAGTAGCAGAATACACATTCTTTTCAAGCACACACAAAACATTCTCCAGCATAGCTCACATATTAGGTCACAAAGCGAGTTTTTAACAAATATAATAAGATTGAAATCGTACCAACTATCTTTTCTAACCATAATGGAATCAAACTAGAAATCAATAGTAGAAGGAAGAGTGAAAAGTTCACAGCTAGGTGAAAATTAAACAACACACTTCTGAAGAACCAAAGACAAAATCAAAATGGAAATTAGAAAATATCTTGAGACAAATAAAAATGAAAACACAACATACCAAAATTTATGGGATGCAGCAAAAGCAATACTAACAGGGAATTTTATGGTGGTAAACATCTACATTATAAAAGGAGAAAGATCTCAAATAAGTTACCTAACCTTACACCTCAAGGAACTAGAAAAAGGAGAACAAATGAAGTCTGAAGTTAACAGAAGAAATAAAATAATGAATATTAGAACAGAAATAAATGAATTAAGAGTAGAAAAACAACAGAAAAAAATCAACAAAACTAGAAGTTGATTCTTTGAAAAGATCAATAAAATTGACGTCTTTAGCTAGACTAAGGAAAAATAAGATAAGGTTCAAATAAAATCAGAATGAAACAAGGCAAATTAGAACTAATGACACAGAAATAAAAAGGATCACAAGAGACTTATATCAGCAACAAACTGGATAACCTAGAAGAAATAGATAAAATTCCTAGAAACATACAACCTACCAAAACTGAATCATGAAGAAACAGAAAATATGAACAGATCTATAACTAACAAGGAGATTGAATCAGTAATCAAAAACTCCTAGTAAATAAAAGTCTAGGACCAGATGACTTCACTAGAGAAGTCTACCAAACATTACAAAAAGAATTAACGTAAATCCTTCTGAAACTCTTCCAAAAAACTGAAGAGAAGGGAATACTTCCAAACTCATTTTATGAGGCCAGCATTACCCTGATACCAAAGCCAAATAAAGACACTACAAGAAAATAAAATCACTGGCCAATATCTCTGATGAATATATATGCAAAAGTCCTTGGAAAAACTAGCAATTGGGGGGCAGTCCAAGATGGCATCTCCTCCCATGGACACACCAAATCTACTGTTACATACAAAACAATTACCACTGAAAAAGAACTAGCTAAATAGCTCCTCCAAGACAAAGGATAAAAGAGGTACATTTAAATAGGAAGGAGAGGTAGACATGTGGTTTCACCAAAAAACCCACCTCCATTAAGCAACCCACAATAGGGAGGGCTCTCATGGGTCTGGAGCTACTTCCTGAGATGCAAGGGGTTTGTGTCAAACCTTGATACCTGAACTGAAAAAATGAGGCCCCCAAAACATCTGGCTTTGGAAACCCAATGGGACTCAATCCAGGGGAACTGGGGGGCTGTGAAATCTGAGATACTCCTTTTGAGTGATTCACGCATGGTCTCACACTTCCTGAGATTCAGTGTAAAGGCAGCAGTTAGAGAAGTGCCTGGACTATATGTGAAGGAGATTCATTTGTTAATCTTAAAGTGACTGCTGGAGGGGCAGGTATGAGTTGGGACTTTGTGGATGGAGGTTCTGGTGAACACCATTTTTGCACTCTCCCTATACCTTGCTAGCACAAGTGGGTGCACAGAGACACAGCCTCCCTAAAGCACAGTATTGTAAGTCAACTATACTTCAATAAAAAAGAGTACATTAAAAGTATCATACACCAAAATCAAGTGGGATTTATCCCAGGGATGCAAGGATGATTCAGAATCTCTGCATCAAATCAAGGTGATACAACACACTAACAAAATAAAAGATAAAAATCATATGACCATCTCAATAGATGTAAAAAAAAGCATTTGACAAAATTAAACATCCACTTATGATTAAAAAAGAACCCCTCAACAAAGTGGGTATAGAGGGAATGTACCTCCACATAATAAAGTCCATATATGACAAATCCACAGCTTATATCATATTCAACAATGAAAAGCTGAAAGCTCTTTTTCTAAGATCAGAAACAATAAAAAGATACCCACTTTTGCCACTTTTAATCAACATAGAATTGAAAGTCTGAGCCACAGCAATTAGGGAAAGGAAGGAAGGAAGGAAGGAAGGAAGAAAGGAAGGAAGGAAGGAAGGAAGGAAGGAAGGAAGGAAGGAAGGAAGGAAGAAAGAAAGAAAGAAAGAAAGAAAGAAAGAAAGAAAGAAAGAAAGAAAGAAAGAAAGAAAGAAAGAAAGAAAAGGCATCCAAATTAGAAAGGAAGAAGTAAAATGGTCACTATTTGCAGATGACTCGACACTATATATATAAAACCATAAAGAGTCCACCAGAAAACTGTTAGAAGTAATAGATGAATTGAGTAGAGTTGCAGGATACAAAATCAATACACTGTTGCATTCTTATACACTAATAACCATCAAAAAGTGAAATTAAGAAAACAATCCCATTTACAATTGCACCCAAAAGAATAAAGCACATGGGAATAAATGTAACCAAGGAGGTGAAAGACCTGTACACTGAAAACTATGAGACATTGATGCAAGAAATTAAAAAGTACACAAATAAATGGAAAGATAGTCCACTATAACAGCGGTCCCTAACCTTTTTGGCACCAGAGACCAGTTTCGTGGAAGACAATTTTTCCATGGATAGTGGGGGGGGTTTGGTTCAGGCAGTAATGCAAGCGATGGGGAGTGATGGGGAGCAGCAGATGAACCTTCGCTTGCTTGCCCACCCCTCACCTCCTGCTGTGGGGCCCAGTTCCTAACAGGTCCCACAGGGTACCTGTCCGCGGCCTGGGGGTTGGGGACCCCTGCACTACAAAACATTACTGACAGAAATTAAAGAAGACACAAACAATGGAAAGACATCCCATATTCATGGAGTGGAAGACTTAATATTCTTAAAATGTCCATACTGCCCAAACCAATCTACAGATTCAATGCAATCCTTAGCAAGATTCCAATGGAATTTTTTGCAGATAGAGAAAAAAAAATAATTCTACAATTCATATGGAACCAAAAAGGACCCTGACCAAAACAACTTTGAGAAAGAATAACACTTCTCGATTTCAAAACATATTACAAAGCTACAATCATCAAAACAGTTTTGTACTAGCAAAAAGACAGAGATATAGACCAATGGAACACAATAGAGCCCAGAAATAAACGGATGCTTATACCATCAAATGGTCTTTGATAAGGGTGCCAAGACTAAACAATGGAGAAAAGGTAGTTTCTTCAACAAATGGTGTTAGGAAAACTGGATTTCCACATGCAGAAGAATGAAATTGAACCTTATCTTACACGATACACATAAATCAACTTAAAATACACTTACATCAATAAGCAAATGGATTAAAGACTAGTAATCCCTGAACCATAAAACTCCTAGAAGAAAATATAGGCAGAAACCTCCTTGACATCAGTCTTGGTGATGATTTTTTGGATTTGGCACCAAATGCAAAGGCAACAAAAGCAAAAAGAGACTACTGGGACTACATCAAACTAAGTACTTCTGCACAGTAGAGAAAACAATCAACCAAGTGAAAAGACAACCTAAAGAATGGGAGAAAATATTTGCAAACCAAATACCTGACAGGGTTCAATATCTGAAATATATAAGGAACTCCTACAACCCAATAGCAAAAATCAAATAAAACAATTAAACTAATGGGCAAAGGACTTGAACACATACTTCTGGAAATAAGATGTACAAATGGCCAAGAGGCACATGAAAAATTGTTCAACATGACTAATCATCAGGGAAATGAAAATCAAAGCCATAATGAGAGACCACCTCACACCTGTTAGGATGGCCATTACAAAACAAACAGAAAATAACAAGTACTGGCAAAGATGTAGAGAAATTTGAACCCTTGTGCACTGTTGGTGAGAATGTAAAATGGTACAGCCAGTACGAAAACAGTATGGTAGTTCCTCCAAAAATTAAAATAGAACTACCATATGATCCAGCCATCCCACTTCTGGATATTATACAGAAGAATTAAAAACAGGATTTCAAGAGATATCTGCACTACCATGTTCACACAGGCACCCCTTATTTTATTAAGCTTCACCTTATTGCACTTCACAGATACTGCATTTTTTACAAGTTGAAACTTTTTGGCAGCCCTGTATTGTCAGATGATGGTTAGCATTTTTTACTAATAAAGTATTTTTTAATTGAGGTATGTACATTTTTTAGACATAATGCTATTGCATACTTAATAGACTACAGTATAGTATAAACATAACTTCTGTATGCATGGGAAACCAAAAAATTTGTGTGACTGGATTTGTTGTGATATTTGCTTTGTTGCAGTGGTGTGGAACTGAAACTGCAAAATCTCCAAGGTATGCCCATAGGTGGAAACAACCTTACTGTTCATTGACGGACGAGTGAATAAAGAAAATGTGGGTTTTTGGACTATTGGATAATGGACTATTATTATGCAGCCTTTAAAAAGAACAAAATTCTATTTTGTTTCACTGTGTAAATTTTGTGCACATCCTTTTGGGTGTATTGATAAACAAATTAATATGCAAGTCATTTTTGGGGCGTCCAAATACTAGCTACAAATTTTCTATGCAGTAAACATGGTTTATATATAAACTGTAAATTTATCCAACTAATTTGTTGAAATAATTCCAATGAATTGGAACTGTTAGGACTAAGGATATCCCAAATTTATAGTTTTGAGTCCAAACTAGATTTTCCCTTACTATATAGGCAGGACCTCATCAATCTTGTCCCCCAGTGTTTACGTGGGTATGTTTCCTAACACTGTACAAATGTTAAATTTCTAATCTTTGGTAATATGATATTACAAAAAAATTGCTTTTATTCTGTTATTGCTCAGCTCAGTCATCTTCATATATGCTTAATCCTTCCTAGTTACTTGTGTTATTTCATTTTCTTCTGGTTTTTTTTTTTTTTTTTCCCATTCCTCTTGGTATATCGACATCTTCGTTACTGGTTTCTAAGCACTCATTTATGACTAAGGATGTTAACCATATGTCATGCAATGCAAATGAAATACCATATTTTATTGCCATCAATTTACTATAGTGTTTTATATTTCGGTTGTGTATTAAAATATAAACATGTTGTGCTTTTAAAAATAAATAAATAAATAAAAAGAATGAAATTTTGACATAGGCTATAATATGGACGAACCCTGAAGTCCTTATGCTAAGTGAAATAAGCCAGTCCCAGAAAGACAAATATTGCATGATTCTACTTATATGAGGTATCTAAAGTAGTCAGACTCATAGAAGCAGAAAGAGAGTGTTGGTTGCCAGTGGTTGGGGGAGGTAGAAATTGGAGTTGCTGTTAAATGGGTATAGAGTTTGAGTCATGCAAGATGAAAACATTCTAGAGATCTGCTGTGTAAAAATATGCATATAGTTAACAGTACTGTACTGTACACTTAAAATTTTGTTGAGAATAGATTCTATGTTGTATGCTTTTCACCACAATTAAAAAAAAACTTCCATGGGCTTATTAGCATTCAAGCTCCTCAACTTTATATTTAAGATCAGTCACAATCTACCTACTAACTTTTTTTTTTTTTTTTAAGTCAGGTAGGTTTATTTCCACACCTCCATCATTGTGTTGGTTTTGCACCTGTTGCATAAAATCTCATTCCTTCGTTCTACTTGGCCAAATCCAACTCATCCAACTCAAATCCCGATTTCTCTATGAAGTCTCTCAGAAAAATGGCCATACAAATTATTCTCTTCTCTGAGCTCCTTATCCATTTATTATGTGCTGCCTAGTTTACTTTTCAACTTTTCACATGTGGAAATCTCATGTTTCCAGTGGATTACAAGTTCCTAGTAGACAGAAGAGCATGTTTTAATCTTATTTCCAAGTAATTGCTTAACAAAGTCCATTGCCCGCTGTATAAACTCAATAAATATTTCTCAGCTGACTAAATGCTGCCTGGAAAATAAAATGGTTAAAATAAGAAATCTGTGAACAAAATCTTGATTTTGGAATGTGAATCTTCAGGGCTGGCTTGAGGTGATCTCAGAAAACTATTTAGGAATGCATTTTTCTCTTATTAAGTTAGTTCACCAGATCTATTATAACTAATGTAACTAATCTGTTAGTTATACAGATAAACACATAACATATTTTAATAACTCAGTGTAAAAATTATTTCCACATATTCTGTAACATAACCGCACGAATAGGCTTTTTCTAAAAACCTACTAGGGATGTTATACAACAAACAAGAACAGTCTGTGTTACCATCCTTAATTCCATAACCAAAGTAACAACATAAACCATTATGGCAACAAATAAGTTATTCCTCTGTTTACTGGAGAACAGAGAATATTTATTGGGTACTCACTTTCTGCAGTAAGCAGCAACGGATGTGGTTTTGCTAATGTTATGGGATGCTTGAAAACAGACTGCCAAACTGGGTAGCTCTCAAGAAGGCTTGTTGAAGTATGCTTTGTATCTATATACACATATATGTACACACACAATCCCACAATCAACAGAACCATAGTTAACATAAGTTTCCAATGTTAGTTTGAGGTTTTTAGTCAACTGGCAGAAAATGAGGAGAAAATAAAAGGCTTCTTTAGAGCTGTGCCAAATTGCTCTGGAAGGGTTTGCAAATAGTGTAACCATGTATTTCAAACAGAGTGCACATGATTTTTTTGATGACCATCTTGTATAACCCAAACAGAACTTTAATAATTTATATTGTCCCCACTTTCTAAAGAAGACATATATACGAAAATAAAGGAATTTTTAAGATGCTTCCATGACATAGTGTATACAACTAAAGAAACACATCATGCAAATAGGGTCAGTATGTTTGGCTCTACTTTTCCCTTCTGTTTCTAGAAACAATTTTGAGGCAAATAGGAAGGACGAAAAAGAGAGACAAAAACAGACCCTTCCCAACCTATAACACATAAAATAATATTCATCTTCCTTTAAAATTTTCTGGTTCTTTTGATTAAATCATCTAGGATATTATATTAAAATTCAGTCATGTGTAGAAAAACAATTAGTCTCATATGTTGGTGCTGATGAGGCTACAAGCTCATGTTTATTGAAAAAATTTAGACAAAGCAATATAAAAAGTAACTACTACCCACTGGAAATTCAACCATTAATATTCATTAAAATGTCTGGAAAAAAAAAAGTCTGGCTTTCAGATCTTTTGTCCCACTTTTATATTGTAATTTTAAGACCAAAGGAAGTAATGAGAAGGAAGTATTAAAGATTACGATTATAATACTATTCAAAAGGTCAACTGCCTTTCTTCAGTTCTCTGACATTGTTCTTAACAAAAATTTAATAGAAACAAAATTTACAAACTGAAGAGGATTTACAAAGCTATCTTGTGTTCTTCACCTAGTATGATATGCATACTTTAAAACATAAAGTTAGGGGGTGGAGTGCAAGATGGGGTAGGGATTAAGAGGTACAAACTATTATGTATAAAATAAAAAAGTGCTACATTAAAAGGATCATACACCATGATCAAGGGGGATTTGTCCCAGGGATGCAAGGATTTTTCAATATCTGCAAATCAATCAGTGTGATACAACACATCAACAAACTGAAAACCCAAATGATCATCTCAATAGATGCAAAAAAAGCTTTTGACAAAATTCAACACTCATTTATGGTAAGAACTCTCCAGAAAGTGGGCATAGAGGGAACATACCAACAACATAATAAAGGCCATATACGACAAACCTACAGCTAACATCATACTCAATGGTGAAAAACTGAAAGCATTTCCTCTAAGATCAGGAACAAGACAAGGATATCCACTCTCGCCACTTTTATTCAACATAGTTTTGGAAGTCCTAGCCATGGAAATCAGAGAAGAAGAAATAAAGGGAATCCAAATTGGAAAAGAAGTAAAACTGTCACTGTTTGTAGATGACATGATATTACACATAGAAAATCCTAAAGATGCTACCAGAAAACTACTAGAGCTCATCAATGAATTTGGTAAAGTTGCAGGACACAAAATTAATACACAGCAATCTGTTGCATTTCTATACAGTAACAATGAAAGATCAGAAGGAGAAATGAAAGAAACAATCCCATTTACCATCACATGAAAAAGAATAAAATACCTAGGAATACACCTACCTAAGCAGGCAAAAGACCTGTACTCTAAGAACTATAAGACACTGATAAAAGAAATTGAAGATGACACAAACATTTGGAAAGATATACCCTGTTCTTGGATTGGAAGAATCGACATTGTCAAAATGACTAAACTACCCAAGGCAATATACAGATTCAGTGCAATCTCTATCAAATTACACATGGAAGTTTTCACAGAACTAGAACAAGTATCTTAAATTTTACAGGGAGACACAAAAGACACTGAATAGCCAAAGCAATCTTGAGAAAGAAAAACGGAGGAGGTGGAATCACACTCCTTGACTTCGGACTATACTACAAAGATAAAATCACCAAAACAGTGTGGTACTGGCACAAAAACCGAAATATAGATCAATGGAACAGGATAGGAAGCCCAGAAATCCCATGCACCTATGGTAAATTCATCTATGACAAAGGAAGGAAGACTACACATGGGGAAAAGACAGTCTCTTCAATAAGTGGTGCTGGAAAAAATGGACAGATACATGTAAAAAAAAATGAAATTAGAACATTCTCTAACACTATATGCAAAAATAAACTCAAAATGGATTAAAGACCTAAATGTAAGATCGGATACTATAAAACTCTTAGAGGAAAACATGGGCAGAATACTCTTTGACATAAATCACAGCAGTATCTTTTTGATCCATATCCTAGAGTAATGGAAATAAAAACAAAAATAAACAAATGCGACATAATTAAACTCAAAAGCTTTTGCACAGCAAAGGAAACCATAAACAAAACCGAAGACAACCCACAGAAGGGAGAAAATATTTGCAAATGATGTGACTGACAAGAGATTAATCTCCAAAATTTACAAACAGCTCATGAAGCACAATATCAAAAAAGCAAACAACTGAATCAAAAAATGGGCAAAAAATCTAAATAAACATTTCTCCAAAGAAGACATACAGATGGCCAAGAGGTGCATGAAAAGATGCTCAACATCACTAATCATTAGAGAAATGCAAGTCAAAACTACAATGAGATATCACCTCATACCAGTCAGAATGACCATCATCAAAAAGTCTACAAACAATAAATGCTGGAGAGGGTGTGGAGAAAAGGGAACCCTCCTACACTGCTCATGGGAGTGTACATTGGTACAGCCACTGTGGAGAACAGTATGGAGGTTCCTTAAGAACTTAAAAATAAAGTTACCATATGATCCAGCAATCCCACCCTTGGGCATATATCCATGGTTTGAAAGGATACACGCACCCCAGTGTTCACTGCAGCACTGTTCACAATAGCCAAGACATGGAAGCATCCTAAATGTCCATCAAAAGATGAACAGATAAAGAAGATGTCGTACATAAATACAATGGAATATTACCCAGCCATTAAAAAAGAATGAAATAACACCATTTGCAGCAATATGGAAGGACCTGGAGATTATCATACTAAGTGAAGTAAGTCAGACAGAGAAAGAAAAATATCATATGATATCGCTTATATGTGGAATATTTAAAAAAAGGATACAAATGCACTTATTTACAAAACAGAAACAGACTCACAGACTTAGAGAATGAACTTATGGTTACCAGGGGGGAAAAGTCGGGGGGAGGGATAGATTGGGAGTTTGGGATTGACATGTACATACTGCTATATTTAAAATAGATAACCAACAAGGACCTACTGTATAGCACAGGGAATGCTGATCAATACTCTGTAACAACCTAAATGGGAAAAGAATTTGAAAAACAATAGATACATGTATATGTATAACTGAATCACTTTGCTGTACACCTGCAACTAACACAACATTGTTAATCATCTATACTCCAATATAAAATAAAAATTTTTTTTAATTTTTAGAAAATTGTGAATCACCATGTTGTACACCTGTAACTTATATAATATTGTATATCAGCTGTACTTCAATAAAATTTTTTTAAAGTTAGGAAACCCTACAGAAGAAAAAAAAATTAAGTTCAATTATCACTTTCTCTTGAAGTAATTCCCAATTTCCTAAGGCAGAATCTGTTGCTCAATTATCTAGGCTCTCATAGCCCTTCACCAACTCTTTTATATAGTACGTCTTACGATACTTTGTGATTTTTTTTTTCCAACCTCTCTCTGAACTGTAATCTCATCAAGGGGAGGGACCATAGTTCAGAAATCTTTATCATCTCACATTTAGTACTTGGCTTAAAACACACAAGAAACTCAATAAATGTTAAATGAATGAATTACTGAATGAATGGAAAAATGAATGTGTTTATATATGCATCAAGTTCAGGTTCCTAAGTATACAGCAGGTAAGGGGCTAAATTACATATGAGAAATTCTCAACGCAATTCTCTATATTACCTCTCTCTCTCAATGTCCGTTCATGCTACCATTTCTACTTTGGGATTTGGTTTACTACTAGATATTGATTATTTCTGTCTCGACGTCAACCAGATACCGCAAGCTAAATATACCCAGAATCAAATTTCTTGTCTTCCCCATCTTCCAAACCTGCTCCTCCTTCTGAGTTCCTTAGTTAAGTCAATGACATCAGTAACCCAAGTCATAGTCCCAGTTTTATCTTTGACTTCTCTTTCTCCCATCACCTTCATTTAATCAGTTACCAAGTTGTATTGTTTTTATTTCTGAATTAGTTTTTAAATAGTCATTCAATCAATCATCCACTTAGCCAATATCTATTATGTTCCTATTATGTGCTATGGATATTATCATGGTTATTGTGATATGTATAAAACCAATTAGTGTCTTTCTCAAAAAGCTTATAGTCTAATAGAGAGATAAGCAAATCAGCAGTTATATGAAGATAAGTGCTTGATAGATTTTTTTAGGAATACAGAGAAGAGACATCTCAATTAGATTTGAGAGGAACAGGAAAAGCTTCCTGGACAATGTGGCATGTGATGTGTAGGTGTTAGCTAGATAAGTAGGGCACAGATCCAGATAAAAAAACAGCATGTAGGAAGCTGTGAGATTTGAACAAGTATGGCATGGTTTGGTACTCTAAATAGTCTACCTGGAGTAACGCTTTTGGAAGAGCAATGGGAGATGTGACTAGGTGACAACAGAGTTAGAGAGAGAGAGTAGGTCATAAAGAACCTTGTGTAAAAAGTAAAGAATTATAATCCTTAACCTGGAAGCTACGGAGATACTGAAGAATTTAAGTACAAGAATGACATGATGAAATCTATACTTTACAAACATTATTACATCAGTAGTTTGGATGTAGATTTGAAGAAATGTCAGAATGGTGGCAAGAAGAACAATTAGAGGGCTATTACACTAATCCTGGTGAAGAATAAATAGGGCCTAAACTAAAACATTGGCAGTGAAAATGGTTTCAAGGGCAAAGATAGGAAATTTTGAGTCAAAGGAGAGATCAGGATAAAGGTGATAATTGATGGCATGAGGTCATTCAGGAGTCAGGAGAGGGTCTGATACAAAACATATGTGAAACTTGAATACTGGGGAGGGGGAGGAATACCTTTTCTGTGGAGACAGAAAGGGAGGGGGAAATACGGTTGAATATGTACAGGGAGAGCTGTTAGGTGGCCAGTAGTGTTTTCAGATAACACACAGGATGCCCAGTTAGATTTGAATTTCACATAAAGAATGAATAACTTTTACTACAAATGTGTTCCAAATACTGCACCTTCATCCTCTCACAAGTTTCCTTTTCCTGAATGCCATATATCTTATTTGTCTGTCTCCAAATTCCGACTCATTCATCATGTCAGCTCAAGTGCTACCTTCTCTACAAAATGTAATCTGAGTCCCCTAACCCTATACTCACACAGTATCACATATTATATGTTATTCACATGGTTATTATAAAGGATTTCCTGCATATATTTCTCTAGATTGTAAGTTTCTTGAAAGTAGGGAGCAGGACTTTTCATCTTTGTAGCCCTAGGGTCTAGCACAATGGCTGTCACATAAGAGGCAGCCAGTAAGTATTTGTTGATTGAATGAATGTTCTGTTTCACTTCAGATCTTTATTAACTTCTTTTCTAGCTTTTTCTAGCTCATCTCTTTGCCTTCATTTTTTCTCTTGTTAAACCATCCTCCATGCTGACATAAGAGGTATCTTTTTTAAAACAAAAATCACCTAGGCCACTTTACTACTTAAAAATCTTTGATTACTCCATGATGCCCATGGTAGAAGTAGAAACTCTTCAACATGGTCTTAAACCTTCCCCACAATTTAATCCCCAAACTAAGTGGTTAAGAGCTCAGACTTTGAAATCATGTCTGGTTTAGCATCCTGACTAAGTCACCTGATAGTTATGTGACTGTGAGGGAATAACTTAACTATCTATAAAATGGGGATAAAATCTACCTCATAAAGCTGTGTGAAGATTAAATGAGATATCTGTAAAACATTTACTACAGTACTGTAGTACTTGACACTATAGTACACTAACAAATATAGCTATATTAATATCCTTTCCAGCTTCATCCCCTAACACTTCCTCTCTACTCACACTAATAACCTTCCACAGCAGCTATACTTCATAACCTGCCAGTTCTCCAAACTTCAGGCTATTTCATTGTTCTGTGTCTAATCACAATACTTTATTTGTTTGCAATGCTCATGCTATGTCAGCCTGCTTGGCAAAGCTTGGTATTTAAAGGTTTTCTATGGATAATTTCTAGTATACATACACAACAACAGTAAAGGAAGTTACAAATGATTAGGTTTCTGCAGGTAGTTTGTGCTATATATAAATTCCAGAACACCATAGGCTTTCTTTTATTTTAATCAGTGGGTATTTAATAGGCCCTAAAGGGTTTTAGTGGTCAGAGAACTCTCATCCATTTAGTGTAGGCTATATAGCTTTTTGGGTTTTTTAATTTTTTTCACCTCTTATAAGAAGTCATTTTTTCAGTTATTTATGTGCTTTGCAAATACTGTCACCCTAATCTAAGTCTAGACCAAACCAGGAAAATCATTTTCAATGACCTGAACCCAAGAGGCTGTATAAACACACTCCTATTAAACAAATGATACCAAAAGAACAACCAGACACGCAAACTACTTCCTGATTATCTCAAAACAAGCTGTACAAGGTTTTTTAAATGCACTGAGTCAGCTCAAAAATATCCAGAAATGTTCTGATATTTCTAAAATATTTTTTTACCCATTCATTGAGATTTGACATTAGAAAACTATAGATACCATACTTTTTTCTTCTTCTGTTTTTCTTTTTCTTTTTTTTCCTTACCTTTGATCCTTCAGGGCCATTTTGTCCAGGAATCCCAATATCTCCAGGAAAACCCTAGGGAACATAAAAATATAGAGAGTTTATTCCATAGCAAATTACTTTAAATCTATTAAGCATATAAAAATTCCCTTTGTCTTTCTTTGATGTCCAATAAAAATGATTTATTCTCCTCAAAACTTCAATATTAAAGATTAATCATTAGGCAGTTGTCTGACATTGGAATACAAAACTTACTAAGTATACTAAAACAGAGCTTACTTCATCAGTTATTCATGAACAATCCTCAGACCCAAAGAAAATTCTCTAATCCAGTCTAAGAGATTTTTGAAATCTTATTCAAAATCATTCACAACTTGAAAAAAAGGCAAAAAAATATGTAACAGGTCTTTCCAGTGTCATATGGGACACAGAGCCAACCAAGGATTAGGGGAATGTACTTTGTTAGACTCACTGTTTACTAACTAACTATATGCTAATTCTTCTGTTTGGTGAAAAAAACAATAACCTCAAAGGTTATATAGCTTAACATACAGGATACTAATCAGTTTTGTATCAAACTCAACTATCTTACTCTAACATTCCCAAATTCAATTGTCTATAAATAGCTCAATGTTCTTTGAATTTGTATTAACATCTTACTGGTTCCATCACTAATTAACAAACTGGATAAAATCTTTAACCCATGTTTATTTCATATTTGCCTGAAAATCATAATTTTACCTTTTCAGAAATTATACTTTAGCAGTCTAAAACAGTTTTCTCAAGAAATAGAAATGGACCAAAGTGTCAAAAAAATCTGTGCTGAGAAAAGACCAACAGTGTTGCTCCAAAATGGTTAGATCGATATTCTTACTGAAATAATACATTAGAATGAAATTCATCATAATCAGTTTCAATATTGATAATAAGCTAATAATTATAGTTTTCCTTGTATTTTGTCACAGATAAGCTGTTTCAGTGTTTCCTTCTGACATGGAGAAAGGAATAAAAAGTAGGACAAGTACAAGAATCATATCTTTAAAAGTAAAGAAGGCTGCAATTAAGTATGAATGTCAGCTAGAAAAGACAGTTCATTGGAGGGGTAAATATTATGGTAATTAAAATGCTAACAAGTAAGATGGAATAGCAAGGTTGATTCTGGAAAACTCATCTTGGAAAAAAAGAAAAAATCAACAGTAAGTGATACCAACTTATCCAGTCTGGATTAGGACAGAAATGACTCCAATTTAAAACTTGGATTCTGTGGAGAAAAATATTACTTGTGGTCGTTTCTGGCAAGAGAAAAGGCAGTGGTTAACAGAAAGACTGGACACAGGATCAGATATCTGGAAGTTCTGGAACAGAATATGTTTAATACAGACATACTGATGGCTATTCTAACTAAAGGAAATCAGGTTCATCTATACCTTCTCTGCCTTGAGTAATTTTCCCTTATCTTTCTTCACCTGGAACACTTAAGTTTTAAATAGGAGATTAAATAATATATTACTTGCAAATCTTTCTCTGACCTCCAATACCCTGAGTTAGGACCCTTCTAAGACTCACACCATCCTAGGGTCCTACAAATTTACTTGATAGTGTTTTGGCTTGTATTGTTTTCCTCATCAGATTGTAAATTCCCTAAGGGCAGCTTTATCTCTTATTAACCACCATATTCCCAGAAACTAGTACAACACTTGGCATATAGTAAATGCTAAAAAAAATTGATTTTTTTTGTTCTTGAATAATGATTTGTTTGTTTCTTTTGACAATAAAAAGGGACAACATGGCTGGTGGCTACTTTTGGCCCCTCAGTACCAGTTTACAACCACTGGTTCACAGCATCCTCATGGATAAATTCATAATTCCTGTCCATTCTCCAGCTGAGCCTGGAATACCTTGTCATACTAGAAAGCAAGCTGTAAAAGGTATCAAACCTGGAGTCACGTTAAAAGAACTCTGGGAGCTTGAAGAGGATCTCACCAGCCAGAAATGGGACAATATGAACTTCAGTAAGGACAAAAATTGCAATGGATTGCAACAGGTCAAATATGATTAAATTCAGAAGTTCAAAATGATACAACAACAAAAAATTATTCACATTTAGCAGATGAAAGAGAGCCAACTCATTATTTCCAAAACTGGTAAACAAAGGTGAAGAATCAAGCATTTATTCCACCTTTTCTATACATACCATAACACAACTAACTAAATAGTAGATTAGGGGATGTATTCCAGCCAATAAATGAAAAAGAAATGAAAGAACAAGAATATCTCCATTTTGCAATCCCCTAAATGATCTAATGTATGTAGGGAGTTGAGGAATCACAACTGTTAACATCACAGAATGATGATAGACATTTTGTGCTTCCTGATGAAAGAACACAATATCACCCATAGTCTTGCCAAAAACAAACAAGCGAAACTGACCTTGGCTAGGCCTCTATATGTGGCTACCAATTTGCAGGAAATACAGAGGAGGGAGAAACATGCTTAACTACACCATGAGACTATAATCAGCAAAATCCAGGCTGTGGGAATCTCTACAGGTTAAATGGCTGGGGATCTTCAACAACTAAATTATAAAGTGGGGAAAAGGCAATGGAAGGAGCACCTGTAGACTGAAAGACACAAGAGTAAAACAAACAAGACTAAGCTACAGTTTTAAAAGATGTACACCCGAGTTGTAATTTTGTGTGTGTGTGATGATAACTTTTAAGATCTGCTCTCTTAGAAACTTTCAAATGTACAATACAGTGTTATTAACTATGTCACCATGCTGTGCAGTACTTCCCCATGACTTATTTGTAACTGGAAGTCTGCACCTTTGACCCCTTTTACCCACTTCACCCACCTTCCCCACCTGACCCCTGCCTCCTGCAACCACCAATCTGTTCTCTGTATCTATGAGGTTTTTTTGTGTTTGTTTTCATTTAGATTCTACATAAAAGTGAGATCACATAGCATTTGTCTTTCTCTGTCTTATTTCACTTAGCATAGTGCCTTCATGGTGCATCCAGGTTATTACAAATAGTAGGATTTCCTTTCTTTAAGGCTGAATAATACTTAGATTCTTTTTTGCTATTGAGTTGTATGAGTTCTTTATATATTCTGTATATTAACCCCTTATCAGATATGTAATTTGCAAATATTTTCTCCCATTTGATAGTCTGCTTTTTCACTTTGTTGATGGTTTCCTTTGCTATGCAGGACCTTTTTAGTTTGATGTAGTCCTACTTGTTTATTTTAGCTTTCGTTGCCTGTGTTTTTGGTGTCAAATCCAAAAAAGTCATCACCAAGACCGATGTCATGGAGCTTTCTGCCTATGTTGTCTTCTATGAGTTTTATGGTTTCAGGTATTATGTTCAAGTTTTTAATCCATTTTGAGTTATTTTTTGTGTATAGTGTAAGATAGGGGGTCAAGTTTCATTTTTTTTTTTGCATGTGGCTGTCCAATATTTCCAAACCATTATTGAAGAGACTGACCTTTCCATCACTGTATATTCTTGGCTCCTCTGTCATAGATCAACTGACCACATGTGGATGGGTTTATTTCTGGTCATTTTTTCCTTTCTCTTCTGTTCCAGTAATCTATGTGTCTGTTTTTATGGCAATATCATACTGTTTTGATTACTAGAGCTTTGTAATACAGTTTGAAACTAGGAAGTGCGATGCCTCCAGCTTTGTTCTTCTTTCTCAAGGTTGCTTAGGCTATTTGGGGTCATTTGTGATTCCATATGAATTTTAGGATCATTTGTTCCATTTTTGTGAAAAATGCCATTGGAGTTGTAGTAGGGATTGCACTGAATCTGTAGATTGCCTTGGGTAGTATGGACATTTTAACAATATTAATTCTTCCAATCCATGAACATGGAATATCTTTCCATTTATTTGTGCCTCCTTCAATTTCTTTCATCAATGTCTTACAGTTCTCAACATACAGGTTTTTCACCCCCTTGGTTAAATTTATTCCTAAGGGTTTTGTTTTGTTTTTTTTTGATGCAATTGTAAATGGGGTTGTTTTCTTAAGTTCTCTTTCTGATAGTTCATTATTAGTGTATAGAAACAACTGACTTTTTTTGTGTATTGATTTTGTATCTTGCATGTGGTGCCTTCTTAATAGAAATAGTTTAATCACCAATTTTTATCAAGAAGCAGAAAACTCAAGTAGCTTTAAAAATAATAAGTAAAAATGTGTCTTCTATTTTTGGACAGCTAACATTTGTTTACTGCACTGAGAAGAGTGATTCAGTATCCTTTCCAGTAAAAACGTTTTATTATTCTCTAATCACTAAAGGCTGAGCCTAGTTCACATGCATTTTTAAAGCAAAACCTGGGAACGAAAGCACTAGCAGATTCCATTAGTTTCCTAAGAAATCATAAAACTAAAATATTGTCATTCTTATTCTGGCAGCTGTCAGAAGTCTGGAAGCTAGAGGCTCCTAACAGAATAAATATGTGATGCTCTATGGTATACATTGAGCACATTAGTACTTCTTTAATAGGAATGGTAAGTCTGTTTTATTTTGAAATATATAGTCCTTCCAGTTAAAAAAATAGTTAAAAAATGGTAAACAGATAAATAATCCACAAATATATAAATCCAGTGAATAAACTAATTATCGTATATTGGTAAGATGTAACAACCTGGATGTGGCAAACTGGATGAATCTCAAATGCATTATGCTAAGTAAAAGAAGCCAGATCAAAAAAGAGTATATACTATATGAGTTCATTTACATAAAACTTTAGAAAAATGCAAATTAATCTAAAGTGACAAAAAGCAGATCAGTGGCAACCTGGGAAGGGTGGGGGCAGAAAAACAAAATGAGGGATTACAAAAAATGAACAAATGTTGAGTTTGACAAATACCTTTTATATCTTGATCTTGGTGATGGTTTCACAGGTTATACGTACATGAAAAATTATGAAATTATACAATTTAAAATATACAGCTTATTATATTATAATATACCTCAATTATACCTGTACAAAACTATACAAAAATAAGTTAATTGGTATTGGGTGTTTTAGATAATCATTTGTTTTTTGGTAGGCAACAGTTTGTAATGATTTGAAGACCATTAGAGAGAAAGTAGAATTTATTCATTGAACTTGGCCCCAGATGAAATCAGTGAAGTTCAGAATTTGTATTATTTTGGAGGTAATAGCACGTTCAATTATAATAGGTTAAAAATAAAGTACATATTTGGGGAAATTTAAGTTTTTCTGATATTTTATAATATAGCTTTAAATACTCTGTTATGATAGATAAGAGTGACATTTAGGTCATTTAACTATCATGAAAAATTTCAAGTTTTTTCATTGATTTTTATATACACTGTGCATTAAATACACAAGAACTCAATATGGTTTGGCTTAAATTTATCTTCTGAGTAGTTTATAAGTCTGAACAAAGTAGAGATGAATATATTCCTTTGAAAAATAGTCATATTGAGAAAAGATAAAATTAATAAACCATTTAAGATAGGGCAACATAAAAATTATGAATTCCTAAAGGGCAAAGTTATGCAAAGCCTCATCTGGTGCTGGGCATCCAGTACATTCAACAAACATTTGATGGCCTGAATTGATGAGCAACTTAAAAACAAATTCTATTTGAATAATTATATTTTCAATTACGCAATTTCAAAAGTTACCCTTTGTCTGAAAAAGCAAACAACTCCACCCCAACAAAAAATAACCAACTAGTATAGCTTCTATAGATAGGATTGAAATTTTTCATATGCAAACAAGAATGAATGCATCCAGAGGGAGAGAGGTTCTGTAAGGAGAGAATTTAGTTTGAGACATGGATCCAAAAAACAATCATAAGATTTTTGTTCTTTAGCATTTGTGGAAGTACATGCCATGTCGGGAATATACTGAGTCCAAGTAGGAAAGTAATAAAAGAAGATTTAAATGACATTTTCTGAGTGAGAATAATCTATCCAAAAGTTAATGCCAAAAAAATATTTGAAAGGACAAAAATAATAAATTCACTTTCCCAGTAAACTATAGAAACTAAACTTTAGCACAGGGCAGTGTGCAACTGCAAATTAAGGAACTGTTCTGTCTTCTGAAAAAACCACAAATAGAAAATATGAGCTTCTGGAAAAATAAATGCAGAATAGAGAATTCATCTAAGTATCTGGCTCACTTTCATTCTCTTTTGCTGTTTTAGGTCTAAAAAGCCATCAAAACCAGATTTTTTTCATTATGATACTGTTAAAAATCTTTGCAAATGATTATCGCTATTTATATATTTTCCCTTTTGTAATTCTATATATTTAAGCAGCAAATATAGCACAGCTGAACTCTAAATTCCGTTTATATGTAACATTCTAAAAACTCAGAGAAAATCCACAAAGACAATAAAATCCTTTATGACATAGCATACACACTCTCTTCTAAATAAAACTTTGCTTAAATAGTATTTACAGTATATTTGAAGTCACTCAAAAAAACCTACAAAGTCAATTGCAAAGCCTAGTTTCATTCTACTGAAATCTACAGAAAATTACTAAACTTATAATTTTAAAATAATTTATTTTGACCATTATTTGATACTTAAGTTTGGATAACCTATAGTGACAAAAAGCACATCAGTAGTAGACTGAGGAAGGGGGAACATGAAGGACAGAAAGGAAAGGTTACAAAGGTAAACAAAGAAATTTTGGGGTTTGATGGATGAGTTCACTATTTTGATTTCAGTGATTGTTTCACAAGTTAAACATATGTCTAAAATTATCAAATTGTACAATTTAATTATAGGCAGTTTTGTTATATGTAAATTATACTTCAATAAAACTGTAAAGCAAAAAGGTAATTGGTATTGGATGTTTTAGATAACCACTTGCTTTTTGGTAGACAATAGCTTGCAACCATGTAAAGAACCTTAGAAAACTTGTCCCCAGATAAAAATCAGTGAAACTCATATTTCAAAATGTTTTGGAGATAATAACATGACTGTGACTTGATATTTACCTTTAGATAAATATCATTTTAGGTACTCATTGTCTATATACGTGACTCATTTAGAATTCTTATGAGCATCTTTAAGAATATCTAGTCATTCCTTTAACACGTAGTTACCATGTGTCAGGCATTGTTCTTGGTACTGAACACATACTAGAGAATGAAGATATTCCCTGGTTTCATAGAATGTATGATATATTCCAGAGACTCTTTACCTCAGATTCTCCTCATTTCGGTGTGTGTAAGTTTGTGGCAGGGAGTGGGAAGTTGGGTGATTTAAAAAGCTGATTTATATTGTTATGAGGAACTGTCATGTATCAATCGCCTACGTTTGGTTTAAATACACAACTCTGGGCCTGGGCCACTCTATATTGTTTCTCATTCTCTCGTTTTCCAAATGGAATGAATAGTGTGGCTATCTTGTTTTCTTTCTAAAATCATATACTGATTAGTTGAGATGTAGACCTGTATCTGGGCCTCACTGAGAATGCACCTTACCCAAAGAACCTGGCCTTGGAGTTGTAAGCAATAATTGACCAATACATTGGGTTATCTTTCTTTGGAGAAGGGAGAGTGTATTTTCAGCTGTGTGGGTAGCCACATGCACTATGTTACCAAAGGCATTTTAAAACCTGTGTAAGTGGGAAGAAGGGTATATACAGATATTGGGCACCAAAAATGTGAAATGTAGAGAGCATTCCTTTTTATCTGCTCACCATCTCTTTGGGGAACTACTCTCTTCCCCAGTTTGCAGTGCATGTGCTTCTGGTCCCCATCCCAGTTTTTAGGAGTATAGGGTCACCTACACCCTTAGGTGATCCAAATCCTGCCAATTACAGTATTCCTGTTTCATGGCTGTTGTGATTGACTTAAAGATGACCATGCAATCCCAGTCAGATTGGCTGGAGCCTACCTTAGAATTTCTGCTGGAGCTATACAGAAAGAAGAGTGCTTTCTTTTTGCTAAGATTGCTAACTCTTAGAGCAATATAGGCCTAGAGTTGCCAAGAGCCACCTGTTCCACAATGTTTGTGAATGAAGCCAACAGAGATAAGTAAGGCTAGAAGATGAGAGTAATTTGATTACATTCATCCAGCTCCTGTATCTAGCTAAACCTCTAGGCACATGCACTGCTGGACTTCCTGACTACATTAGCCAGTCCTGATTTTTTGGCTGAAAACTGTTTGAGTTAGGTTTCTGTCATTTTTAATGGAAACAGACTTGACTAAAACACTGAACTGTCTGCAGTTCTCTAAATACACCCAGCTTCCTCATATATCTGTTCTGGAATGCCCTTGCCCTCTGCTTGCATTTGGTAAGTCCCTACTACGTCTTCGTCTTTGATCAAGCAACCATGCTTCTCAGAAGTCTTTCTTAACTACCCCCACCCCCGAGGTTCCTTCATCATACAATTTGTTACCAACTCAAATGTATCATGATCTGCGAAGCCTTTCATAGTTCCTCTTAGTCAAAATCAGTAGCTTGTTCCTTTATATTCCTACAGAACTCTGTTAACATGGCTGTTTAGTACTTATTGCACTATATTATAATTATGGATGTGTTTATTCCAATATAATGTGAGCTCATGGAGGAAAATGAATGTATCTTACTCATCTTTATACCTCCAACATTTACCTTAACATGCTGCTGGAGACAATTCTCCATAGTCTCTTGAATTTCTGCACATTACGCAAATGAGGTACTTACCATTTCTCATACCAGTCTCTTTTCAGGGAATTTTGTATAGTAAACATAGAGATAGTGTCTCCCCCCATAGCAAAAGGCAGGAACACTTACTGTCCATATAATAATGTCTTTTTCTGGAACCCATTATTTTTTATAGCTGTCCATTATAAAAGATTCAGCTTCCCTAAGCTCCAAGTTCTTCTTATGAAGTGCAACCCACTGTATATGCAAAGGTCATCCAGCTCTCTTCATATCACCCTCTGAGAACTGAAGCTCAGTGAGTCAGTGCAGAAATGTTGATACTCCAGAAACTACTATTGCTGAGAGTAATAAACTATCGTTTGTCTCTATCCCAGGAGTCTTGTGTCTTCTACCAGAATCTTTGAAACTGTCAGGCTAACTTGTTGGCTTGCAAACAGGATAAAATCTCAGATCCTTCACAGTCCCTGACGGTTCAGGTCATGAGGACGGGATACTGATGGAGACACAGCTTTCTGTAAGAGGAAGTATAAGGGCTTCACCAGATGATAACAGGATATGAGGAGACTTAATGGGAATTGGCAGTGAATTTGACCAAACTGTGCAGTCAACCAGGCAATAAATCGTCCCCTACTTTATTGCCTGCTAAAAGGAGGAACTGGGAAAGATGGCTGTAGACCAAGTACTGGGAACAGGAAACATCTTCAAAGACAGTTGCCCTAGTTGTTGCTAACTCTCCTCTGGATGGAAAGATTTCCTCCTCAATCTGGTGAGCAGCCTCAGGTCTACCTCATTGTAACAAAAGTACTAAGTACTATTATTAACAGTAACTAATAGTACTAAGATTCATCCTAGGTTGGCAGAAGATTCCATCCCCTTTCAGATAACAGTTATAGAGACTGCCACTTCTACTGAGTATGAAAGGATAGAAATTTGTGACTGTTATGGACAGAAACCAGGCAAATCAATAAAACTTTGGCTGGTTTACTTGGGAGATGAAGGGGAAGATTCCATATTTTTTTCCACAATACGACTGTGGTATTAGGCCTGACTACCTAGCTACTGAATACTGTGCCTCTGACATAGCTTAGAATCAAAGGCCTTATGCAATTTGGCACCAATCTACTTTTATAACCTTATCTGTCACTCTAAACCAACACAAGAAATCTGCATCAGCTAGCCAGTTTTATTCACTGTCTGTAAATCCACCAAGCATATTACCTAGATGTCCAGCTCTGCTCATGTGATTTACCCTGCTTGGACTGCTCTCCCCTTTTCCTGCCCTTTATTCATCAACAATCTAATTCAAGATCCATCTTTACCAAGACCCCTTCCCTAATCCTTCTATCTTGCGTTAACTCTCTGTACTAACACTGAACTATAATAACTATTTATTTAATTCTCACATGATGCCATTACCATTATTAACAGTATATGTATATATCTTGTCTTTCTCAAGCAGGCTGTAAATTTCCCCCAATTATGGATAACACATTCTTTTTATATATATCCCACAGTGTTCACTAGGCACAGCCTTGCACACTGTAGGAACTCAAGAAACAATTTTTTATTGACTGATTTAATCACATGTTTTCTTTCAGCACTACTTTTTGAGTAACAACTAAAAACACCAAATTACTCAACCAAACTCACTTGATAAAAGATACCAAAGATGTAACTGGTTTAAGTGAAGGGAATCCATTAGCACTAAGATCTACTCAACTAACGTAGCTGGCCACAGGCAGCCTCATTCCAGTTAAGTTCACTTAAGTGTTAAAATGGACATTTAGAAGCACGCCTTCACTTATGAGCAGACTCTCCAAATAAACTTTGGTCTTTGTCTCTAATGAAGACCACCATGGTGGAAAAAGAGGACCCACTGCTTGGCCACTTCTGGTATCTCTGTGATTAGTGGTCTCAGCTCATTTTTACAGTAAACAACTGGTCCCATTTACCAAGAACATCATCCAAAATTCAACTATTTGGCAATCTCTGTAGCCCAGGGAGGTTAAGGGCTGAATCAACAAATATTCTAACTATCCTGCTACCACATTTGAAGGTGGTTTGCTGCCAGAACTGGGAGGAAGCATGGGGTTAGTGCTAAAGTTGATACTAATATGCTTAAAGAAATAGAAAAGAGTCCTGTACAGCATTCTCCATATGTTTTTCTTAAAAACAAAGAACGATTATGGAAAAATTTTTAATCTCATGTTTTAAAGTACATAATGTTTTACCTTGAGACACCTCTAATATTTACAGTTCTGTGAAGAGCTAAATGCACAGGTATATTTACTTCTTTGTTACAGCAATTTAATAAGTCACCTAGAATAAGCAAGAAAAAAACTTTGAAGTGACATTTGTTCAGATGGTCTTTAACGATGAACAATTCTCTTCAATGCCAATGGCAAACAACTTAGCATTTACAACAAAAACTTCAGAGTACTTTGCTTTTACTAACTCTTATGAAGATTTGAATTTCCAAACTAGAAAGCACTAGCAAGAAATATTGGCCAGTCTTGTCCTGTTTTATTGGTAGTGTAGGTGACCACTTGTATGATATGATTAATTTGAGGAGTATCAAAGTTTCTAATCAACCACAAATTTTTCCCTGCTCATTAAATGACACTCAAGACTCACTGCATTACTTTCAGGTTTCTGTTTAGTGTTGAAAAGTAAATATCCTTGAGAGGGAATTATATTGCAGTTAGCTGTTAATCAGTTACTGATGGGAGTGAAATATATTTATCAGGTCTTTCTCTAAAAACAGGCTTTGATAAGAAGGGTAAATTATGGAAAGAAAAAGAGACACTGGGTGTTTGAAATAGACAAGAACTCATACCCAAGAGGGAGAGAATATAGAAAGGAGAGACCAGAGACCTCAGGAAAGAAATTCTTTGGCCGTTTTATAATTTTCTCTGAGAACTACACTGATTCTAGACTATTAAAGAATGACCTGATTTTTTATTTTTAATTTTATCAAACCTAATTAATCTTGATGTCTGGGAGAAAGACAGACAGTGGAGGCTTTGACATAGTCTGAATTTAGTATTAATTTCTTGAATATAAGCTCCTTAAAGTCAGGACTTAATCTAACTCACCATCGTTTTGTGTTTTTGGTGATTAACATAAAATAGGTATCTCTAAAAGACCTCCTGAAAATGAATAATTAGAACTGCATTTTCTAAAAAGGAGCCAAAAAGGCAGGGATACTCCTATCGTTAGGTGGACCTTTGGTTCTAAGGATCAGCCAATCACTCACAACTACATGATGGCCAATCACATTGTGTGTGGAGAGCATATCAGAGATTAGTGCCACCACTTAAGATCTAAAATATGTACGGGTGGCGGTCTCTATCATAGCACTGTTTAATTTGTCAGACTGGCCCCTACAGAAATCAGTTTTATTCTGGAGATAACTGTAGACTACCACAGCCCCAAATGCAGCTGCTGTTTCAGATGTAGTATTATCACCAAAGCAGATGACTAAGGCCTTCCCTTACATGGTGTGTAGTCACTGATTTGCCAAATGCATCCTTTTAATTTATGTTTTAAAAAAGAGATTTAAAAAGTTTATATTCATGTGGGCCCCTTTCAATCTGGCAGTATCAGCAGTTCATTTTTACAGAGTTAGATACATATTTTAGTTAAAAGTGTGCCTTTCCTCTCTTTAGAGGTTTAACTAGCACCACTATCTAGGGAATTACAGAATGCCTGATCCACAGGCATGGAACCTCATAAAGCATAGTATCTCTACATTGAAGGAGGTATAAGAGTGAGCCCATGATATGATCCACTGGTCTTAATCCACCTTGCACCATCTAGAGGTAGCCAGTCTCACAGAACACTGGAACTGCCTTCTAAAGTTATAACTGAAGAACCAGCTCAGAGGAAACAATATGAAAGGATGGAGTACCACCCTTTGGGATACAGTGTATTTATTAAATCAGAGACCTCCATATGATGCTTTGTCCCTAATAGGAAGGATATATGAGTCCCAAACCAAGAAGTAGAAGCAGGTGTGGTCCTATCTGCCATCACTTCGAATAACACAGTACATTTTGTGTGTTCTGTCTCCACAACCTTGGACTCTTCAGGGTTGGAGATCCTGATACCCAAAGGGGCTCTCTCTTGACAGGAGGCACATCAAAGGTCCTAACAAACTAAAAGTTACAGCTGCTACCAGGACACTTTAGACTTTTTATGACAAGATATGAGCAAACAAAAAGAGGAGTCACCAAACTGGCATGGTTAACTGACTCTGAAAAACAAGAGGAAGAAAGACTGCTTTATACAAAAAAAGGCAGGAAGGAATACACATGAAACACAGGTGATATAATCAGCACATCTTGGAACTGCCCTACAGTCATGAAGGTTTAGGTTATACTACCAGATAAGTCACAAAGACCTACTGAGGAGGCAGCTGAGGGTGAGGGGAATTTAAAATGGATAGTGAAGGAGGGAGAAAGAAGTACCATTTGTGGCCCCAAAGCAGCTGGGTAGACAACAGCCACAGTCCATTCCATTAAAACAGAGAGATCAATCAGACCAAAAATAAGTGAAGATACAGCAAAAAGATAAAGAACATAATCAATAAGGAAGAGCAAGTCACTATATACTGAACTTCACATCTGATAATAAAAACATACCTTTTGGTCAAGTTCATATTGAACAGTCACAAAAAGGGATCATATATTAGGTCACAAAGAAAAAATCAGACTGCTAAGTTCCATAAAACAGAACAACAGTTTATGATAACAGTGTAATGAAACCAGGAATTATTAACAAAATCAAAACCAACAGGCTCTCCCACTTGGAAATTTTAAAACACCTTCTTAAATAAATCTTGGGTTAAGAGGGAGATACAAGCTGAAATTACAAAATATCTAAAAAATAATGGTAATAAAAATACTCAATACCAGAATACATGGGATACATTTAAAGCAATGATCAGAGGGAAAGGCATGGCCCCTAATAGTTTTAGGAATAAAAATAAAAGAATAAAAATAAATTAAATAAAATTCCCAACTCAAAAAGAAAAAGAACAACATAAACCAAAAGAATCTCAAGAAAATAATGGAGATACAAAGAGAAACTAATTATGTAAAGAAAAGAAAAAGAGAAGACAATAAATAAAAATTTCAGGGTTTTTTTGAGAAAAAAATTAACATACTAGACAAACTGAATGGAGCCTAATCAAGAGAAAAAAAGAGAAAACACAAATATAAAAAATTTAACAAATTTTAAATAGCACAGAGAGATAATTCTTAAAACAAAGTTTAAAAATCATGAGACTATTCTGCAGATTTATATGGAAGTATATTTTAAAACCTAGGTGAAACAGCTAATTTCCAAAGAAAATAACAATTTAACAAAGCTAACCCCTTTAGAGATAAAAAGCTTAATTCTAAGCAGGCTAATTTTCACAGAAGCAACACAGAAATGTA